>NC_054755.1:5692500-6020000 GCF_018143015.1 Lytechinus variegatus | reverse complement strand
CATATTGTGCTGCACTCAACCCAGGTGAGGTGAATGAGTCTCCGGCAGGATTAATTCCTTGAATGCACTGAGCGCTGAAAGCCAGCTCAAGCTAAAGCAGGGGTAATAATAATAATAAACAATGCGCCTCAGAATAAAATACTTTTAGATAGATGGTGATATATAAATGGCAAATATTATTGTTATTATGTTGAGAATGAAAAAGAAAGGAAAGGAGAATAAAGATGAAGAAATAAAGAAATAAACGGATGGATGAAAGGATGGATGGATGGATTGATGGATGGATTGATGGATGGATATGAATATATATTGTACAGATAGATAGATAGATAGATAGATAGATAGGACAGTATATTCACATCACTTATACATTGATATATCACAATTATTATAAATAGTTATGATAATGCTTATATAAACATTTAGAAAACCATACATCTCACTACAAATCAAAAAAGGTTGCACTAGCCCTTTACAAAATGGAAATATTGCAAGTGGCCACATTATTCAAAAAAGCAAAACCTGAATGTGAAACACAAATTCAAAAGCTTGGGTCTTCTATGTCTCAATTTTGGAAATACTAATTTTAATGAATTTACCAGACAAACAGGATAGCCAAACATCTGGTACAAAAAGCTGTGTGTGCAGGTTAAAGTAAATCTAGACATTTGAACATCATGAAAACCATAAATAATTATCTCCTAAATATGTAGAGGCTAGCAAGGCCTACTGATCCTGATGATGTACTTCTGACATAATAGGAAGACGATTATAAGAAAAGTTTAATCTATGATTTGTAAAAAATTGCTAAGAACGAATTTAAATGAAAAATGAAATAACTTTGCTCCACAGGAATCGCTAATTAATAGTAAGTACAACTGAATATATTCAAGTTACTAACATAAAACTGAATATACCACTAATCATTAAAGGTCTGTGCATGTTCCTTGCTTGGGTGCTAATAGTCAGGTGATTATTTCAGCAGACACACATGTCTCATTCATTATGATTACAATCTAGCTAATAACCACTTCATCTGTCTAATTCATCAGCTAGCTGCTAGTAATAATAACTTATTCATTTCAAACATTGGTAATTGGTTAACCAGACCTAATTATTCAGCTCAATCTACCTCCACTGGATTAAGTATGTACCTATTCTAAGTCAGACATTTGTCCCCTTGGGATTAGGTATGTAACCCCCTTTAATCACAATCCTAATCTATTAATTACAGTAGACATTTGAGTCTGCCATAGTATTTTAAACATGGGCTCGTCGCAAGTAAGCGGTAGTAATCAACTGATCGAGAACTAATTTTGATTGCAATAAAATGCTATATTCACGATCACTATCAGACAACAAAACAATAACTAATGACACCTCAATATCTATTCCCCATATACTGGCTGGCTTGTACACAATTTTCCACTCCCTGGGGAATATTCCAGTAATTTCTAGACCCAGAAAGATATTTGTAAAAAAAAAATAATAATACAAACACTACAATTCTTTGAACAAACCGTGTCAAATCATGTAGCTATAGTCAAGAATTAAGAATTTTGTTTTACTATAGTTTTTATTCCGATAAAATCAACTATCAGAGGAAACACATTAAGAATTCTAGATATTGAAAAATATCTTTTCTCTTTCAAATATTTTTAATTAACATAATAAATGTCTATTTACAATTTCTTGAATGCAATTATTATGAATATGTTTAATAGCATTAATTGATATCAATTTTTGTTTTATAAAAAGCCTATAGCTAGATTTTGTTCTACATGAGAGCTAAATAATTTATTTCCTATTTTCTTTATCAAAAAAAAGTTCATAGCTTGATTGGGGGGGTGCAGGTACTAATATATAGCGTATATAAACCTATCATCTAAGCAGCTTTGAAACAGAGATTGGGTCAACAAAACGTCGATTCTTCTTACGATTGATCAGATGGCTATCAACAATGCTTCAGCAAACATGAATGGATAGGTTTTAACAAGGATGTGGCAGAAAAAAAAGAGGAAGTTTGGAAATACCTGATTATCTCTAAAATCATGAAATTGAGGAAGTTATACCACACAAAGAAATAAACATATCAGTGGCTCAATTTCAGAGCTAAAAAGACTTAGGATAACGCTCAGAAGTGATAGGAGATCGCTTCTCTGGTGAAAGAGGAATTAGTTGCTAAAATGGAATGGATTGGTTTTCCTATCTTTAAAGGGAAATGTCAGTTTTGTATTTTGAAGTTCACTCTTTAAAGCTATAAGTCCTATTAATTGACTATTACTGGTTTTGAATTAATTTTGAAAAAATATATATACATATAAGTTTTTAGATAGAAAACACTTGAAGGTTTGCGATCTATGAATTGTAGATAAAGAGAAGAAAGACCATGTGGGTTAAAATCTTTCGTCAGTATTGATTTACTTGCATATTGAACTGCACTCAACCCGGGCAAGGTGAATCGGCACCTAGTAAAAATTTCTTCCTTGAAACGAATGGTGCATAATAGAGTAAGGTAATTATGCTGCGTTATTCAAACACACTTAGGGTATGTTCAATATTAATTTTAAAATTCAAACAGCAACATGAATCATGATTGAAAACTCAATTACAGAACACAAACACGAGCAGTGGTGCACTGTTCAAAGTCAAAAATATAAAGCTGATTTTTTGTTGTTGACCGTCATGAAAAATTTCCCGCTTTCGTTTACCGGTCGCAGCTTTAGAACGCAGTTTGACCCAACACAAAAAAAGGTCTGGTACCTGCTTGTGTAGGCTTCCACTGAAAGAACAAATTTAAAGACATTTCAAAACTCGATCGTGTTCAATGTCACATTCGCAATGCTGAAAGTTATAAAATTTGAGCTGATCGCATTTACAAATGCATCTTCTTCAATGATTAAATTTTCCTTGGAATTATGATTTGAAAGACCTTTACTTTTACGACCGGGAATGGAGGACATTGAACACATCCTTTAATTTGTTTCTCATTATATCTGCATTTTGTAATCATGTTTTCAATCATGTTTCATGTTGCCATTTAAATTTTGAAACCAACATTGAACACACCCTTATTTAATTCAACTAAAGAGAACACTAAACTGATTAAAGTTTATTAGCAGATTGAGTTTAATTGAAATTTTGCACATTTGAAAAAAGAAAAAGATATGCCATATATATTTATTACAGTTCAATCAATAAATGTAAGCTACAATTTTTTAGATATTATTTTCTAGAAGGTTTTGTTAATTTATTAGTGACATCACACAACAGAAAGGAATCAGATGAATAAACCAATGAAAATAAAAATAGCATGCTGAAATTTGGAAAAAAATCAAAAAATTATTTGATAAGCTTTAATCTTTTTTCTCAGGAAGACTATGTTGGTTTCTAATGAATCTGTGGTATATCAGGCACTCAAATGAATAGCTATGGTATTGATGAAATGAATCCTAACAAGGAAATCCAGAGGCAGCTCTGAATAAAAAAAAATCAGGATATTGAGAGATAGAATTTTCATCAAAACACCACCAATTTTGTATAAAAAATATTCATGTAACTTAAACAGTGTATCTAGAAGGATGAGATCACATAGAAGTGACTGCACTTGTTTGGAAAGATTGTCACTAATAAATGATTATTACTTCAGCATGTGACTTGAAACCATTCCAAGACCGGAGTGTTTCAAGAGATAATTTACTAGCGATTCTGACCGACATCTGTTATAAGCTACAGATATGTCCATCTCATTGGCTAATTGGGAAAAATTTCATGAACGTCCCAAAGAACTAAAAGGAAACGTGCAATAAACAAGCAGCAACCATATACAATCAAATACCTAAAAAGGCGGCTTTATGATCAATGTTTGTGTAAAAAGTTTCTCCAGAGGCTAAAATGTTACTTAGATTATTACCTTATTCAAATAATATCACTATAAACAAATGTATCAAGATTATGGAACCTTGTCAAAAGTTTTTGAAGCATCTACTAGCAGGAATTACGCTATAAAGACAGTACGCATTCTTTCAAAGCAACTCTTCGGTATTCCCCATTATATTTGTATATGGTGAAACATGACAATTGGGGAAAAAAGCTGCTTGCAGGAAAGATGGGTGAAAGTAGGGACTCTGAATTTCGAGGAGGTACTCTTTTTGTCTGTGAATCTACCTGACCTCTCTTCCTAGTACTCTGTAAAAGTCTGTTTATGATGAGCTGTTACAATGAGCATTCTGTTTTTGCAAAGGAAGTAAGTATAAATATGCTGTAAGAAATCACTTAAAGTTAGCAAGTACAGATCAAACACACTTACCTTTTTGGCAACACAGTAATCTTTTGTCGATATTAGCACTTAACTCAGCAAGCTTTTCCACATGCCAGTAGTGAAAGAACAGTTTTGTCTTCCCAATCTAAATAAACAGAAAATATGATATACATTAAATTAGATGACACAATGTACATTCATCGGAAGTTGGTAGAATTATTTGAGACATTTAGGCAGTCCTCGTAGCCCAGGATTGATGCCAGTAGCAAAACCTAGCAGATCAATGTCCGCATATGGATGGAATGAACTAAGGTCTAATCATAAATCCTACTAATTAAGGTCTAAGGTATACTAATACCCTTTTTAGACAGGCTAAAATTTCCTTAACCCCATACTATTGGTGGGGCTAAATGGCAATTTAGCCCCACCTATAGTACGGGTTAAGCTTAGCCCACTTTCGTTTTACACAGCGTTTTTGCAAAGTGGGCTAACCCCACCTATAGTACGGGATTATTTGGCCCTGCAAAAAAGCAGGGTTATCCCACCAATTGCGGTGCTAAGAGCAATAGTACGGGGTTAAGATCGCATGTGTAAAACGAAAGTGGGCTAAGCTTAACCCCGTACTATAGGTGGGGCTAAATGGCAATTTGGCCCCACCTATAGTACGGGGTTAAGGAAATTGTAGCGTGTGTAAAAAGTGTACGAGTGAAGCACTTGTACTACGAATGATCAACAAAAACCACTAGTCCGGGGTTAGCGAGTGTAAAAAGCAAGCATTCCTTATCCGGGGTTAGCAATAACAATTTGGCATGTGTGAAAAGGAAAAAAAATAGTACGGGGTTAAGGATAGTACGGGGTTAGCGATAGTCCGGGGTTAAGAAAATCCTGTGTAAAAAGGGCATTAGAAAAATGTTGACATTTTGTAGGAACATATTCAAAAGGGCCTAACCTATCTAATATTGTCAGCATACTCACCTACAAAAATAATGCCAGTCGAATCTGAAGTGACAAAATGATTTCACTACTAAAAAAAGACCCGAGCTCATGCTAGGCAGATCTCAATGTACTCCATCATGCACACATGATCGGTATATTCAGTGACTCATTATTATTATTATTATATTCAGCAAGCATAATCATACAATCCACAAAATTGTACTGGTACACTTAAGTTTCTAACCATACTTAAATCATAATAAATTAAAGGAACTTAATGAACAATACTGCGATGGTTGCTCACAGCTAATAAATAAAATGTTGATATTGACCCTATATTGTATAAGTGGCACTATTAAATACACTAGGGTTGTGATTCCTCCTACATAAGAGTTAAACAGCACAAAACAAAACGTGGTAGAGAAGAGGTCATAGAACAAAATGGCCAAAATTCAAATCTAAGTTGATGTACTAAGAAATTAAATCCTCATTACAAGTCCCACAGAAAGGAAGGAAAAACATTGGTCCTCTAACAAGCGTTTTCACTTTCACAGCAGTCTGAAAAATAATCATTCAAGTTTTCATTTTTACACCAAATGAATGTCCTTCAGTCTCACTATGTATTTATAAAGGGTCAATTTCCAGTGCCATGAATTCACAAGAAACAATTGTATAATTAAGCTACATAAAACAACATCAACAAAATAACATCATCGCTAAATTCACAGAAGGGCCTGTTACAAAACAATTGTTTCCTTTGAAAAACTCTGGTAAGAATTTCAAAATTTGAATTTGTACAATCTGCCATGAGCTTTTATAGCAAAGACCAAATCTCTGATAAAAATATTTGTTTCTGGTTCAACATTACATGCAGCAAGGCTATCACATTTAAGTTATCGGAACAAATAAGATCCAACAAAACATACACAGGCCACAAACGATGTCCAATAAATTCACATAAGGTACTCAAACACCAATTACCTGTCTTGAAACTGTATTATTTTCTGAAGACAGTGAGCAATTAACATTTCACTACACAATTAATGTTCCCTTTATCAAGAAACAAACAACATACCTAAAGGATATCCTCTAAAGAAACAATTAATTCCAATTTAAGATTATCCACATTAGAATCCAATGATGTATTCAGAGGACAAAGCATCCACGCTCAGAGAAGGTAACATATGTGCCTCGATTCTTCTCGAAACAACAAAGTTTTATCTCTGCATCATACAATGAACTTTAGCCGATCTTTCTCACGTTCCTGGGTAGACTTGTTACATACAGGGCTTCAAGATGAGGAACAACAACTCATGCGTGTATTTTTCTGATTGCTGATTAAAGCACTCTTAACTCTCGACAGGTATGTTCACATGGTGCACTCTTAAAAAGCATTGGTCAAAGTAACAGATCTGTTGGCGAATATGTGTCCCACCGATAAAAATGGTCAACACCAACCAAACTTCTGGTAGAATCTAACCAAGAAATTGGTGAATTTTAGCAATTTTTTAAAATTTAGGAACATGTTTCCTTAAGAATTGTTTATTTCTTTTTTTTTTTACTTTTTAAGAGGTTCTAAAAAACTTAAATATCCTAATATAACTACTATTAACTAACAATGCTAGAAGATGGCATGGAAGTATTATATAGAGTTGTATCTTGTAAACTAGCTAGGATGGTATAACATTTTAATAGAGAATGTAAAAAAATTATACTTAATTGGATTAAATCTAAAAACATCCTTGAGAACCTTATCATGATTGGTGTCTCCCATTATTTTCTCTTCTCTCCCAAGAATCACATTTAAGATCCTAATGATAGTCTTTAAAGGTCTTAATGGTCAGGCCCCAAGTTATATCTCAGATCTCTTGAAATTGAAATCCCAATCTCATGACCATCACCTACGTAGAGTACCCCCACATAAGACCAAAGCAACACTAGGAGATTTCTGATGTCAGCCCCACGACTATGGAACAAACTTCCCCTCAACATTAGGAATTCAACAAATTTCCATAATTTCTATAATTTCAAGTTAAAATTAACAAGTGGAATGCTTCTGGCCGTCTCACCTGCATCACGCGGTTCAATATAGCAGCAGTGCTGACTTTGAATACTACTCTAACTCGCACAAGATGTTCAGTGATACATGGTTACTCTTATGTCCACTTTTTATGAACTAGACCAATAAACTTACAGAGATATGATGGTTATTCAACAAAAAACCCCAACATGGCCAAAGTTCATTGACCTTACATGACCTTTGACCTTGATCATGTGACCTGAAACTCGAACAGGATGTTCAGTGATACCTGATTACTCTTATGTACAAGTTTCATGAATCAGATCCATAAACTTTCAAAGTTATGATGGTAATTCAACAGATACACCCAATTCGGCCAAAGTTCATTGACCTTTGACCTTGGTCATGTGACCTGAAACGCGCACAGGATGTTCAGTGATACTTGATTACTCTAATGTCCAAGTTTAATGAACTAGACCAATAAACTTTCAAAGTTATGATGGTAATTCAACAGATACCCCCGATTTGGCAAAAGTTCATTGACCCTAAATGACCTTTGACCTTAATCATGAGACCTGAAACTTGCACAAAATTTTCAGTGATGCTTGATTATTATTGTGTCCAAGTTTCATGAATCAGATCCATAAACTTTCAAAGTTATGATGGGAATTCAACAGATATCCCCAATTCGGCCAAAGTTCATTGACCCTAAATGACCTTTGACCTTGGTCATGTGACGTGAAACTCATGTAGGATGTTCAGTGATACTTGATTAACCTAATGTCCAAGTTTCATGAACTAGGGCCATATATTTTCTAAGTTATGATGACATTTCAAAAACTTAACCTCAGGTTAAGATTTCGATGTTGATTCCTCCAACATGGTCCAAGTTCATTGACCCTAAATGACCTTTGACCTTGGTCATGTGACATGAAACTCTAATAGGATGTTCAGTAATACTTGATTAACCTTATGGCCAAGTTTTATTAACTAGGTCCATATACTATCTAAGTTATGACGTCATTTCAAAAACTTAACCTCAGGTTAAGATTTGATGTTGACGCCGCCGCCGTCGGAAAAGCGGCGCCTATAGTCTCACTTTGCTTCGCAGGTGAGACAAAAACCTATATATTAAAAATCTATTCCAAAAGTTTGTACAGCACCTAGGAAGCTCTTGCAGTGCAATAGAATATATATAAATAGTTTTTGCACCATATATATATGCATATTATTATTATTATTAATAGTTCCTAAAAATCCACTCTTCAACTTAGTCTTGCTCTTAACCTTTCAACCTGATGGTTTCTATTTGAAGAAATATGAATTTCAAAGACAAGTATTCTAACTTTTTAGCCAACAGACTGTCGTATGAACTGAACCTTTGTCTAATTTTACGATTCCTCTTTGGATGGGAAGGAAGAAAGTGGAAAGGGAACTGGTGTTCCCAAAGGATTGATCTACCTTGATTGCTAATGACACACATACCTAGCTATATCATATAGGAGGGAGGCATGAAATTGTGGTTAAGCATGAGGTAGTGCATAATGGCAAGTAGGGTGGGGTGAAAAAAATTACATTAGGGCCGTCTGCACCATCCCGAGTTTTGAAATTAGCGGGATATTTCTGATCTGGCAAATTATCCCGATCTGAAAAATCTTGAGATTATTTGCGATGGAGACGCAATTATCGCGCTAGTTTGTAGGATTAATCTCGAGATTGAGCAAACTCGGGATGGTGCAGCACCGCCTATTGGGAAAGGAGGGAGAGAAAGAGGAAGCATTGATGGTTTGGGGGGAAGGGGTTAAGAATGGGGGGAAATAGGGATAGAGAAAGGGATAGGAGCACTATGAACGATGAAACTAAGAATGTGGGATTGAGAGAAAGGCAAAGAGCACAATAAAAAAAAGAGAAAGGGAAGAGAATAGACAGAGACCAATGAGATGGAGGAGTAGTAATGATAGAGTACATTATTAAGTATTTGAAATTGATGTTCATGCATTGACTTCACTAATGTTGTGATGTAAGGAGAAAAGATACATATTTTTAAAAAGGACCTGTTAATTGGAAATATTAGGATAAAAACACGATTCCGAGATTAGATAAATAAATGGATAATAATCAAAGTTTTTAAGAGGCAGAAATTGAACAAAAAAGAAATATTTCATTTGCAATGAAACTATAGAAATAAGTATTACATATTGTCACATGGTCTACATAGTCTGTGTGGGAGTTACCAAGTTCTTGAACAGGTAAAATATATACAGTATCAATATAAACAACTGCTATGGAATAATTGCAATGAAATCATTAACTCACCCCAAAAATGATAAAATAATGCCGAAAGTGCAAGAAAATATCAAAGGATTCCAGAAACTATCCAACGTAATCCAATATCTTTTAGAAACAGCTTCAACTAATCATAAGCATGCATGCAGGCAATAGCCCAAAGTAAACAGCATTACCACAGATGTATACGGAAAAACATCTCATCCTCATTATCCCAGAACTGTTTGTATATTAGTTTTAGAATCTGTTTTGATCACCGACTTGTTTCCTCCAACACCAGGATGCGATTACAGGAAATATAAAATTCATGTTCCGCTTTCCACCCAAACCATGTCTCGTAACAAATAAGGTGATATTACATGATATAAACCTCTTGAATAGGGATAATCAGGGCAATAGTATACAGATATTGCCTACCTACAGTTTGAATATAACATTTCCTCTCCCCGACGGAGTTATATTTTTCCTAAGGGACTATATTTTGCCCGAAGGCGCAGCGCTGAGGGAAAATATTATCCCGAGGGAAAAATATAGCTTTGTATTGACCTATCACTGATTCAAATCTACATAGCCTATGTAATATTTAAGATTATTAACCAGTTGATGTCTGTATTATTTCACTTCTATATTATGATATAAGGACAAAGGCATTTTGAGAGTACAACTGGTTAAGATCGAGACAGGTTTCACTAGACATGTGTGCAATTTGAAACTCTATCATCTGGTATCAATTCTAGCATTAGAAACAGGGAAATACTAAGATTACTCAGTAATCATCTAATCACCATAATACAATCTGGTATAAATTTGACCATACCAAAAGATACTATACGCTGCGAGAAGAGATAACTGAAATTGATTCCATGTGAACTTATTTGAAATTGACGCAAAACATTTTATGTTTGTATACATATGAACAACATGCAAGAGCTGTAATGTTCGGTATAGATATACATTGTTTGTGTCGTTCTTGTTAGAGTGCCAACTAATATCCCATTCCTCGTGTTCAGCATTACAAAATGAAGTTAAGTCTCCAGAAAATCAATCTCTTCCTTGACTTGTTTTGAAATCTTAAACCTTTCAGATTGAATTTCATCACACCTACTCCTCAATTCCACTTTCTTTTTATACATTGCACTATCACACTTTAACATTTACCCCTGGGGCCTGGGCCCTGTCTTACAAAGATTTGTGATTGATCCAATCAATCGCAACTATGGAAAGCCATTAAAGTCAACATATAAAATGCATGTTCGTTAAAAAAAATCTAGATATGAATGTATATCCATAAATTAATTGATTTCTTGACAATTTGGTGTGTTCTCCTTTGTTTACAAAGGATATTTTGACAATTTTCTGTAGACAAAATTATGACACTGATGGATTTCCATAGAGTTATGATTGATTGGATCAATTGTAACTTTTTGTAAGATGGGGCCCCAGGAGGCTCTAACACGAAGCACAGAAATTGATTACAGACAAAACTTTCTTGAACAATTGCATAGATCACAATATACGATTAATCGTAAAATTAGTTGTATGATCAGTCGCTAGTCTTTATGCTACCAGACCCATGCTTTCCGAGGTAGATGCAGAGGGGTAATAGACTGATTCAAGG
Organism: Lytechinus variegatus; assembly: GCF_018143015.1. Taxonomy (NCBI): domain Eukaryota; kingdom Metazoa; phylum Echinodermata; class Echinoidea; order Temnopleuroida; family Toxopneustidae; genus Lytechinus; species Lytechinus variegatus. The sequence goes on along the minus strand of NC_054755.1, from coordinate 6,008,879 downwards.
GTGATATTGCTTTGATAACTTTTTGAATCGCTTGTATATTTTGTAATTTGATATATATACATCAATCAATAAATACATCAAGTGATCCATCAATCAAATAATCCATCCATCTATCCATTCATTCAATCAATCAATCAATCCATCCATTTATCCATCCATCCATTTATCCATCCATCTATCTATCTATCTGTCAATCAATCAACCAATCAATCAGTGACAAGGCAATCCTTTTCTCATTCAATTGACTAATAGATCCATCAATTTGCACATCTAGCTCTTGCAATCAGTTCAGCATGATTAAGGAACAAATCCCTAATATAATTTTAATATACAGCTTTAAAACTTAGCAGAAAATGCTAAAAACTTCATCCCATATTAATGCGTTGGCTACTGGAATCGGATGGGCCCTGTACAAATTCTATGGGGATATCTTTATTCTCGTGGAGAATGGGTTAAAAAATTCAAGATATTCAAGTCAATTCATTCAGATCTGACAAATAGGACATGATTTTAAAACTATATAAAAGCATCCTTTTTAAAAAAAAAATCAGTAATTTAGTAAATTGAAATTAGGATTCACAGATACAATAATTGCATAAACCACATTAAAAGCTGCTGATCCAAAAAAAGTACATATAAAATTTATTCCTTGAAACAATCAGCCTTTAATCTGAAGAAATCCAATTCCTTCCTTTTCTTGTTTTGGACCCCCGGCGGCCATGATCTTTTTTTTTTCCCTTTCAGAGATAATTCAACGACTTCCTCTTCCTCTTTCATGGTCATCAGCTAAAACTGATGATGGAAAGACTGGTCACAAATAAATACTAACGACTAGTAGTACGCCTGTATTTATTTGATGATAACCTGTTTATAATAACATCCCTACTTTGTTTTTGTTTTGAATAATTTATCTTGACTAGCCTAAGCCCACTCTCTGGACATCTTTTCTGCACTTTCTATGATTATACCCTAGTTTTTGATGAAGAGAAGCTCACAGCATCAAGTATTCAAGCGAAAAAGAGATGAATATTTTGAACGACTGTTGCCATAGCAACACCCCAACAGGAGCTTATAATCATCCCTGCCATACTTGGTCAAAACAACAAACCCACACAAGCCACCACAAAGTATTTGTCTCACTTCTGCACTTTATAAAATGTGTTTCCTGCAAGAAGGCTGTAACTCCCGCAGATGGTGTTATTTCAGTCTACATGTTGTTTTTGTGGACTGTGCCAATATCAAAGCACTTTAAGCATAAAGATGAAGACATATTCTGAACTCTAGACATGGCCATACACAGTGGGGGTGAAGCAGAAATTTTGAAAACCTACACTTTTTTAGTTTTAATGAAATTCACCAAAAGTGTGCACAAGATTGTTTAATTTTACTTTGACAATACAAAAGCTCTCCAATAACAAGCTTGGTTGCTTCATACCCATGCTTCCAAGATTCTTCAGATATTTCAGATATTTTTATTATACTTACCCCCCCCCCCTTCCAGGAAAAAAATTGTGTACAACCATGACCCCAGATTATATTTATCAAGGTGTAGGTAATCTAACTATTTTAAGCCAAAGAATTTCCATCTACATGTAATCTATTGTGATGGCATTTTGAATGCTTACTACACTTTCAAATACATGTTATAATGGTCTAAAAATCTACTGAATTATTCATTTCAAGTTTGAACCTATTGAACATTGAATTGAACAATCCTCATATACATTGTCCAAGGACCAACTGGTTGTTCCAGAATAGGCAATGGGCTAAGAAATGCAGTGCATATTTGGTCTAAGGCACCTGAAGAGTGATATGAGCTTATTCACATGTTATTACTGACATGGCACTTGTACCCTTGAGCAAAGGCATTTTATCTACATTGCTCTTCTTTATCATACTTAAAATGAATGAAAATGCTATTTGTAATGTAATAATAGTCTGTAATAATATTCAGTCTTCGTATAGGACATATCACACAAAGGCACACTGTCCAAAGTCAGAACTGAGTTTTTCCAACAAGTATCCGGCAAGCAGCCTTTCATTACAGATCATCACAGTCACCAGAGACAAATCAATAGGGACCACAGGAGAACTGCAATGAAAAGATGCATAGAATCCATACAGCAGGATTCCTGGTAAAAAGACGCAGCCCAGATTTTTTATTAGTTGCCGAACCTCTCTTTGCACTTCTAAAGGGACTATGGATACTATTACCCTGCATGGCTTTGGCCCAGCAAGCCTTTTAAAGTGCACAAGAATTTCGATGAATATATGCAACCATTTATATGATTTACTTTACATTTAATCCAACAATGCTTGTAGGACTATGCATGTTCATCAGTCCAAAGGAATAAACTGTATGCTCCATACTATCAGTTTCAATTAGTTGAATGTGGCAAGATATAAAGTCCATTACTCAAAGTTGTAAACAAAAAGCAATATCCTTCCAGTGATTATCAAGACGATTCTTCAAAGAAAAAGGTGCTGAAACTACATTTTCTGGTAGACTGTTCCAAGAACTTATTACTCGATTCAAAAAGAAGAACTTCCTTTCATACACAGACATACATTGTATGTTTACTTGTCAAGTAAACAAAAAATAACTATGCTTCTTACCTGCCATCCAGTGATGCCCAAAGCTTTCAAGGTGAAACGACATTTCTCTAAATCAGCCAGGATCTGAACCTTGATGGTTGCCATAGCAACAAGACCAGCATACCTAAATAATCAGGAAAAAAACAAAATCCATTAAACTTTGTTTTTTCTTCCGATAATACATTCACAGTGATAAACTGGCCTTTACAAAATTAATCAAAAGTGGGGAAAAGCAATGTATTAAAAAATTCAAGGCAATCAAGAATAAACTGGCAATATTTCACAAACTTCAAGCTAGTTAAACACTGTTAATGTTGATATATATCTTACACATTTCTAATAAATGAAATATATAACATGTTTTACCCCCTAACATTCTTTCTTCTTTAATTCAGTTTCTATATATAAAATCAAGCCCCATAAAATACATCAACTCCAATCTACAAAAATCAATCACCATTCAAAAATAATCCAATTATACTCCAATTTTAATCCAATCCATTCCAATCCTGTTATGAAAATTTTATTCTCCCCTCATCTTCTTACCTCTCCACGAATTCCTCTGGAGTGAGACGTAGAGGAAATCCTTGTTTCCTGATACGAGATGTTTCCATGATTCCAGTATATCGGAGCTGAGCTACCACATACTCCGGAGTAAACTTATCCGGGAGTTTGTGTGTGTTGGGTTTGATGCAGCGAACAAAGTGAGGAGAAGATCGCTTCATTTTGCCCATCAGCTCGGCAAGAGAGTTCTGAAATCAAATGAATTAATTACACAAAATATGATAAATCATTTTTACTTAAAGGTTGCTTCAAAGAGCAGCGTTTAATCAAAAAGGGGAGTAGGCCATTTTGACAAAGATCTCTTTGTTTTATCCATCATCTCTGGTGAGAAATAATGATTTCAAATTACATCATTCATTTGTAGTCACATCTACATGTACATGTAAGTGAAGATTTTATTCCAATAATGCAACAACAAAATGAATTACTTATGTTACTACATGGCACTATTGCCCATCAACAGCCATGTTTTCTGTACCCCCTTGGATGTTTTTTTTTTCATTAACAAGCTTTCATCCTGGCCTAGTTGAAAGCAATAATCTGTGCTCATTTTAATTTTCTAAAGACATTATGATTTTATCACCCAGAGGAGTACTGCAATTCTAATTTTACCTTGAAATGAAACAGTACTGTTGCTGGTCCCTTGCGTTCAGTGCCTACAACTGGTCTATCGCCTTTGCCCCTCTTTTGTTGCTAGAAATAGAAGAAATAGCATAAGAAACATGACAAAAGAAATATTGTATACCCGGTATGACTTTTTTAAAATATAGAGTGGGCAATAAAGATGGTGAGTTTAGCAATATGATTTACTAAGCCACATCAGTGAGCTGATGAACTGCTTTCATTTTTTATCCATTTTACACATACATGTAAAGGGGAAATGTAAACATTGTAAAAAGGCCTCATTCCCTATCCAAACAAATATAGTCATGAGAAACAGCGGACATAAACAAATATAGAGGTTAAGGATAAGTCTATCAAAGTAAGGGGAGACAAGTCCAATAGACAGAAAGAAATATAAACCAACCATGTCAAATATGTAATGGCGCTGTCACACCTTGGCGTTTTAGACAGCGTATGCCCGACGTATGACGAATTTGGCGAATACGCTGGCGTACGTCGAATACGATACGTGTAAGTTTTGCATACGTTAAGAGTACGCTAAAACACGCTGGTATACGTCGTCATACGGCGAGGTCGCCGACAAATTTTGTGCAAGCGCAAAATTTTTCGACGTATGCCAGCGTATGGCTCATACGTCCCGGATACGCGGGCCATAAGTTGTAGGCAAGTTACGCGATCGTTGATACACGTTGACACACGTTACTCGTAAGTTACTCATAAGTCGATGTATGTCGAGATAATGTCCAGCGTACCCTAAAACTTACTTGTAACCTATGAGTAACGTGCTTTGAACGTATGTGTATGAAGACGTATGAAGTCGTGCTCCGGACGACCACAAAACTTACTGAACGTGTTTATAACTTACAGCTACCGTATAATGGCATATTGACAACTTTATAGGAATTGGTATATAAAGGTGGGGTTCACAGGAGGAACTCATGTCTTCGTGATGTCCCAGATCATGGCGTTTTCTCGAAGGAATTCACACATGAGCTGCTCCTCTTGGACATCAAGACAAAACTGTGTCTTCTTATAGGCTACGACACGTGTTCGTCAGCGATATGCTGCCGCGCGCTATGCGTAAGTTAGGCTATCGTAGGGCATAAGTTGTGTACGCCAGCAATACACTAAGCATTCGTTGGAATACGTTACTTATAAGTTAACGAAGCGTTCGATATAAGTTACTAATACGTTATGTATACGTCTAACTCGTTATGAAAAGTATTCGCCCAGAGTTGAAAAAAAAAATCAAATTTCAGCGTATGCCGACATTTTAGAGAAATTTTGATACGTTGGGCATACGCTGTATAAAACGCCAAGGTGTGACACCACCTTAAATAAAAACACTTTGGAATTAACAAGATAAATGTAGAAGTAACAATATCGGTAAAATCTAAGTCCTTTGAAAGTGCATAAGGACTTTATGACATAATGTGCTATGTGCTATATGAGAACTGCATTATTATTATCATTATTAACAAAGTAGTGTATTCACAATCAAAAATTTAATTTAATCAAGAGAAAGGAATCCTCAGATGAAACCTACCCTGCTTTCTTTGCCAGAGAGTTTCTGTTTCCTGAAGAAAGCGAAGGCATCTTTAGAATTCTTTACAGATCGAGTACGTCTTGATTGCCGCTGACGAGCGCTGGGTGCAAGAGACCCAGTCCTTGTCAGACGGTTCTGGAATAGTTCTCGGATCAAGGGCTTGTTGCTCGCTGGAAAAAAAGAAAGAAACATATAATTTTCTCCTGTTGTTATCAAGATATTAAAATACTCATTTACATTCAATTATTAATATTCATAATTATACCAAAAAAAAAAACAAGAGCTGAAATGTGGGGAGAAAAGAGGACTAATGCAGACATTTAAACACAGAACTAAGAACTGATGACCTTGCATTAACTGTAGAACTACATGTATCTTTACAAAAATGAGGTTGCAATTGAATAATATAGTTTTTTTTCTAAAAAGTACATATTCCAATTCAATACCACTTTGTTCATTCAAAGTGTAAATATTCATCTTAAATAGTAAGGAATTTGATATGGTCAAACCGAAGATATGTAGAAAAATCAATGTCAAATATATTCTTGGCCACATAGAACAAAAAATTTTGTCAATCATCTCTGACCAAGTTTCACAAATTGCTTTTAAAATATGTGAAAAACTTACTTTTCATTGTGAATAGGACTGACTTAGCTAGGGTGTCTCTATTCTTCTCTAAGAATCCACCTACATTATAACAAACCTGAGAATAAAAATGAAATTCATTTAAACAAAATGTACCACAATTCTACAAATGGGGACTTGGCAATAATTCTTTACTTTCCTTTTTGACATAGTAACATTTAGGCCAATATAAAAACTGTTTATTATTGTTGATATTTTTGTTATCAAATATCTATGAAAGAAAAAAGTCCATTCATGAACTGGTATTTTTTTTGTAAACAAGATGAAATGGAAAAAGTAAATCATCTGGAAGAACTGTGACATTTCAATTGGTATAACTCAATAGCTTAGCTCCTCAGCTGATGGTGAATTCAACTTATTTAACATAGTAAACTAATCTTCATATTTATTCCTTCAACAGTGTTCAAATAATTCCTCATTATCATAGTACCGCGTTGGAAAAAAAGTTTTGAAAATTATTTGTTTTTATTTCCACTCCCGATAGTTGGAGAACAGAATTCAAAATACACCACGGTGACTGATTTGGGACAATAACACAAATCTTCGTAAATAATCATACAGTTGATTTATTAATGTGATTGCATATATTGATCAATCTCATCCAGCTTATAATCATCCCTCCAACCAAATGCTATGCTCTGTGTTATGGGGGAGGCCCAGAAATTGTTATCTTAATCTTCATTGAATAAACTTCAGGACATTTTTGAATTCCCTCAGAACAATCTAATAATAATTGCAACAGTATGTGCATTTATATATCGCTGTTACTAGGTGCATTATACTCAACTGCACTTTGATACATGGTATATTATTACCCCGGCCATAGCAGAGTATCGGTGCTAAAGCGTCAAGGAATAAATCCTACCTGGTACCCATTCACCTCACCTGGGTCGAGTGCAGCACAATATGGGTAAATTTCTTCCTGAAGGAAAACACACCGTGGCTGGGAATTGAACTCAAGTCCATCAGAATGAAAGACGAGAGTCGTAACCACGAGATAACAATGACCCCACTATCTGAGAAAAAATCTCTAAATTCATTCATATGCTTGGCTAGGATAGTCCTGCACTTTTTGATATTATACAGATATTGACTAATGGGGTGTGTAATATAAACATTCTTTAGACCGCCGGATTTGTATTTTCCCGAGGGAGTATATTTTCCCGAGGCGCGCAGCGCTGAGGGAAAATATGATCACGAGGGCAAATATTAATCCTTTAGGTTGTCCAAAGAATGTTTTTTTTACACATCCCATCAGTCAATATCTGTTGTATTAGATAGCCTCTAATGATGAAGATAAAGTAAGGCCTAACGATGCGTGCAGCATGTTTATGATATTCACAGTGATTGATTGATCTGGTATAGATGTTAGATCTTGATCTATAGATATCTAAGTAACGTTAGTCTAATGCAGTGAATGGCCCTTTTGTAATCAAATCAACTTTGTTTAGGCCTAGCCCTAAATCTAAATCTAAGTTCGAGCTCAGTCCAGGTCCAGGACCCAAGGCAAGCCGATAGTGCATGGTAACATCTAATCCACAAGAGGGCACCATACACATAGAAAAAGATATTCATGGACCGGTTGGTCAATATATTCATCGAAGGTGGACCGGCTGGGAAAATACATTGATTTCGATCATATCACGTGACGCGCTATGGACCAATCGCGCTTGGCTCTCTGTCTTGGCCATCTAATATTGATTTGTAATATGTTGTAAGAAGATGAAAAATAGATGACTTACAATGCCCGCATAGTGAAGGACAGAGAATGTCATGCCGAGATCTTTAGGAGTCTTGTAAACAGCCTTAGACCTAACTCCTGGCCCGGCATGAAGCTTTGTTGCTAGACTCTGATTGGTTCCCTTTGGAAAATGACTCTCTTCATCAATTAAGGCAGTGATACTAAGATGTTTCTATAAAAAAAAACAAAGATTAATCAGTCTTTAAAGAATATTTTACTATTTTTAGGATTTTCAAAAGATTGATAACATTAAACGCTTCCATGATATAAATGTCACATTTCCAATTGTTATAATGTACTGTACTTAATTCCATGTTCTTTTTGCTCATGTTAATGCTTATGAGTATTCCTCTTCTTCTACCTCTTCATTTTCCCTTCCCTTTCCCTCTCTCCCTCCTCCTCAACCCCTTCTCTTGCTCCTTCTCCTTTCCCTTCTTCCTCCCCTAACCTTCCTCTCCCTTCTCTTCCTCCTTTCCCTCCCCTTCCCCTTCTGTTCCTCCTCCCATCCACTTTCCCTACCTTCCCATCATCCATTCCGTTTCCCTTCTTCCTCCTACTCCCACATTCCTCTCCTCTCCCCCTCCTCACTCATCTACAAACAATCTCCCTTACCTCAAGAAAGACATCAAGGACCGGCTGGTTACTGGTGAAGTTCACCCTGTTTAGTTGGATCCCTTCTCTTTCACACTCCTCCTGTTCATTCTGGAATATATGCTCATTGAAATAATGCTGAAGCTGCTCATTGGCTAAGTTGATGCATAGCTAACGGGGGGAAAAAGTGACAAAACAATATGAACGTATGATACATTGTTTCAATGCTAATCATTACATCTAAAGATGTAAATATGACAAATGAGGTACAAAGCTTATTGATCTGCTGTAAGTAATTCTTTTTTTGAAAAGCAAAAGTATTCTCAACTTGACATTTACTAATATACAATGTACAAGAAGAAAAGCTACAATTGATTTCTTTCGTACATAAACCCATTTTGGTGAAGAATCTCATCCAACTTGTCATTTTAGACCAGAAGCAGACACCAGCATCTTCTTAAACTAACCTAATAATAATAATAGCCAATTTTTATATAGCACTTTTCCCAGAATGGCCCAAAGCGCTCCACAGTATATTATTACCCCGGTACTACAGCAATGATTCATGAAAAATTATCAGAGATATGTCAAATCTTAAAAACAAAATAAAGTAATATTCAACTTACTTTGAAAAAGTTTGTTGATGGTAACTGCTCACAGATTCAATTTAAATACTTTGGAGTAAAGTTATTTAAATGATTAAGTACATACCTGTTCAAAACTGTTCTTGATGAAGTTCTCAAAGCCGAAGATATCCAAGACTCCAATCTCCAGGATGTTATCTTGATTGATCTCCAAAGGCTCCAACAACTGATTTATGTTATTGACGACCCAACTGAACAGTCGACTGTAGAGGGCCTTGGTCAGTGCGTCTCGGCAGTCAGCAGCCTGGAGAGGGGTCCTATGTTTGGTAATGGATTCACCTAAAATATAAAGAGGAATGATTTGGTGATTTAGCTTCAGAGTTTTGTAATTCATTTCTTCTTTCTTGTTCCACCCTCTCAAAAATAGAGTAATTATTGGCAATCAAGGGCAATTGAGTATGTTGTTTGATATTGTTTCTCCTTTTTTATTACTTAATCATTGGAAAATTTGACCAGCCCAGCAGAATTTGATTATTTGTGTAAATATTAGATATGAAGCAGAGGAACGTCTAAGGTTTTGGAAAATGTTCTTGAGTCTAGTCCAGCACTGCAGATTTTGAAGGTGTGGAGGGTACATAATGAAGCAAAGGATTAACTAAGGTTATGGCTAATGCTAATAAGTTTGTAAGTGGGAGAAAAGAACCATCCTTAAGAACAGCTCAAGGACAGTCTCTTCAGCATAAATTTATGTGAACTAATGAAGGACTTGACCCCTATATAAAAACATTTCAAGTATCAATATTTTTTAAAGAGCAATATCAACGGTGGCAGCGGTGGGATCAAAACTATTGAAATTCCTATCAAAAGTTCATTCTTTCAGGTCTAACAACATTACGGGCATTTACCTCTGGTATATGATGTCTCAGACAGAATGGCACCGACAATCTCATCCCCAGGAATATGAAGCAGCTCTCCAGCCTTTTCAGCAACATCAGGATTGGTCAGAATGGCAGCTTCCGAGTTCTCTTGGGTGCAGAAGTTGAGATCTCCAAGGAGCAAGATGGCGGATAGCACACTAAACAAACTCTCCTCATCCTGTGAAAAGAAAATTGAAAAAAATTGATGTTTATCAATTTTTGAAACTTAAATTAAATGATTGGTACATGTATCAGTCACACTATTCCAGAATTTCTCTTTCTAACAATACATACAAGACATAAGAAATATATTTGTAAAATTCAAATCACCCCTCAATTCAATAAATAAACATCATGCATATTATGTACAAACCAAATATTAAATTCCCCTAGATATGTCCATCAATACAAGAACCGACTAATTCCAACACATACAACCTGGTATACAATTATGAAGTGATCAGGGTTTTTTACCATTTTGAACATAATTTGAAGAATAAAAAATTGTTTGAATTTTCATTCATATTTATTGCTTAAAAGTTGAACACTGATGTATAAATTTGTAAAAACTTTGTTAAATCTCTCCTTAAACTATTAGAAATAACCATAAGTTTGTACTATAAACCAGGTTGATTCATACATGCATTAATATGATTTTAATTGTATATGCACAATATTTTGTAGAATATATACTCACTTCATTTGAGAATCCGATGAGTCTGAGGCAATCTCTAACAGCTCTAAACTTTGCTTGTTGATTGGTCAGTCCTAACGTTGGTTTACCCTCTGATCTCATGTATCTAGGAGGGGAAAAGATTCAATGACCAACATTTAATTCACTTCTGACTTAATTGTCAAGATCAGAATACCAGTATCTCTCATGTCAAACAAGAACTCAAAATTCCAGATATTTGTCACATGGAGTGTGTTCTACATGTATATGTTACATGTGGAAAGACTTTGTAGAAATGATTTCAGAGTGCATTTCTAATATATTTATTTATTTGCTTATTTATTCATCTATTAATTTATGTATTTATTTATTCATTTATTTATTCATTCATTTATCCATTTATTTATTTATTTATTTACTCATGTTCATATTTTACATGATACCTCTCATTATCTTCATCCATTTTACACTTTCAAATGTAACAGTCTATGACTATCAAAGTGTGAAAGCTTCATTTTTTAAATTTTCTCTTGAAAAGGAATTTCTTTAAAAAAACATGATTTCCAATTCATTTTGAATTTATCTCCCTCAGAGTCTGCAAATGCATTTGAAGATATACAGAACAGAATAAGATATCAAACCCATATCAAACTCACCTATGTTGGCCTGGTGACTTGAGACCATAGTATTCTTTCTCATCATGTGTTAGGCCATCAAATAGAAGATAGAATATATGAAAGTTTCTTTCTCCTTCACCATGGCTCACAATCCGGGATTTCTCCAACAAGTATTCAGAGAGATGAGCTAATTAATGGGTAAAATAAAATCAATAACTGTCAAGTTTACTTTAAAAACAAACCAAGTATAAAACACTATATAAATATATTTTCTAAAGGGGGTTCTATTTATTTATTTTTTCTATTCTTGCCTAATTTGGAATTGAACCCACTGGCAATTTCCTTTATTTACTTTTTAGAGGAGGGGGACCTTAAGCATACATGTACGAAGGTTATTTTATACATGATGGGGCCCTTTGTTTTTTTTCATATTAAGGTATTATGATGTTGTAAAGTTTGATTGCACAGCATAATTAGCCACTAACTCTTTGAAGCTATTAGTTTTATGCAAATGATACTAAAGTAAATAAGAAGACATAGGAAAAATTAATTAAAAGATACACTGATAAACAATATGTACAAAATCATTAAATTGACAATGTGGAGTTTCATATTTCATTTGGATATGTATATATTCTTTCTTTCTGTATCTAGTCTAAGTAATCAACTGTTACATGTTCGTACCACGTATGCATCACACTCTTAGTTTTCAAGAGCTATATTTCTAGTTCTTGGCAAATTTGATATGGTGTCAAATATACTTCAAGTTCTTAATCACATCATGGTTCTTATTTATACCTGCTTATTTGTCAACAAATATATGTCTACATTATTTTGGTCTTATATAAATCTAATGAGTATACACCTGAAAAAGTGGTATTTATGCAAACAAACTTACCTCCAACGACATTTCCAGCTGCTGAGAACTTGAGCTCGAGGTATTTACCAAACCTACTTGAGTTATCATTCATGACCGTTTGAGCATTGCCAAAACACTCTAACAAAGGATTCACCTAAAATAGAAATGATACGAGGATTAATATAGGCAATGAGCTACACACATATAATATACACTCAGCAAAAAAAGTTCTTGGACACTTATAAAATTTAAATATTCCATATCGATATTTGATTAAAGGAAAATTATTGTATGTCAACATGACCAGACAATATTCCTCTTCCAGTACGACATGAAATTTTCATGCGAACAGTCATGCATGGGTGGTTAAATGCTTTAAACAATAGCAATGTCAGTAAAAGAAAATTGCAAGAAATGGATCAGTCAGTGCATGGCTGGTTACAGGCATTAAACAATACCAATGTCAGTAAAAGAAAATTGCAAGAAAACATTCAGCCATTCTTTCAGTTGTGAAAGTTTATGTGGCATCAATATCCATCAAATGATAAAAGCAAACTTAATACCACTCTAAAAGAGAAGGATAGTTATCCACCTTGGATGCATCACTATTCCACTGGAATGTTAAGTCAAATTTAGTCGATGAAAAAATGTCAAATTTCAGTATAGCAAAAGAAAATTCAATATCTCGTTTGTCCACCCGAGCTCTGAATGAGTGCAGCACATTCTTTTTTGCAGGAGTTTCTGCATTTTATTCAGAAATCAATGATAGATTAACATGTTCACATAATTGAATGAATACAAATTAAATGTGACAATTTAAAAGATACAATGTAAATAATACAAACAAGACTGGTAATTAAATCATACCTAAGCATGTGATATAGTTCGGTAAAATACAGGGGCCAGCTATTATAAGCACAGAGGTGCTTGAAGCAATAGCAGCCAGGAGAGGGGGCTACATGAAAACCATCATAAATTATATTTGATAAACTGATCGTCACGAAATATAAGATTTGTATATATATATATATATATATACATATTGGTATATAAAAAAAAAATTGGTAAAAAGAAGTGCAAGTGTGTGCATGTGGGTGAGTGCAGGTGAATTAAATTAGGTATACTTAGAAAGAAGAAATTTTTTCAACGAAGCTTTAAACGAATAGAGAGATGTACATTGTTTTATATCATGTGGCAATGCATTCCAAATGTCTGGGCCACGGTGGCGTATCGTCTTATGAGCGAGTAATATTCTTGGGTTGGTTAAGTGGAGATCTGTTGAATGCCGTGTTGGATAATTGTGAATGTCTTTGTTGTAAACAAAAAAATTGCGAAATGGAATCGGGATTGTATTGGATGAAAATTTAAACATAAATATGGCCGTTTGATAAATGTTAATATCTTCAATTTTCAATGTTTTTAAGTTGTGAAATATTGGATCAGTATGTGCAATGAAATGTGAATGAGTACATATGCGGAGTGCTTTCTTTTGGAGACGGAAAATCCTTTCTATTTTTACCTTACTACCATACCCCCATACTAAGTTGCAGTAAGATAAGTGAGATAAAACGAACGAATTATAAAGCATAAATAATGATTTTTGGGAGAGATAATATTTTAATCTAAACAGAATTCCTATTCCTCTGGATGCCATCATGCAAATATTGTGAATGTGACTGTTCCAGGTTAAATTTGAGTCAATCCATACACCTAAAAATTTGGTTTCTTGTTTTTCAATGATAGGGATGTCATCTATGTATATATTAAGGAACATATGTTTAGTTTGAATGTGTTTAAAATACATAAAATTTGTTTTGCTTATATTTAGGGAGAGTTTATTAGCTTTAAACCATTTTGATAATTTCTTTAATTCTAAATTAAGTGTCGGGACGAGTATACTTAAGTCTTTGTGGGAATAGAAGACATTTGTATCGTCTGCAAATAAAACATGTTAATTCTCGAGATGCATTTACAATATCATTCATATAAATCAAAAATAGCAAGGGACCTAAAATCGATCCTTGTGGTACTCCACATTTCATAGTACAAATATTGGATGTGTTTGATTTGAAAGAAACATAATGGCGTCGATTACTTAAGTAATCTTTGAACCAAGTGAAAACAACCCCCCTGATTCCATATCTCTTTAATTTAGAAAGTAAAATGCGGTGATCCATAGTATCAAATGCTTTTGATAAGTCCATAAAAACCCCAACACTGTGTTCTTTTTTAGAGAGAGAATCAGATATTTTGTCGAATAATTGTAAAATTGCATAATTGGTTGAGTGATTCTCTCTGAAACCATATTGATTTGGAAATAATATATTGTTATTGTTCAAAAAGGAATACAATCGTTTGTAAACTACTTTTTCAAGAATTTTAGAGATACTCGGTAATAAAGATATTGGTCGGTAGTTGGAAGTGAGACATGGGTCATCTTTCTTATATATTGGTATTATTTTTGCAATCTTAAGTGAATCGGGAACAATGCCATGATACAGAGAGAGGTTAAAAATATGCATGAGCGGTGAAGCTATAAAGTGAATTATTTGTTTTAATAAACAGACACTTATTCCATCATGCCCTAAAGATTTAGTTGGTTTCAAAGACCTAACAATTTCTAAGATCTCATGAGTGTTAGTCGGATTAAAAAATAAAGAATGTTCCGGAAAGTCGTTTAAGTATTCAGAAAAATCATTATCATTAGATACTATTTTTGAAGCTAAATTTGGACCGATATTATTGAAGAAGTTATTAAAGGCATTAGCAACATCATTTGGGTTTCGCAAGTGTTGACCATTTTCTACGAAATTGATGTTATCATAGTTTTCTTTTTTCTTACCTAAAATCTCATTTACAGAATTCCATAATGAATTTTTATTATCTTTGTTATTTTCAATTTCATCAGAAAAGTAAGATTTGCGAGCTCGGCGAATAACTGAAGTTAATTTGTTGCGGAATTTTTTGTATTTATTTATGTTTTGAATTGTAGGCGATTTAATGGATATTTTATAAAGTCTATTCCGAGTGAATATGGATTTAATTATACCTTGTGTGACCCACGGTTGTTTGTTCTTCTTTTTACTCGATTTAACTCTTAGTAATGGCACGTTTTTATCATAATAATAAAGAAGTTTGTTTAAGAATATTACATAAGAGTCATTTGCATTTTGTTCTAGGTAAATATCATGCCAATCTTCTTCAGCCAAATCTACCTTAAGGGATTCTATATTACGTTGGGTTTCATTCCGTCTGGTTATGTTTTCTTTGTCCCTAGGTTGGTGAGGGCGTTTGTCATTTGGATACATTGCAAAAATAGGCAGATGGTCTGAAATATCATAGTATATTATTCCATTATCACTTTTATCAAGTGCATTAGAAAAAATATTATCAAGTATTGTATTTGATATGTTAGAAATTCTAGTTGGTTTATTAACGAGATGTTGTAATCCAAATGATGATAATAAATTAGTAAAATGTTGACCTATTGTAGTATAGGGAAATGACAAATCAATGTTAAAGTCGCCCATGATATAGATTTTTTTGTTTTCTCGAGAAACTGATTCAAGACTAGATTCCAATTCATTTAAAAATATGTCAGCATTATTGGTTGGGGGTCTATAGATTACACCGATTATTTTATTCTTATTTTTAGCGTTAGAAATTTCAATGAATAAGGATTCCACATTTTGAAGTTCAATATCATGTCTTACTTTGTAATTAAGATCTTTATGTACATAGAGAGCGACACCTCCTCCCTTACCAACTTTTCTATCTATATGGAGGAAATTGTAATTATCAATGTTGTAAATTGGAGGAGACATTGGATGCAACCATGTCTCCGTGAGACCAATAATAGAAAATGGAAATGTGTTTAATGTGGATAAAAATTCGCAGAAAGTATCAAAATTTTTTTGTAAGCTTCTTATATTTAAATGCATTAAACTAAAGTAGTCGGGAATATCACTTTGAGCTAATTTATGAAAAGCCTTATTAAATTCATTGGCTGTATAATATTTGCACTGGGGTGAAAAGGTTTCCCCGTTTAGTACGTCTGCTCTATTGAAAGAGAATAGATAAGATTCTGTTTGCAATCGTTGAAGAAGTATCCGAGGTGCGTGGTGCATGTGAGTGCAAATAAGGGTGTATGCCAGAAGCATTGAAGAAAGTGTTATACATGTTCACTTATGTGTGACGATCTGACAGACTCTTTGAGGTCACATGCTTGTCATAGGTCAGCGAATTTGCTCTGGGGGTAATGTTGTCCCATTCTTCCCGGAGATAACGCCGGACATCTCTTAGAGTGTCTCCTGGTTGAATTCTTTGATTGACCAATTTTCCTAGCTGATGCCATGAGTGTGCAATCGGATTCATGTCTGGTGAACAAGCGGGTCATGGATCCAAGAGCTGAACATTGTGGTCATCCAGAAATCTTGGACAATGTTCGCTCGATGGGACCTGCATTGTCATCCATGAGAAGAAACTGTTCGGATCAGCTAGGAAAATCAGTCAATCAAATAATTCAACCAGGAGACACTCTTCAAGATGTCCGGCGTTATCTCCAAGAAGAATGGGACATCATCCCAGAGCAAATTTGCCGACTTGTGACAGGCATGTGACTTTGATGTGCTGCACTCATTCAGAGCCAGGGTGGACAAACAAAATATTGAATTTTCTTTTGCTTGTTCCAAGATACTGAAATTTGACATTTGTTTCATCGATAAACTTTGATTTAAAATTCTAGTGGAATAGTGATGCATCCAAGGTGGATAACTTTCCCTTCTCTTTTAGAGTGTTATTAAGTTTGCTTTTATCGTTTGATGGATATTTATGCCACATAAACTTTCACAACTGAAAGAATGACTGATCGTTTTCTTGCAATTTTCTTTTACTGACATTGCTATTGTTTAATGCCTGTAACCAGCCATGCATTGACTGATCCATTTCTTGCAATTTTCTTTTACTGACATTGCTTTTGTTTAAAGCATTTAATCACCCATTAATGACTGGTCACATGAAAATTTAACGTCATACTGGAAGAGGAATATTGTCTGGTCATGTTGACATACAATAATTTGCCTTCAATCAAATATCTATATGGAATATTTTAACTTTTTTAAGTGCCCAAGAACTTTTTTTGCTGAGTGTATAATATAATACATGCAGGTTTGCTATCTATACAAACATGTTGTAAGATACTGAGCCTTGAGAGTATTTTTTTATACAGTAAAAATCTGACATTTGTCTATTCTGAAAAATTGTATAATGTACTAATTTTGCATACAAACACCCTTTTTTATGTACTACTCACTTTTTTATGTACTAATGAAGTTACAAAAATATGACGTCTAAACTCAAGAGGACAATGTGGAATTTATATATGTATTCTAAGAAAGTTGAGCAGCTTTAAATCATGCTTGTAGTGAAAATATAATATCTTTCAGCACCTGTCCACTTAAAATGTCTGCTTACATAAAACAATGAGAGATTTGAGAACCCAACAGTGAAAACTTGCATGGCATGGACTTTTGTTAAGGTACCTTCTTGGCTAAAGATTAACAAATCCCTTCTAGGGTTTTTAGCAAGAGGTGAAGATTAATCGAGGGGGCATTTAAAAAAAAATTGTTATTTTCAGGGAATGTGTTGCTGTGAGCCAATGAGATGCAAGGATTTCAGTAGCTTGCAACACATAGCAAGTAAAAGTCACTGACTACTTGTTTCATGAAATGCGACTCTGGACTAAAAGACAGCAGCAAACCCACCTGTTCTATCTTCTCATTCAGAAGGCTCTCGCAGCTGTTGGCCCGACTGAGGAGATGTTGCACAAAATACTTGCAGGATTCGGTCTTGCCGGCCCCGCTCTCCCCGCTGATGATGCAACACTGAGACCGGCGTTCCCTGAGCATAGATTGGAAGGCCCGGTCTGCGACGGCAAACATGTGAGGGGTTCTCTTAGAGCGCTCTAGGAGGTTGGAGTATTGGTTGGATGAATTCCTGGAGTATATTGGTAACTCCTTGAAGGGATTGACTGCTACTAGGATGTCACCGACGTAAGTCTACAAGGAACAAAGATTATAAGAATTACAGGAATGGATATGTAATAGCATTTTATGTGATATATGGTATATCATCTAGTGGCAGTGCGAAAATTGTTACCAATAAACACCACATACATCTATTGGGAGATTATATATTCAATAAAACAAAGAGGGTTTTACCAATAAAAAGAGAGATAGACTTTTTTTCGTCACCCAAACATTTCACAATTCAATAAAGTAAAATAATCAAATCCAGTCTTCTCATTTTTTTACTTGAATTCACAAACTAATCCAGCCATTCATGGAATCGCACCAATATATGTATCTTCCCTTGTGTAAAAAAAAGTTGTTACAGCCAGGCAAACACACTAAATACTACATGGGTATGGTTAAAGTATTTACTATTCTGATGAAATGAATATCAGATAATCCATTTTAGCATGACCTGGAAGGCAATAAACTAGTACTCACATAGATGATATCTCTACTGTATCTGAGCATTAATTCTTGAAGTATAACATTCTCGGTCATCTCTGGTAACATGGCAAGATCATCACTCTTAGTGGGTGAAGGCAGGTATACCTAAATCAAGAACAGAACACATACAATTCAACCCATTGACTGTTAAGTGCTCTTAGTTTCATAAACCTTTTGAACACAAAGAGTGGTTCATTAACATCCATCATCTTACAACTTTACTTGATTTTGATTGGCTAAGAAAAAAAGTTTATAGTATGATCTACAAATTGAAGTATAACTTTATGAAAATAAACATAATGTACGCATAACAGTTGGCCCCATCACATAAAAGTTACTTTTCACACTAACTTTGCCATCCACTACCATGGTAACAATGCTCATCAGCCAATCAAAATCAAGGATTCCATGAAAGCTGCCATTGGATGGTGTAATAGCAGCTTTTATGTAACAGGGCCCTGATCAGGTATCCTAAAGATAAAGAGCAGGGATTTGTTACTTTTTATTCAATTGCTTTTGTGTTAAATAGGCCAATTGAAGGTCTTGATTCATATGTATTGCTAATTGATGTCAGTTTGCAACTAGCAGCATTTTTAGAGTGAACACTCCTTTTGAAAGTGGAAAAATGCATGAGCAGAATATCTAGAATTAAAATGCAAATATTTGTGAGGCTATAGTACAAAATGAATAGTCAATGAAAGTGATATGAGTTCAACATGGTAAATGTTTGATTAATCTATATTTAATGGTGCTGCTTATTTCTGTATTTTAGTTCTTGATATGGTTTCTCTTTATAACAAATTACTTGGCATATGGCCACAAAGGTATGGAATTATATGTGGTACAGTATTCATTTAATTACTGTATAGTTACATGTTTAGCATTTTTAGGGCAATGACAAAATATTTTCATTTCAAGAAATCTTTTCTCATCGAGGTAATATTCAATGGTAGCAGGCCATGACTCTATGTATTTTTAAGTCATTTCTATTTAAGCCAAACAGGTTTACCATTTGCAAAAATAAGAAAAATAGACATTAAAATAGTCCGTATTCAAAATGATTGAAACCCAAAATCTACAATCGAATTTGGAGACGAAAGTAAAAAGAATGTAATGCATGTTAGAGTTCATTATTTAGATTAATGTTGATAAGATAAACTTTCAGAAGCATGGAATACAGAGAGCTGACAGTAAATGTGCTTCTCCTCCTATTTCCAAGGGATTTCAATAAGAAATCTTTTTTTTCTCATTTGCACTTCTTAAAATGACCTACTGCAAAAGATGAAAGCATAGGAAAGTTGCACTACAAAGAAGCTTTAAAAAACTTCATTATTTGCAACATGTTGGAAAAACTAAAAATAATCAATCATTATTGTTTAGATCAAAGATGTCACTGACTAAAATCTCAACAACATTTATAAGTAGATATTCTTGCTTCACAAATGTTGAATTATTAAAAGAAAATTATCAATTATGCTTCTATTTCCTTTGTTATGAAAAAATCAGTCAATGTAAAATGACACATAAACATCTGATAATTTATACTCAATAAATGTATTACAACTGGATAATGGAAGCAAATTAAAATTAAAAAACTCTGAATATATTGAATGTAGTATATTTTCAGGAGTGAATTGAAATGTTGAAATATGTTATCCTCATACATTGGACACGATTTTTAGACTTGGGACGATGAGCAATGCACTATCTGTTGGGCAATTCCATAAAATGATAAACCTTTTTGTACATCCGACCCCATTTTTTTCAAGTTTTACTTCACTTCATAAACTGACCAAGTCATGGGCATTTGAGAGCATTACAGATTGTCAAAAGAACAAAAAAATCAGAGACAGAAAATTCCATGAACTGGGGTTGAACGAACATACATCTACATGTACATGTGTATTTTATGGAATTGCCCTGTTACAAAAAAAATGCAATATGAAATTCTCAAAATAGTCAAATTTGATTCATCATTAGCAATAGAGCAGCAAAAGCAGTCTTTATTGAAGAAAAATGTTACTCAATAATTTGCAAGATTCATAAAATTTAGTTGAATGGGCGATTCACTGAGTATGATCATGAAGAATACTAAATGTGGTAACAATGCTTCATGTTTTTAGCCGTTTGTTAACTGAGTTTTTGCTTTGAGGGTGGGTGAGCATAAAAAAAAGATAAAAGAAAACATTTACCTTTTCATTTGCCTATTTTCAAAATAACATAGAAAATATGATTCACAAAAAAAGGTTATGTTATTCATGAATAACTAGTCTCTCATATTTTCTACAAATTAGTAAAATTGAAATATGCAATAAATTATAGCAATTTCTTTCATTAGCTTTTACCTAAACCTTCCATCAGTTGTTGATACACAAGTTCTAATTTATTATGGAATAATTGTTCTTGTGGCACTGTTAATCATTTACAATCCATTACAAATAATAAACGAATGGATGTATTGAAGCTGCAACATGTATACAATTATTTGCAAATAAAAAATCTGCATCATTTGTGATATCATCATACATTGACAATGAATATTCCACGACCATCATTTACAATTCATTACAAACAATCAGTAAATGAAGAGTATCGAAGCTGCTTCATGCCTGCAAATTATCACAAGAATATCAATTGACAGCAGTTGTGAAATCATTATACATTGACAATGAATATTAACATACATAATTTCATTTTCCATTGATTAGTATCATTCAATCTCCAACAGATACAGTGCAGGCCTGCCAACATTTGAAAATGAAAAAAAGGAAGCCCATAAATTGAGTGGAACATTTCTGCTCAACGTTTTTTTTCTTAATCAAGACAAGTTTAGCATTCTTATATTTAAACATTGAGAAATTACAAGTGTTGAGAAACTATATTAGTCTTCCACCCATACAAACAACCCATACCCCGACACACAAACACATATATGGGCTGATATATTTTTTATCCTAAATGAATGGAAAAATGGTGCGATTCTCTTTTTGGTTCATAAAAAAATCTTCATAAGGTAACTCATAGAAGAAAGGAGTGCAGTAGTTGGTAGGCCTGACAATGTATTCAAACTTCAATTTTTCATTTTTCAATCTCACTCAATTTCGTTATTTCTTACCGAATCATCCTCCTTGACTACTTTCAGACCAATGCCCTGAAAATTTTCTTCCTCCTCCACTGCTTTGGCTGTGGGGGAGCTATCGCCTTCATCTTGTATCCTCGTCTCAGCTTCAAAGAGCTGGTCTGTCTTTGAGAGAGGTGTAGCTCTTGACCGCCTGAAAGTATAGAAAAAATGTTTGATAAGTGACAATAGTAACGCATAGTGCATATATTTCATAGTTTGAAGGTTGTATTATACAAACCAATGAATATTTTACCAGAATATATTGCTGATCAATTTTAACAATAATTTTGAAGCTTATGATTGCCTTCTTCAAACTGAATAGAAATCTCAAAATTAATTTTTGACAAGAAATAACATATATTCTTACAATGTTTTGCTATTGACCCGTTCTAATTCCACCTCATCCTCGTCATCAGGGTCGGGTAGGGGAGACGGCGGACACACAGGGTTATAATCCCGATCAGCAGCTTTCAATAACTCCTCAATCAATTCAGAAGATGCTAAGTCTGTAAGAAAAATCATAAATTATGATGATCACAGCTATACTGATTGAAGCCCAGTTACCATAAGAGCACATCAGCATTTCATAAGGGATTATTCCTACCCGGTAGTGGTACGCATTTAATATAAGTAATAACTGGGTTGAGTTCTTCCTTGATTGAAACAACATATTTAGAACCCAAAATGCAATCTCTTTTGTACAATATTCTACTATTCCAAAATAGAAAAAAACAACCATTTCATAGTTGGTCTCTTTCTATTTGAAATCATTAATTAGAAACACTATCAATTATTGAATATTTTTTCATCTTTTGTAAGAATGAACAGAGTTGTTTACAATCTTCTGTAAGTACTATGCTTCAAGAATGAGTAAATTACACAGAAATCATCTTTCTTCTCTTTTGTCCATAGATGGCAGTATACTCATTATAAATTGAGTTAGATTAATGAACTTTTTTTCCAAATGTTAATGAATATATATATACATCCTAGTGCAGTTAGAAAAATTGTCTCTAGTATTTCCACATATGTTGACAGAGTATAAATCAAATTCCTATGCACATATTTTGAGAGCAAACCAGTATCACTTTATCATTTAAGCTTTTTTTGCTTCTAAATTGGACCCAAAAAAAACTAAAAAAGGATTTCACAGATCTAGATTCAAGAAACTGGTAGATCTAGGTGGGAGTGGGCAGAAGTCTGCCCCCCTTCCTCCACCCCTTGAAAATCTGCCAATAAATCTAAAACAAAACAGACAAAAATGAACCCCTATCTGCCTGCCCCCTCCTCCTATCCACGATGACAATCTTGAAGTTAACACCCCCCCCTCATATTTTCCTTGTTTAAAAGATATTTCAAAAAGCCCCAATGACATAATCTTCTTCCAAAGGGAACCATAATTATTCTCTCCTAAAAACAGTTTTCTGGACCCACCCATGTGCTTCTGCATTAATGAAATCCCGGATCTGCCACAATGTAATACACATATGAAGGTCACATTTAAATGGATTCCTAAACAAATTAGTAGACAAAATTGACTTGTCCTTTGAGAAACCTCCCATGATAAATCTAAGAAAAAAATTCTTGTAAATCAGAAAACAAGCATACAATGAAGAGATATTTGGCCTTCCTACAATTTTATTCAAATAATGAAATACTTCAAATATTAAGGTTACAACCTAATGAGTCATATAATGAGTTGATTATGAACAAAACTGATTACGTTTAAAGATAAATGCCAGTTGTGGTAACGATTTCAAAATGAGTTCGAACAGAAACCAATGAAATGACTACCAAAGATGTCTGTTTATAAAAATAAAAAATATGTGCCAAAGGATACTGGAAGAAATTGTGTAATTGCTGAGAAATTAGCAAATAAATGTAAGCACGGGATTTGGGTCAAGCGTCGGGCCGACATTCAAAGCAATAATTATACACTGTCCCACGTGCACTTATCTGTGCTGGTGATCTTCAGTGTGAATATTTTTCAGTGTAGATTTCAAGAATTCACTAAGTTAAGTTTATGTAACTGTACCAGATCTAGAACATCAATTATATAATGACAATTAAGCCTGGATTTACAGGCTTTCTTGTGAAATCAGTGTTTACTGCAACTACTTTCGATTTATCTTTAATGTGAAATTGGATGCACAAATATTGCATAAACTAATCAAATAATGACACAGGAGACTGTTTTTCTGAAAACAGCGAGATATTTTTAAAAACCTTGATTAAAAATAACCACATGGGAATCTGGGATACTAAATTTTAATGAAATAAACATAGTTTCAGCATGAAAATGTCACACTTATCAAATCATAATTTTGGCAAGTTATCAAATGGAAAAAAGTACTGGCTGTTTGACAGATTAAAAACCAAGAACAAGAAAATCTGAGAATGGGTAGGTCTATTCTTATATGAATATTTATATGAAGGAATCAAGGGGAAAGGGGCTAGCCTTTCAACGTTTTTAGACCAGATAGTCTTCAAGAAGACCTTAAATTAAACATCTTTCTAACAAAGTGAAACATAGATTTACCTGCTGCCTTTTGTTCTAAGACGTTCTTTACACGTGGGTTCGCATTCCGCTTGACCAACAGCTTGACCATCTTGGTCTGGCCGTACTTGGCTGCGACGTGGAGAGGTGTTATTCCTTCGTCATCGATGACGTCGATGTTTGCTCCTCTGTCGAGAAGCAGCTTAGCAACATCTCTGTAGTTGTTTGCAGCAGCAATGTGAAGCTAAGAAAAGAGAAGTATGAATAACAATTACAGGAGTGCAATTCTATACAATATTGTACATCTGACCCCTACATGTGGGACCTTCATGAAAATTTCTTGTTCTTTTGACAGTCTGTAATGTTCTCAAAGTACCATGACTTGGTCAGCTTATGAAGTGAAGTAAGACTTGAAAAAAAATGGGGGTCAGACATACAAAAAGAATGATTATTTTATGGAACTGTTCAGGAAATCAGGTGAATTTACACTATGTTCAAGGTTCAGTTCAAAGTCAATTTCAAGTTCAGTTTGAATTCAAGTTTCAAGTGGGAGGAAAGAAATGAGTGGAGCTTTTCAAGAGAACAGAAGTATCAGTATCAATGGCCTGCAAATAATAGTTGCAAATTGTTATGAGTAACATAATCAAGATAGATCACATCTCATTCAGGTTCAAGTACAACATCAAGTTCAAGTTGGAGTTCAAAATCAAGTTCAAGTGCAAGAGGGAATATATGAGTAATATGTAAACATTTGTTTGATGGGAGTAGGCATGGTACCCTTTAAATAAACACATATGGAGGTGATGAACTGACATTAAATTACTGTACCAAAGCAAAACATCACATTGGTTTACATCCTGTTTCAATCAGTTTATTGGTCTAATGGATAGAAACTTGTAGTGCAATATGCAAATACTAAACAAAATAATTATGATGACTCTTGATAATACCATAAATTAACCAAATTTATTGGATACTGGATGATATTTAGTAGATTGATAATGTCATTAATTGATAATTTATGCATGCATTCCAACACAACAGGTATAACTCACTTATAACCTTACACTTGACTTGATCGCATTTCTAATTACTTTGATTGAATACAATGTGCAATTTATCTCTCATTTTGATTCCTAATAAGCATGCAGAATAAAACGAACTTACTGAGTGCATTGGAAACAAGTTTTGCAAACGTAGATCTAAAGAATTATTTTTCACATTCAGTGTGAGGATAATATCCTCATGTTCCATAATCGTATCCATTGTACTCGCGAATTCTTCAAAAACTCTTCAAATTATTTATCTCAAACTTATCGACAAAACGAAAGGAATGATCACAAACAAGCCATTTCAAGAGTATTGGGTAACTAAAAACATGATGACGTCAGAATGTAACAAATCTCATTGTTTGTAGTTTAGTTTCTTGTTGTAGAATCCACATTCAGATCATTTCAGAACATTCAAGCATTGGGAAACTTCTGTCATCCAGGTAAACACCAATAAAACAGATATAACAAAGAAAACTTGCTGAAAATCGTTACTTATTCCGTGAGACAGAAAGTTTTATTTAAAGCAGTCGAAAGGGATAACCACTCTGCAGAACAAAGGATACAGAAACAAACAGATGATCCTATACAGATGTTTTTCATTCTATGATTGACAAACAAACAGACATGTAACATCATGTCTAAAGTATGACACTGCCGCATCAAATAATTAAGTATCTCCTTAAAGTGTGTCAGAATTCAAATAGAAAAACTGGTTAAAAACATATTGTACTTCAGTTCTAGGAACAAGTATTCCTCCTCAATTTGCAAAACACATCAACTGCCATATTAGACACAGTCTGGTATATATCCACGGCTAGTTGATTTACATTTCAGGAGCTTTCAAAGAATCAGCACTCGATGAAAAAATTTTTAAGAAATATATTTAATATGTTTCAATCTGATTTAGCCTCTTTCGCCAGAATAAATGAACTCAATGAAACAACTGCAGGAAGAATTCTACTGAAGAACCAACCAAAGCCAGGACCAATAATGAATGGCTGAACAAGTAAAAGAAGTGGTAGTTCTGGAAGAAATTTATGACTTCTAAAACTGCTGATAGGAAGCAATTACTGCAATCAAACGATTAGATATCACTGGCCACCTCAGAAGAAAAGAAACAAAAATTATGGCAACATTTTCGAGAAGGAGAACGTGAAGTGATCAATAAAATATCACCATTACTGTCACTCCTACATTTAATCTGGGTGATTGCTTAATCCCATTCTAATCCCTTATGGGAGAGGAAACCTAGAGCAAGAAATCTGCCAGAGCTTGAAGTCGTGATGAAGCATTCAGATGACACGCACATTTTTTAAGAAACTCTACGAAGGGGAGATTTGTCCTTGGCTTATTAATGATGATGGGAATACTCCTAAAAAATGTGAATTTCCCTTGAAAATCTGTTAGGTTTTGGATATCCTGTATAGTGGTGCAACCTGCATGAAGCTGGGAGGGGATATTTCCATTGGAGATATCGTGCTAATCTGAACATGGCTTTGGATGAGTAGTGTGTGATGATTTTTAACTCAAGAGAAAAAATGTTCAGAATTTTATGATAAATTTTATTGATTTCTTGTTCAGTACATTTGAATGAATGAATGGATGGATGGATGGATGGATGGAAGAATGAATGAATGAATGAATGAAATATATGCATGTACATTACATCTATACAGCCCTGACAAAAAAAATGAGACTCCTAGAACTTTGGTACAGAAGAAAGAAAGGATGATTCATGGCTTATACAGCACAAGTACAAAATATAGTAACCTGCCACACTATTCCTTCAGCAAGAAATTTACCCACATTGTGTGGCACTCAACCCAGGTGAGGTGAATGGGTACCTAGTAGGAATTTATTCTATGAAACGCATCGCTAATGCCAAGGTAATTATATGATGCATTACTGTAGAACGCTTTGATACTTCTGAAAAAGTAGGTATTAAGCTCTATATAAGCAAGTAAAATTATTATCATTTAATTATTAATTGTATTATCACGAATGGCTTGCCATAGTTTCATATGTAATTTGGGTCTCAGCAATGACCAATAAATGCTTCAACATCACAATCATTCAATATTTCCTTTGTTGTTCATTACTGGTGGCAGCGGTGGGATTGAAACCTATAACACTGAAATGACCGGTAGATATTAATGATGCTAGATTATACAATGACGCATCACTTCCCCCCTCGACACTCACCTCCATTGACAAGGCATTGATCTAAATTTGCCACACTTGACCAAGGTGATGTAAATGGGTTCCAAAGAATGATTTTATTCCATGAAATGCTAAAAAGCCCTTGTGGGTAGCTTATGCTAAAACAGGTTAATCATATGCAACACTTAAATTGTATTCAGTATTATATAAATATTGCAAATTATAATTTTCATCATTCTCAAGTGGTAAAAAAAGTCTTTTACCACCCTGACCCTGCATATTGAAGTGTCCTTTGTGACATTTCACCCCCAAAATATGGTATTAACTAAGAACATGCAAGAAAATGATAATAATGACACTTTATATTGAAGAAAAATATACTCAACCAAGAGGATAACATCACAATTGAAGGTGTAAATGATAGTTCTGTGTAATCATAATGATAATACATTAACTCCTTTAATTGTGAACCAACAGATTTATGCTTGCTCTTTTTAGAGTCTACCAGTTTCTGGTATGCAATGGGTTAATGATAATAATTTTTTATCTACTTCTGGTTAATTAAACCAGATGAAATAAGTGATTTATTACATTATATTCCAATGTTCTCACTTTTAAACACTTTATGACTGAATTATAATCATTCTAGCGCCATGAGCGTCTACTGACGGTGTGCGCGCTCTACAAATATACACTATTATTATTATTATCATAAAGATAAGTGGTAAAAAATACAATTACATGCTGGCCGATGTATGCAAAATAAAAAAAGTATATAAAAAAATGTTTAACCATTAATGTCGATAAGTATTCTTACTACTTCATTTAGTTTACTTCATCTAGCCTATCTATTCTACCATATTCTGAAACTGGATGTATCATTGTGCAAACAAATCATAGCAAATTACAACAATGTAGTGATAAAACCCCACGAGAATTACTTATCAATTCTAATCAAAAGACAGGGCCTTTTCAGATCTGAGAATATGAGTATTTAATTCCTTCCTTTACGCTTTCTTACACGTTTGTTGAATGCATACTGACAGGAAGCGGAATTAAAGGTCGTATTGCGTTGCAGAAACTTGTTAGTCAAACATTGAGGTGCTTTGGAGGGCGTGAAAATAGAAAGTAGGGCTGTCAGGCGAGCTTTAAGTTGCTATGGTAACATTTCCTGCTTCCTAATGACCACAAATGAAGTAATAAGGTGTTAAGACTTAGTCTGCTGTGCTTGATGCACATTGCAGCGTTGTGAATGTTGTCGGGTGGAAAGGAGAAAACCAATATTGACTTGAAATATTGATTTCTTTAAAACATGAAGGACAATATCAATGAAAAAATCTTTTGTTACCATACAATGAGACAGCAAAAAATAGGAAAACAAACCATTATGACCATTTGTGAAAAATGTTGCAGAGATGAGTATGAAAAATGAACAGAAAACAAAGGAATATACACAATGGAAGAAACAGGTCTCTGCAGAGATAGATCTAGACATCATGAGAGAGATATCAATCAGTTAAAGGGAAAGTTTTGATGGATGGAGAGTGATGGGCAGATAGCTAAATTGCTATAAATGTAGATGGATGGATGGATGGACGGACGGACGGACGATGGATGGGTGGGTGGGTTGATGGATGGATGGATGGGTGGATGGATGGATGGATGGACGGACGGACGGACGGACGATGGATGGGTGGGTTGATGGATGGATGGATGGATAGATGGGTGGGTGGATGGATGGATGGATGGATGGATGGATGGATGGAAAGATAGATAGATAGATTTCTTTAAAACATGATGGATGGATGGATGGGTGGGTGGATGGATGGATGGATGGATGGATGGATGGATGGACAGATAGATAGATAGATAGATAGACAGGAGCAATAATTTTGAAAGTCTTGAAGCAACATTTTAACTTCCTAGTATCAAATTTGAACCAAGCTACTTGAACTAGATCTACGGCAGACATGTGATGATACTGTCATGTCAAAAAAAGCTCATGATCAGGAATAAAAATAAGAAATAATAATCCATACACATCACATCCTATGTAAAATCAAAACAGGGCGTGCTCTTGAACTTTCCAGAGCCCTGATTTTGTGGTCAAACTTCTGGAGACGAAATAAAAATACTCTACAGCCTTGGCAGTGATCAGGCACGGAGTTCAACGTCACAGCAATGAACTGGCAGTGAGAGTGATGTCATCATTAAAAAAACAAACACATGCTACGCATTACTTAACAGTCGAAACACAAAGAAATGACAGAACCTTTAACATATGAATGCAAAATCGGTATCTGCTTCTCGACTTGATTGTGATACATGCATTGAGGTACCCCTTCACATCGGAAGTAAGGTTTCATCGGCTGAACATGGAAGTGGTTTCTTGATGTGAACGGAACGCTGAGGAAGTGGAGAATAAAACATTTCCAGAAATTCCCAATCACACTATTTTGACTCGCCGATATCACATGCCCTCACATTGGCTTACAATTGGCCATGACTCCCACACAGCAGAGCCTCAAAATAGCCTTCCAAAATCTCCAAAACTAGGCATGGTATTTCCATCGGATCAGGTCGCGACTCCAAATGTATCATTTCAAGCCTCTGCATTCTGATACTTTTTTCTCAAAAAAGTTAATAGCTTTGTAATCAACAGGTGCATATAAAAACATAACAACAACATCCACACATCAATGAATATACAGATTATCGTTAAGAAAATATCTAACTTATCACAAATTGAGATTTTACTTGTATTCAAATCTTCATTTTAAATTTTTATTCAATAATGTTAGAAATAATATTTAGATTAACAGTCTGTACTTTTGGTTATTAGCATTAAACTCTTAATTTTTGGACAGATTGAATATTGATTAACTCTTTATTCATTACAGTGAAACGTCTACTTTCTTTACACATTCATACACATAAATAAAATGTATATATCCAATGACAAATTAGATATTGATAAACCTTTTATTTTCCTATCAAAAAATGTTTTAATGAGAGATTTGAGCAAATATTCAAAGACAAAATCATTCTATTTTGACTTCCTGGTCTATATTCTGAAGTCTAGATTAACTTTAGACCATGGACTAACTCTGCGCTAAAATCAATTAAGCTAAAAATATCAAAAGTTTGTTTACATTATTAGTCTGTTATGTCTGCTTTGTTCTTTCCTCATGCATTTCATGGTAAAGAAAAATATTTCACGTACTAGTACTATTTCCTGACTATTCTGAATGATCTAAGTGACAGATAAGCAGAAACATTGAAATTCTACAGTTATGGATTTATGTCACTATTGGCTGTCCATAGTTCAACTACAATTTTAGACCAGGGTTTGAATTAAACCACACTTCAGAATACCCTGTCTTGTCATACTTTCTCTCTTGTTGCAAATTTTATTCATTATTGTCATTTTTTAGGGGGGGGGGAGTTGTTTCAGAGTTCTTGATTACATGCAAAGCTAAAACAGATTAGATTTTTTCTCATAACATACAGTGTACTCAAAAATTTTCTGAAATGTCTTGACTGAAATACTCCTAGGCCCCTGCATAAAAAGCTTTACGATTGATCATGGTGCTGATATCTATGATTGATTGCACTGACAATTGTGTATGATTTAAATTAAAATCCAGCGTCATTATCAATCGCTATATTACAGGGTCCATATTCCAACGCCAGTTTTTATATCAGCATTATAATAAATGATAATACAGGATTTATACAGTGCACGTATCCACCTTGTTAGGTGCCCAAGGCACTCCTATACTACCCCGACTAAGCTAGTCTACTTATTCCGGTTTTCACAGCTTTTTGAGGAATTACTTCCTGCTGTGGTACCCATTCACCTCCCCTGGGTTGAGTGCAGCACAATGTGGGTAAATTTCTTGCTGAAGGAAAACACGCCATGGCTTGGAATCGAACCCCAAGTCCTTCAGATTGAAAGACGGGAGTCTTCTCTTCTCATTTCCCTTGATTGCATTGAAGGAAAGGGAACTCTTGCTCTCTCAACCAAGTTATAATGCATATGGGACTATTGTCATACCCAAATGATGTAGCCAGTGTACGCCGACGTAAGTGGGCTATGGCAAGCCATTTTCTTAATCTCATTTCTCGATATCACGAAATGCCTATTGTTAACGAGAAAAAATCATTTCTTCATATGAAGTATTTGAATTCTTGTTCCTTTGTGTCTTGATATCAAGAATGGAAGGCTATATAATATAATGGGATTAAAGACAAAATGGCTTGCCATATGTTCAGTACACTGGTTTTACACTGGATAAAACGTCAAGAAAGTCATTTCATATAGCTGTTCATACGTTTATGACTTTACGCAGGACTGGTGATCCTTTCCTATGCTAAATGATATATCCCTACATAGCTGGTAGCTGACTTTAATAGCTCTATTCCTAAGAACATGTTACAGTTGTCTGTTAAGTTGTGCATAACATTACAAACGGCTTTATGAAACACCGACCTGGTGGGTGTTTCATTAAGCTGTCCGTAAGTTAAGAGCGATTTTAAGAACGACTGGTGATCCTTTTGTTTTGAATGGCATTCATTTGAGATGTTTTAGCATGTACAGTTACATTGCAAAAACTATGGTGCTGATTTAACACCAGCCTGGAATCTATATATGTCCACACCAGAGAAGTGTTTAACAACACCAGTTTCGTTTTGATCTAACACCAGATAGGTGTTTATACAACACCAATTAGTATCAAAACAACATCGCTTTGATTCCAAACTAGTGTTATTTTAATACTTCTCTGGTGTGGACATATAAAGATTCCGGGCTGGTGTTAAATCAACACCGGAGTTTTTGCAGTGTAACAGTTATCTACCTTACAGTATCCTGGTATGACTTTGTATCATTAGAACCCTATAGAGACTTATTGAAATGAATTTCATACTCACAAGAGTTGTTCCTCGATTGTTGGCAGTATTCACGTTTCCACCCGTTGCGATGAAGTCTTTGACATCGGCCAGCATCCGCTTCGCTTCCTTCTTCTTGATGTTCTTGACAGCGACATCATCAAACCCTTGATGCAAAAAAAACAGAGAGAGATGATCATATTGAGGAGTTTCAAACTGCTTCAGCAA
This sequence comes from Lytechinus variegatus, assembly GCF_018143015.1. Lineage (NCBI taxonomy): Eukaryota > Metazoa > Echinodermata > Echinoidea > Temnopleuroida > Toxopneustidae > Lytechinus > Lytechinus variegatus. The sequence goes on along the minus strand of NC_054755.1, from coordinate 5,976,460 downwards.
TAGATTTTATTTCATTCAAACTCTCTGATAAGTGTTAAAATACTTACTGGTTCCTTTCAAAGTCTTTAATAACAAGAAGACCGGAGCGCTATACTCTCGAAACATATACGCCTTCCTTGATGACTCCATTTTCATTCATGGAATCAAATTTTCATCCTCTCACAAATGAGTATTAATTTTTCAAACTGCCTCTAATCCTAGAGATATTCTGATGAAAGATAATCCTGAATTTGTATCTTGACTTCAACATCTACATGAGGGCACATGAGACTGTTTTCGTAAATATAGGGCAAAAAAGGAGGTGCTGCAGTATCTATTGAAGAAAAGTGGTAGTAGTAATCCTTGATTGAAAAGTTGAATGGCCCTTGTTGAATCAGTCCAGGTTAAACTAAAGTTGTTTCCAAAAAGTGATTTCAACTCTTTAGTCAGATCCCTGTCTCTCTTGTAAAAGTTTTGTCTTATCACCTCAATGATGAGGTGCCACAATGTCTTCTCTTCCTGCACCATCCATTTCAGAGATTCCCCCACCGTTTTATTTTTAGCCCCCTTGAGCTGTTTTTTCCTTGGAGTATGGAACCGCTCTCCTCCCCCTCTCCCTGCCGCAGAACAGCTGATAGAGACATATCTTCTGAACACCGTCATAACAAGCAACCTACACCCTCAAAGTCTTAGTTTAGGGGCTTTAAATTAATTGAGATTTTCTTCCTCGACGCAAAGGGTTGCACGGTGCCTGTGTGATGAAATCATCACATGGTGTAATGAGGTAGAGGTACGGGAGGGGATAAGGGATTCGATTTGGAAGATTAGGGGTAAGGGGTGTTAATGATACGAGGGTGGGTGGGATATGGGAGGGGGGCAATTAGAGTGGGGGGCAATAAGAAAGAGTTGCAGAAAGTTAAAAGAGGGGTAGTTAATAAAGAGTTAGCAGCACAGGTAATAACAAGGGATTCAGAGAATAAGTTGATAGGTATATAAAACTACGTCAGAAAAGAAGGAAGGCAGTTAGATTAAGAAGGAGGGTAAATAAAAATACTAATAGAGTAGAGTGGAGTGACAAGAAGTAATATCAACTCTAATGTTTGTAGAGGGTACAATTAGTGAAAGATGCACCTGATAGCAGTGAGAAAGACAGAGGTGTTCAAGAATGGACGTTTTAAATAAGAATCTCAATCGATTATTCAAAAAATATTGGCTATATTACTACATCGCCTTCATTTTGTTCCATTCATAAATAAAGAGATGAAATTAGCATTTTTTGTAAATATCATATGCAGGTGTCAAATCTGATTCCACACGTCTCTTGAGAATTCAATATAATTTCTGAAATGTTGAAAAGGAGACAGGAGTTCCTAGGCAAAAATTACATTAATATCACAAAGGATGTAACTAATTCATGAAGTTAACATGTATACCCTCTACATATGTCAGGGGGAAAAAGATTAGAAATCCATTCCAAACAGAAATAACCCCTGCAATGTTTGCTTCCCAACCTTTCGCCATCATCATACAATAAGAAGAAACTACATCGTAGCTATTTGGCAAACTGATTAACCTATACTTCCGGTGATCCTTGATTGGATATCTTTGTTCTCATCAAACAGGAAATCATTCATCTCGGAGGACCAAATTGTCAAGGAAAATGACTGTCCTATGGCAAATTGTGTAATCCATCCATGGTATTGATAATCATTCATGGCTGAATTGATCCATCTGAAGCTGATCATTTACAGATCATTTGTTAAATCCCATCTATTTTGCTAAGAGGACAGTGAATTGCATGGACTAAGCAGATCATTCTGAGGTGTTGAATTATTGTTTTAGTGGCCCAAACATGGAGAAGTGTGTGAGCAGCGCTTTGCTACTGAAATAGGCACTGTATCAAATTAATATTGGATTGGAATAAAACAAACTCTGAATTATATATAAATATAAAACAATGTGTCAATGATTGTTTCACCCTTGAAAAGTTGAATATTTTCACATATAAGAATAATGAATTGGCTGTACACCCATGCTAGAATAACAATAAAAAAATCAAAGAAATATCAATATCAGCTTAATTGTAATTTAAAGATATCCCTGCACAGTACTTTACTACTGTCATCTGACTGCAAAAAGGATATTTTCACAACTGCTTGATAAAGCCAGCATCAATTTTTGGTAAATCTTAAGATTAAACATTCTTTATGTTTGAATTCAAATTGTGATAAAAAGATCAATGCAGTCATCATATATAGCTCTCTGATGGGATAAGTAACTGCAAGAGTTCAGAGCGTCTTTATCAAGAAATATTAACATTACAAGAGAGCGTGCTATAACCGATTGGTGGTCAATTAATTTTCATTAAGAATTAATTGCATTCTCAAGCTTTATTTACAGCTTTTGTAGTATTTTTCTTGCAAATCTAATTTCATAATATGTAAAAAGTGTTGATTGATTTTCATTCTATTATTTAGATGTTGTACCATTTACCATTTCAGTTTTATCATGAGAAATAAAATTGATCAGTAATCCATCCATTGATTAGTAATCCATCAACCAACAACATTTTCTACACTTTTTCAGTTGGAAGGTTAACATACAGCAGTATATAGATTACATGTACATTATCAATCGTCAAGATCTTCAAGGAGATTTGAAGCATTCATAACGAGCTTGAACATACTGTAAAATCAATCACTTTACTTTCCAAATATGACCAGTTTCCCCAGACAAAGGGTAGACAGATCTTCTTAATCCTTCTAGACATCCCATTGTCTTGAACAGCTTCAGTCCATGAATAGATTACAGGTATGTGCGATTGACGTTGCAAAAGACATTGGTAGGCATGTGTAACTTTGAAATAATAATGTACCTCCCTACACTGCCATATTTCCATAATAGGTGGATAAATAGCAGCTTTATTTTTGCCAACTTTACCTAAACAATTTTCTGGTTCTCCAACTAACTTTTTATCAATTTTCTTAATTTCTTTAGATGTTTTATCCCAAGAGGTAAAATAGGTAATATTACAAATTCTATACTAGTCAAAGAATATGTCTTACTTATTCTCATGATTTATCATCCTGAGAAGTAATGTTTACATTCAGAAGTGAAATAATGAAACATCACAGATAAATGTAAGTAGATATCCTTTTGATAATGCCAATTAATATTCAGATCTCTTACCATTGTCTTTCATATGTGTTTCAATGACCATCTTGGTTTCTGATCCAGCAGGTGCTTGATCTGATGGGATGTTACCATCAACGTCTATCAGGGTGGGATCGGCTCCATTCTATAGGGGGGGGTGAGGGAGGGGAACAAAAGGAACCACTGGTTATAAAATGTAGAGTAATGCTGATGTGTTTTAATAACAATCTTGGTTTCTGATCCAGCAGGTGCTTGATCTGATGGGATGTTACCATCGATGTCTATCAGGGTGGGATCGGCTCCATTCTATAGAGGGGGAGTAGGGAAAAAAAAGGAACCATCAGTTGTAACGTTTAGCAGAGGTGTAGAGTAGCAATCAAACACTGATAACAATAGGTGGTTTCAAACCGCCTCGATCACAAGAATCCCTGTTAAATTACGAGAACTTTTTTAGGCTTAAAAATACCCATTAATTATTCCAGCATTCACACCACCCCAAGACATACCCTTAACATGATAAGTTCCTGAAGTTATGAGCTTGCGCAGTATGGTCTGATAAGCATTCAAGGCGCGAGATTCAAAATCACTAGCCCAGCAGCCACCCACAGCGCCGCACCCAACGACACGCTGGGCTAAAAGTTCCCGTAATTTGCTTTCACATCGCCAAAATACATGCGACCTTGGAAAAATCCCCGCAAAAGTTCTTGTAAACCTGCCAAGTACCTACTATTTAGCGGGTATTTTCTTTCGGGGAAATTACGCGAAGTTTGCTTTCACATTACCAAAATACCTGGTATTTTCTGATCGGGGTAAATTTCTCGATCAGAGAATACCTGGAACTGACGAACATCGAGGTGGTCTGAAACCACCTAATGTCTTTCAATAATGATGTTGAATGATGAAAGAGATACATGTGCAGTTTCTTCTTATCCTATTAGGGCGATTCAATGCTAGAAAAATCAGCCATTTTCACAACATCTCTTCAACCTCCTGACCAAACAAAGTCTTTCAATTTGCTTGGAAGTAATAATGAAGTACTAGTGGGTATCTTGAACCATCAAGAAATGGGTGAAATAGAGATGAAAATGTGTGTAGTACAGGAAATTTCTGTACGACACACAGCATTTTCACCTGTAATTCACCAATGGACAACACTTTTTAGTGGTTGGCATTTTTTTTTTCAAAACCCACCTGGAAGTACTTTATCATTACCACAAAACAAAGTTATGTTCCTTGTTTGTTTGGAGAGCAAGTTGAAACATGTTGTGCAAGAGAAACAGTGTGAGAGCATATGAATTTCAAAGTGACATAAATGATGCTCAAAGAAAAAAAAACTTACCCTTTATCTCTTCAACCATTCTTCAAAAAAGAATAAACATAAAATTCCTCTGATGTATACGGAAACCCCAAAAATCATCAAAATTTAAGGATTAAATCATTTCGAATCAAACATATATGTACATAAAATCCAGTAACATAGTCTTAACAGCCGTCATGTACTAAGCATGAGTATCCAGTGTTGAAATATTGTGACAAGTGTAAAAAGCTGTGCCTTCTAAAACTGAATCAATCGACGGCTATAATGAGATAATCTTATTCAGGACATGGGAACAGGTCCGCCAGCTTGATCTAATTTCATCATCATCGTGAAAAGGAGTATGTTTACATGGTGCCACATTAATAACATAGTCAAAGACAGAACAAGCATCATCATCATAAAAGTTTGAAAAAATCTCCAGGGTTCCCATAGAAATTTGAAAACAGAATTCCAAGACTTTTCCATGGCTAAATTGCTGCTTTCCATGACTCCCTTGACGTCCCTGCAGTTACCGGTAGGTAGAATTTAGGATGTCACAAAACTGGGAAAAATGGAAATCATGAACACCAATTATAATAGCAGAGTATGAGATTTGCGAGACAAGGCAAACTGGAAAGCTGCCATAGCCAAGAGGTAATTGCAATTCCATGACTTTTAAAGAAAATTCCAAATTACCTGATTTTTACTGTACTTTCAATGACCACAAAGATTTCTGATGAATGTGGAAACCCTGATCTCTGAATAACTAGTTATGAATTTTCAAAGTATCAATTTTTTGATGTCACAGATGAGCAGATTCTCTTTATGTCATGTGACATGAATTAAAAAAAACACATTTAAAAAAAATTGAAAGTGACTCCATTTGTGCAGGGGTTATATCATCAGTCACATCATTTCATTCCCTATCTGTAATATTTTTGAAATCATGCTTTTTTTAAATAACTGAATTTTTGGCATTCATATTATGAGATATATATGGACATCACAAATACAAAACTAACAAAAAATCATAACTCTCTTATTACATCTACAATGGCATTGAAGTACTTATGGAAATCAAAGTCTGTGTCAAATTTAGGTAGATTTAAAGATTCTTCGCTAAAACAAAAAGTATCACAACATACACATTGTGTTTAATATATAACTTCATATCTGATACTTACAATAATGGGTAGAATGTAAAGTTAAAAAAAAATTTATTCATCCTTCACCGATTCAAAGTATGAATAATCTTAATAATGATATTTTCGTGTGAACCTGCCTACTTAGATTGATGAGAAAAGACAAGTAAAGTGATGATGAGGGTAATAAAAAATGTAAAAGACAAAAGTTAGAATCACAGAAGGGCATGATCTAGCAAATTTAATTTTCAATTAAGTCTTTTAGAGAGGAAAGGTTTTAATACTATACAGCACTCCATGTATGTTCACAAAGTCATTCTGTTCCGAACTGTATCCATGATGTATGCAGTTATTCTTCGGGAAGGGAGGGGGGTAGGACAAAGATAGGTAAAATATTTGAAATCACATACTAACAAGGTAAAAAAGCAACCGAGCTGAATTTGAGGCGTATTCTTAAAAATCAAAATCGAAGGATCTGGAACATAAGTGTTAGTTGGTGAAAATTCATTATTTCCAAAATGTGGTTTTAAATTTTTAGGGATGGAATGGGGGTAGGGGGTTCACCCACCCCCCCCCCCCTCTTAAAATCCATGGTTATAGGAAAATAGAGGGGCAAGTAAATGAAGAAGGGATGAGATTAAAGGGGATGGGGCAAAGCACAAATGATTAAAAAAGAGAGAGAAATAGAAGAAGAGAGAGAGAGATTAACAAGTAAATTACTCAATCCTCTGCAGCAACCAATAAGGATTAAATGCAATAAAATAGAGCAAAAAGCAAACCCTACTGGTTTTATGATGCAATAAACTCCACATCATACTTGATTTGATAACAATTAAGCAATGCAACACACCAACTGGTCTAACAATCCAAAATAACTAATATGTTGATTAAAGGAAACTATGATAGACAAAAAAAATAAATACAAAATAGATTGCATTTTCAAAAATATTTACTGTGGTGAATACAAAAATATTCACCTCAATTATATACAATGAAGAAGAAAAACAATAATGACAATGATATAATAAAAACTACAATTTACATATTATTTATTCCCTCATAGCATATAGAATGTTTATCCCGACATTTTGGAAATATGCTAAATTGCTTGGGGAATTTCTAATTATTTGATCCAACCCTTTGGCAATACAATATTTGCATCATCGGAGAACCATTTCATATAACCACTATCTTGATGAAAGGTTATGAGGATTAGACAGTAATCTTCAAATCCCAAGTGACAAATTAGTCTGATCTTTCATGCATATCAAGAGAATCAAGACACTTGTAAATGCAATTAACCTCGGCCAGTGCATTAGTAATAGTCTTCTTAATTTCTGCTTGCACCAAAATGATAATTATATTGATGTTAATGATAATTCTACTACTTCTACTACTATTAGATAAACCTATACAAGACTGGTTTCTGGCAAGCACCTATTCATTGCTAAAATTTTTAACCTGTATTTTTTTCCTGTTAACTTGCTCTAAGTGCCTTGAGCATCTGGTTAAGATGGAAGTTCACTATCTTTAAGATTCTAATGGTCCCCATTTCTATTTTGATTAAACATTTGAAGCACATCTTGACATAATAAAAGAAAGAAGAATACATAATGAGGGGGATATGATTACTAATAATAAAGCACTTATCATTTTGTATTAATATTGTTTTGGACTCTACTAGATATAGCTAGAAAGGTAAACTGCCAATTCTTCTACTGCCAACCCGTCCACTCACCACATAGACTACTTTCATTTAGTCTGATGCCATTCCGTCCATCAACATTTCATCTAACAAGCATTTGGTCGAGTAACTATTTGGTCCAATCATTACTTTGTCTAATCACCATTTTGTCTATGACCATTTTGTCTCATAAATTGGTAATTAGACCATGTGGATAGTGGAAGAATCGATGGTAGACCAAATGATAGTAGACGAGTTAGCAATTGGATGAATTAGAAATAAACCGCTAGAAATACATGCACTGAACAGCCTGAGTAATTGTAACAGTGTGTGCTTTATTGCCCTAATAAACAACCCAACGAGAAATTGTTATAAATTTTGCTTTTTTTTTTTGTATAATTTGCTTTCTCCCAGAGTCATCTGGTGCATATTTTCATTTATACATAAAAGCAATTGGGTGGTCATTCCATTGTATTCTGTTAAAAATTTAGAATTTAATTTTTGATCATTACCACAAGATATAAAAGGCTGGAATCATTATCAAGCCGAATCGCTCATGATGGTGGTCTTCTACGTTCTTATAAAATGTCATGTTGTTTTATGAGTAATACATTTTTTTTTCAAAGAAATATTATTGATCCAATGCTTAAATTAAAAAAACTATATTATCAATTTGTTATATATCACATTTGTAAATATTACCCTGTAAAAACGTATATCTGATATATTAAATGCAGAAATCAAAGCAATCAATCAATATATAATGAATATTCTCGTTGATGTCATTTTAAAGTATTATGTTTTTATTGTCATTATGTTTTTATGGTGCACTTGTTACAAGCTTTCCTTACTTAATATAGTTGACACCTCCAGTATATTTTAGCTTTCAGATATGCATTAATGCTTAATCTTTGGAAAAAAAGAAGAATTGAATTGATTAGGTGGCAGCAGGCACCCTCTGTGCAGGACCTAACAAATGCGTTGATTTGTTATATACCAGGACCCCGTCTTACAAAGAGTTACGATTGATCCGATCGATCGTAACTCTATGGATATCCATCAGTGTCATGATTTTTTCTGCGACAAACTTGCACAATGTCCTCTGTATGCAATGAGAAGCGCAGTGAATTTGCAAGAAAACAATGAATGCACGAATCTACATCATAGCTAGAAAATATCTTGAACAAACATGCATATCAGATGTTGACGTTGCTGGCCTTCCCTTGTTTAAGATTGATTGGATCAATGTAACTCTTGGTAAGACGGGGCCCTGACGCAACTGGGAAACCAAATGTGAGTATCATTGACAGTAATTTTTATTAAATTTATTTTAGTGACACTTATTTCCCCCTGAATTGTTTTTCTTCTTCAAAAACTTACATTTAGGAGGAGTTGTACAATCTCTGTCGAATCACAGGCACAGGCAGAGTGAAGAGGAGTCCACTGGTCTTCATCCTTTTGGTTGACGTCAGCTCCCTTCTGAACGAGAATCTCGGCAACAGAGAGATTGTCATCCATACAGCACTAGAGGGCCAAAAACATAACAAAAATTAATGCATCCATGGATGGAAAATAGACACAAAGTGTTCTGAATAATTGTATTCGGGATGCAAGCTTAGAATGGAAACTAGCATACAGTATCAATTAAAAAAATCTAAGTATTGATGTGAATGTTTATGCCATAGGAATGATAATTTTCAAATTCATGTATTTCAAGAAATAAAATCTTTACACAAAGCATGTTTAATCCCTAACAAAAGTGACAACATTCTGAGTTAAATAGCGCAGTAATATTTTTCTAAAACTTATTGTTTTTATATTCAATTTGAGTAAAGTAAATGGGTACAAAAAGCCAAAACACAATACACAAAATGTATCCAAACAAACTTGTTCTAATCTTTGAAGTTCCCTAATTGTACCATGTATCAATGTCTTTAACTTATCAAAAATAAAAAAATAGAAATGATTATAAATATCACAATACTTCAGATGGCAAGCATATCAACCAGCTAAAATATTATATAAAGCTAAATCTTTTTTCTGTATTCCATTTCCCACAAAAAATCTCTTACAGCCTTTGGGCACCCAGATATTCCTCTTGCAAAGCCATGTTTGCTTTAGGAAATAAGTTCTTTAAAATTAAATCTACTTGTGGCCATCACCTAGCAACCATTCTTGCTTTGCTATTCACCAAATCAAAGACTGCACTAATGATGAAAGAAAAAAGTATCAGAATAAAGGAGGAATGCAAACAACAATCTCTACAGAGACATGGTGTTTCTTTGAGAAATGGCTTATTATTACCACTTCTGTGCTCCATCACAGAAATTTCACTTGGAAATTCCACTCTGACTTCTTGAGACTGCATTACCATGGTAATCAGTTTGGTTACCATGGCGGTATGGATGGAATTAAGGCACTCGCTTGAATATCACTTTTATTCGATACTATTGCATGATACAACAAAAGAGGCAAATCGACCATGAACAGTGAAGAGGAAAACTCGATAAATAGCAGTAGAGCATGTACTGGAAGGTGGAAATGTCAACGGATATTAATCTTCAATCTAATATCATATTGTATTTGATCTTTTCTAAGTTTCTGTTGGAGATTCTTGAGAACTATATATTTCTGGTGACACCAAGTTGTTCAAACCAATATCTTTATCAAGTGGAAAATATATACATAATATATATATATATATTACAGAGAATGTAAATTTAATTCTCTATCTGGATTGGGGGTTTGCATCCCATTGCTTGATCATTCTGTTATTTATTCTGCATTTAATGTCATCCTCTATGTCTCTATCCTCCCCTAATTTGCCCCCTCCAAAATACACGTCATTTAACTTCCTTTTGCTTCTCCCTCCACAAAATACTACAAACAGGCCAATTCCTGAAATATTATTTTTGTTATTCAATGATACCTGATGAAGAAGAGTAACTCCACTCTCTGATGCTGTATTGGGGTCTCCATTTTGATCCAACAGAGTTAATACTGTCAGGAAGGAAAGAAAGAAAGAGAGAAAGAAAGAAAGAAAGAAAGAAAGAAGGAAAGAAAGAAAGAAGGAAAGAAAGAAGGAAAGAGAGAAAGAAAGAAAGAAACAAAGATAAGCCAATTATTTTAAATGCATACATTATCATGATTTTTTCTTTAATGTTTATGAATTTGAAGTTGAATAAATTTGAACTTGAATGACCGTGTTATCATGTACTGCTTCATAACACAAGAGGTTAAATAAAATCATCTTCACCAATTCAAAAGAACTTGATTATTCAAGAAATAAAAAAAAACAAGACATTCATTTCCATTATTTCAAGCAAAATATACATGATGTCTGGGAACAAAGAAATGCAAGTAATATTTACATTTTCTCTGACAATTATTGATCAATTGACCAGCAAATTGGGCTAATAAATATTAACTTGATAAATATAGTACTTGATCATCAATCGGCCAATACTTCAAATCAATTTACAAATACTTAATCATGTAAACAAATATTCTGAAAATAAAGAAATCAACTAATCAATCAATAAATTAATTCATTTAATATCAATTTTCAATAATCAACTAATCAAGTAACAAATCAATCACTCATTCATCCATCGATCCATCTATCCATCCATCCATCAACCCCAAAACAAAATATTCTCTCTTCTTTCCTGCACAAAGTGATTTCTAGATTCTCCTTTTCTCTTTCTCCAGCTTTCCTTCCCTATAAACCTTTCACTTACCAACTGATGTTGAATGTTCCTTAGACTCCACTGAACAGTCAACAGTAATGTGGTGTGATTTGTTCTTATTGCTTGTCTTACAGGTGCAATTCATTGTCACTCAAAGCACACAAACTGGAGTCTGGTGCATGAGACTAGCGACTAGCGCTAGTCTTAATGCATCCTCTAAAAGTTTGATCACTCGTTCATAAAATCAATTGACATCTGTGGACAACAAACTTCTTCATAAAGAAGTAAAAATACTATTCGTTTGGATGATATTGTTTCTCAGAGATTGTTTCACGGCATGGTGATCACAGTTCCTCAAAAGATCGAAGCAAGATGCCCTATTATCACAACTCAGTTGAGTTTCCACCAAAATTTGCCACCTTTATTATTGCTCCTTTCAAAACAAGTGCCCTTTCATCATTCAATAGGGAATAGCACTACTCAAGGTGCAGTTCATTGATCCATGCTGCACTTAATCGCCTCAAAAACAAAAGTCACTTGATCGAGAGACTGATCAATTTGCATCCGCGGATCCATGCTGTTGCTATCGGAGGCAAGTACACCTTGACTGACATCTCCAAATTTGGAATTTAAAACAAACATTCAATGGAGATGACCAAAATGGAGAGCAAAGGGAGCTTTCCACACATAACAGATCCTTCAGTTCTCCTCACCCAATCCTGGCTGCAGTTTAATTTTGAAAGGGTCTAACAGGAGAAAGATCTAGTCAATATATGTCACAATTATAAGGGCGATCCCGAGCCAGATCCCGAGGTTCAGGAGTCAAAAGCAGCCATCTACCTGAAGAGTTTAAGTTGACATCCGAATTCTGCAATATCCCTGTAGGTTGTTTTTTAAGAGAGCCAGTCAGTACCAGATGATGACATCTTAATGCCACTTTTCATTTACTGCATACTGATAAAAGAATTCTGTAATATCTCTGTTCAGTGGTCACAGATGCTTGATATCAAAGAACTTCTCTTCCTCTTGTCTTCTTGCTTTGCCTGTACGATGTCTTATCCAAATAATATCTCTGTTCAGTGGTCACAGATATCAAAGAACTTCTCTTCCTCTCGTCTTCTTGCTTGCCTGTATGATGTCTTATCCAACCAAGTCAGTTTTATTCTTTGTTAACATAGTAACATTCAGACACCTATGGCAATTTGTCAGATTAAATATGTTAATGAAACACTCCCTTGCATGAACAATCTTCCTGGAGCGTTGTAAAGAGAAAAGTCAAATGATGCCTTCCCCATCAGAAGCTGTTGATTTCTCCGAACCATGGAGACACGACTGAGGTTGAGTGAATTTTCTTCATAGCATGTGTCCCTGATCACAGTAAAAAAAAAATTAAAGATGTATCCACTATGTAGAGAGAAGGACGAAATTATGCCCTACGCCATGAATGTTGCTGCTGCGGAAAAACACCATTGTGTAATGATGCAGGAGTAATATTCTCCTCCTTCAGAAAGCCTTCCGAAGATCTTGAGATCTTGATTCACTGAATGAAATAATGCATGACATTGCACAATGATTGGATTGAAGGGATACCATTGCTGAACTCCCAAGACTATTGACATGACTGGTATGACCATCATGGCTCTACCCAATAAAGGAGTGCATGACTTCGAGCGAACAGTATCCATCTCGATGGATTGATGAAAATGAAAATCATTTTTTTCATTATTATAATATAGGCCCCACTATTTGAAACCTAAACTCTTGTCACAAGATTCACATTTCATCATTTAATGTGATATCTGAATTTGCAATGTTTGTGTTTCTTCACTTGTCACATGAGACACTAAATATTTGCTAAAATTTAATAAAAAAGCAATATAAGTTTCCAATATCATTCGTAAAATCCATTTAAGATCTCAAACATCAAAGACAAAATATATGAACACTGTACTTTGAATGAAACATAATATACTGGTAGCTTTACAAGCAGTAATATAATGATTATGGAAGTTGATACCAACAACATTGATTTCTCTATTTACATTCAAAATATAAATTTGACATGAAATTAGGGAAAATCTATTATTTATATTGGTTGAATATCGCATACTGAATATTCATTTTTATACTTAACCCATAGAAAAGACAAAAGCCTGCATCAACAAAGGATTTGAGTGTGGAATATAATTGATTATTTTATCCTACTAGACTATCCCCTTCTCCAAAAATATATATCAATTAGTGCATTTCAGAAGAAATTGAAAAAAAACTATACAAACTAAAATAAACAATGAGAAACAGAAAAAATATGATCAAGCAACAATTATGCTACTATTTGGAAAGATACTTGCTGATAAGTACACTATATCACTGTTTATCACACTATATCACATCTCTCAACTCCGCACTTGATATTAGTGCAAGGTACAATCAAATTCAGAAATCTTGGTAACAAGTAATTCACTTCTATTATTCTGCCTTGATCGCAAGAATACAGCCGTGTCTGATGATATAACCACTGACCAGGGACTTGAACCTGCAACCTCTGAATGAAAGACCAAATACACAATCCACAGAACCAGAAGGATGTACGACGATCAGAAATACCAGTAGATACCGCCAAACTGAACTCTTATCAGGAGACTATGAAGAGAATATCAAATTTAGAGCAAACCGATCCAAAAATAACTCTTAATTTCAAAAGGCAAGAGAGAGAAGAAAAACAGTTGTGATGTCACTATCGACCACCTGTAGGGAGAGCAGTATTTCAAATGTCAGATATCAAACTCGCAAGGCTGTTTAAGGTAGCATCACCGCTGCCAACGAGCTAACCCCACGATGATGACACAGTCACAGAACATGTGAGAAATATTAACGAAGATGCAATGGAGACGTATTATGATTTTGAAAGAAAGTAATATCTTGGAGTGTCAGGGAGGAAGCAGCGTACTTAGCACGGCCAATTAGAAACATCAACAATAAGGGTTATTATTAGAGGAAGATGTCTTCAAGAGCCGAAGCATTAAGACAAGGTTGGGTGGTTAGTCTTGATAAACAGGCACTCGTGAAGGATCTTAGAGAAACCAAATGACAGGGCCTATGGAGCACAAAAAAAGTTATTTATTAATTTATTTATTTCCAATATATTTAAGCAGGGAACCCCACTCAGCAAAATAAACTGGTCTCCTGAGGGGTACTGGACGCAAAAAATCAAATCAATAATAAATATTCATCTGGATATACATATCATCAATTCTTCTCCTCCATTAAGAGTAATTTCCTATCTGCAAACAAATTCCATCAAATTAGTTACATTTTTATTTTCTCTTTCTTCTCCAACAGACTACTTGTATTTTCTAATCTGTAAACAAATTCCACAAAGTTGATCATAAATATTCAATTGGTTATAGATACCATCACTCTATTACTCTCCAATTACTAATTTCTTGTTGGCAAACAAATTCCATCAAATCTGGAAAGATTTTTTTTTAATAACATAAGGAAAGAACAATTCTGAATATCTAGACTATCAAACATGTAGTATGGAGTCTTCTAAAGTTGGCAATGGATTCATTTTTGTTCAGTTAACCTAGCTGACTATCAATGGGTAAATGAGGCAAATATTGACATTTGGGTGTCATATCATAAATCAAACAAAATAGAATGTGACACACTATAGCTTCAAACAAAATATCAATGATTATGTGATGGAAGCAAAGATTAGAATTTTATAGCAGTAACAAAAATGAGAAAGAAAATATATATATTCAAATCATACTACCAATATTACGGAAATTTCCAACCTCAACAACTGAATAGCAATTTATAATAATCATACAAAAACAACAATTATTCAGTTCTTAAAAATCTAACTAAAACAAATGTCTCTATGGATGTGATTTGAAAAAAAAACAAATAATCATCTGACAAATTCAAATTGAAAAGAATGTCATGAAATAAAAATAGGATGTCCAAAATAACCCATTTATCCAAGTTCAATATCAAACCATCATTACTTTACTATATGACAAGAGAAGTTTAAAAATAAATATTAGCATAAAGCAGGGAATTAGGTCCATATTGCAAGACAAATTGAGAACTAATGATAATGGAACAAAAGAGATAAAATCAATAAATGTTGTAAGAACTAAACCTATGGAAATATAAATAGTGATACAAGTATTTCAAAAATATGGATTTTTAAGAAAAATGTAAATGGTAACTCGTCTTTTAATCTTTTACTCCGTTAAAACCCAGATGAATTGAACAGGTATGGTGAGATGACATCATGGTGAGATGCTTAATCCATCAACCCTCGCAGACGGGCTGCAAATTGCATCATCCATCTCAAAAAGTAAAATGGCATCCCGCCGTAAGAAAAGAAAAAAACAGATGTAGAAATGCCAAGCCACCATATAGCCTCAAGCAGACAGGTAGTATGTACACCAAAGACCAAAGGAATATGGCTGATCGCTGATGAATGCAACAGCAGAAGAGGATTCCTTAGACAAGCCATCTAATAGGTGTTTTATAAAGCTATGTAAGTTACGAACGATCCTCTCTTAGGTGCCAAATCAACACCACTGCAAGACCCATTCCTGTGTCCCACTTCAAAAAGCAGCGTGAATTTCTACAACTGATTGTACTGTAAATTGAGGTTAAGGTGTATTTATCATGAAATTTTTTTTCTACAATCTACAATCTGAAACAGAGGCTCGTGGGTTCGAATCCCAGCCATGGCGTAATTTCCTTCAGCAAGATATTCATCCACATTGTGCTGCATTCAACCCAGGAGAGGTAAATGGGTACCCGGTAGGATTAGTTCCTTGAATGCATGAGCGCTGAAAGGAAGCTTGAACTAAAGCTTGGTAATAATCATAACAACAACATGCCTCAGAATAAAATATTTCTAGATAGATGGCACTATATAAATGCCTATTATTATTATTAATTGCTCTGAATTATGTGATGGGCCTATATAGTAAAAAAAACAGTAAAATCTTACAGTGATGTGATTATATTGCACATGTATAGACTCACACTTCTCATGCAGCAACCTTTAGTTATAATTCATTAAAATCTTAGAAAGTTTAAAAACATTGTGAAAAAAGAGCAAAGACACCAACTTATATACCAAGAAGTTGAATAGAAGAAGAAATACCAGGATTGTTTGCTAAAGAAGAAAAAAAAGATGGATCCATAATTGATTATTTCATAAAAGTGATCATCATGAAAAATATCTCCACAAAGCACAATTATTTCAAATCTTTACACATTTCCATCCAAAAGAGGAAGAAATAATACTGAATATATCTATAGCCCTTTCCATGTACTCATGATGTAAAAACTAGTGCTGCAAGTCAGGCGTCATGTTCGGGTTCGGTTCGGTTCGGCAGGGTTCGGCGATTTTTTTCCGAACTTTGGCTCGGTTCGGGGTTCGGCAATAAATGCTAAATTAAATTTAACATGTAAAAAATAAAAATCGTCGACCTACTAAGAAGTAATCTCTGGATGAACTGTCATGTATTAATAATAAATTTTGTTTCTAAAAAGAATAGTTAAGATAATTGTTGAACTTTCTTTTGTTTTAATAAACAAAAAATAAGTCATTTCTTCTTTCCTTTTTAAAATGAAAATAAAAAAAAATCAAAAGAAAAAAATATTGATAACGAGAGAATCAGGACAGAAATAGAATTACAAAGATCAGAATATTTTTTTTCACGATTATTTCATGTAGCTATGATCATGATCGATTACGATGTCATTGCAACGCAGCTTCTCAAATTGGAAAGTGTTGATCGGGAATGTCGAAATAATAGACAAACAACCTCCTCTCAACTGTTATTATACCGGTAAAATTCACATTCTAAAGAATATGAGTGTTTTAGAAAGTCCCTATTTCCTGAAAAGTGGTAAAATCTGGTCAATGAATTACTTTAAAAAGATAAAATATCAGTCCATTCTTGGTCCAGAAAGATCGACGCTACGTGACTTCAAACATATTTCTAACACGAAAATGAGTACATGGGACTGCGTATTTTAGTGTTGTGAAATCACTCGGCGTTGATCGTCAGAACTAAGACGGAGCTGATAATTTTTCATTTCATTTTCAGTAATTGGCCAGATTAAACCACTTTTAAGAAAATATTGACAATAGAAAAACGTTTCAAGTTTGGAATACGAATTTTACCTGTATAATAGCAACCGAGAGCAGGTTGTTTGGACTTCCTGTTTCAACTTTCCTTACCAACCATTTCCGGAACATCGATCAGGGAAGATGCGTTGATTTGGTTTGAATTTTTATCTTTTTTGTTTTTTTCACCCTCATTCCTTCATCTCTTATTTATTTATCTTTTATATTATTATGGAAATTTGGAAGGTGGAATATATATACTTTACCATTACTTTGTCAGTCACAAGGAATTAATTTATGTCTTTTCAATTAAATGTACATCCGATTACAGCAATACGTAATTCAACTACACTTTTTAACTGAGTTAGCTTAAAATGTCCCCACATTTTATAAGGAAAAAATATGTTCATGTTTAGGCCTGGGACGATTGTTATCATTACCATTCGATTATTTCCTGGAAAAATAATTTAATGATTCGATTGTTCGTCGGGAATCACGTCTTTTAAGTCACAATAGTTGACCTACTTTATGGTGACCCCGGGGTGACCCCTCATGAAGAAATCTCCATCAAAGTCACATGTTTAGCATAAATGAGGCCCTTTTCCCTCTTCTCCATGATTTTTTTATATCAAAAGAAACTTCATGAAATGAGATTAAATCTTTCAGTTTATTGTTCCAATGAAAATCTTTCCTAAATCAATACTGGTACCCTGGTATTATGCATGCATCCCTCCAAGTGCTACACCCCTGCATATAAATGAATCAGCCCCGCCGAGTCCAAAGACGTAAACAACTCATTCATGAAGTATATTCTTTGAGACTGAGCCCAGGTGGAGCATTTCACTTGAAAAATTTCATCCCTTGCCCACACCATGTCCCCGCCTCCACTTGTGGATCTGCCCACGATGCTACACATGTATTTAAAAAAAATATTTCATTTGAAATACCTTTCAAAATTACGATTTTTTATCATTTGAACCCACATGTATAACTGGGTCTATTTTTGGAGACTAGTCGAGAAAGTACTGGTGAAGGCGGGCGCGTGTTGGAATGTAGTTTTCATTGGTTGAGGGGGATATAAAAAAGGTTGCATTGTTCTGAAACATGAAAGAAATTCTCCGGCTCCCATCCCCTATCCTTCCCTCTCTCTTTCCCTCACACGCACACACAGATAGGGGAGGGGTCAAGTTATTTCTGAAGTCATGACCTTTCCTGATAATAAAGGGAACCACATGCCTTCCGCTTCTTTGTTTCCCAAAGTTTCATTGGCTATCCGAAGGTCCAATCAGCTCAAGTGAGCTGGTTATGTGTTTACTTATTATTGTGCAGTGTGCACGCACACAATGACTTATTTTGTGTATGAGGGCAAGGTCGGGTTGGATTAACATTTTCGGAGCGCTATCATGTTGGTATGTAACTGTGAATGTGATACAATCATTGATAATTTTTGAAACATTACCTCGGTAACATAATTTTTAAACCTGTAAAAAACAGCTGTCATCATTGTTTTCTTGTCATTTTATTATTATTACTTGGGTATTAGAGTTATGCCAACGTCATAATCGGGATCTGCCGAACATTCGATTAGTGTATATTTTGCTAATCGATTGGTGATTGGCGGCATGCCAATCGAACCATTCGATCAATCGATGTTTACTCCCAGGCCTATTCATGTTTATAAAAAAAAATTGAAAATGATAAAAATTTAATCAAACACGAGACCGAAACTGTCATACTTTGTCATTTACGAGGAATGAATTTATGTCTGGTTCTTTTTCTTTAAATACAAAATGATTAGGTCCGATTACGATCACGATCGATTACGGCAGTACGTAAATACACCACACTTTTATACCAAGTTTAGCTTCAAAATGCCCCCTCATTTTATCAAGAAAAAATATATTTATGTTAATAAAATATTCTTAAGTTGATAACAGTTTAATCAAAGACGAGATGGGAGCTATCATGGTAGATTTTAAAAATATATTGAGTGGAATTCTCTTTGTGCACAATCACTAACCAATATATATTTTGTTAATTTTATACTTAAATCTATGTAGTCATCGCATTCACGCATTGCATGCAAACAAACTGTTATCTACCGAACTTCCGAACCAGGCCTTTGAGTTCGGTTCGGTTCGGTCCGGTTCGGAAGTGCCAAGTTCGGCGAACTTCCGTTCGGTTCGGCGGTTCGGCTGCAGCACTAGCAAAAACTCTAATATATCAGTTTCCAACAGGAATGTTCTCAACTATGTGATGTGCTGCTATGTTAGGTTCACTGCTCTGCCAGAGTATAAATCAACAATCAACATTTGTACATCCTTATTTAGTATCCCAAATATGGATAACATAAACATTCAAGAACACAGCAACCAAATGTATGCAGATGTACATCAAGATGCAATACACAACTCATACGATGATTACAAAATTCAATATTTCTATAAAAGAGGCTAATATTCCATTCTGCTTTTCCAAAGATGCTTATTTACTTTCTTTAATCAAAAATATTCCATCCTGTTAAGATCCACTACATGTACCTCACATATCAACAGAAAATGATGCCAGGGCATATTCCAATATATCCAAAGAAAATTCAAGCATCTATCAATGATTCTTAACATCCTCCGTTCCTAAAGCACATCTGATAACCATTATCCAATCACGTAAGTTCCAATCTCTTGATAAATATCCATAAAATTTGGATCTTTATTTCAGGAAAGGTGACAAATTCGAGGATCGAATATGCTCATTGGAAGTTGATGATGTAACAAAGTGCACGCTTGACCACCGCTGAGAAACAAATTTACCAGGTGGGGGAGCCAGACGCTCGTAACAAGAAGGATTTAATAATTAGTTAAAGAATTGCTGCTTTAAGACAATCTTCACTGCATGGAGCAACTACCCCAGTAGGAGACATGCAGCGGCGAATCTTAGGCTTTCTTCGCTGGCTTTCAGGAGAGGAAAGAGAGAAAATTGGTGTAGCCATCAAGGGAAACCTCTCCTTCCTGATGCGGTACGAGGGGTGGTGTATGGACAAGTCATTAATGATACATGAAGAAACAGATGAAGGGTTACGATTCGGCTGTCTGGAAGACACCCAGAGATGACATTTATTTCACTTCTTGACATCCTACAGACATAGCATAAGTAATAACGACAAAACTAATATTACCTTTATTTCTATTGCAACTCAACTGAATAAAAATTTACAATATTCATACAAAAAGCAAGTCTGGTGTGTATTCATACTGCGGTGGAACTTTAAATCTTAAATATTTGATTAACAAGACTACCTGTTTATAATATAGTATTCTGCTGGGTCATTAAGTCATTTCCCATTGATCGGTGCTACTATTAATCTCAATTCAAGGTTTAGAATGTCAAGACTTTTCAAAATTTACCTTATTTTATTTCTTTTTCCTTTTTTTTTTACTTTCGTTAGCAAACCAATCAAAATGAGCATAAACAGATGTAATTACAGTAAAAAAATACTTCTTCCATTTTTGTTTGATCTTAATGGTTTGATCACAAGGGGTTAAATCATAAAATCAAAATATTTATTGGGCTAAAAGATGAGATTCAATTAACAGAAATTTGAATGCTTCATTTATGTTCACAAAAAATTACTAAGCAATACATTTTTCCTCCCTTAAGTAATCTTTAATTATAGTTCAACTTTTAAAATACTTTCCTACTAAGGTCTTATTTTATCATTTTCAATTGTTTTTAGGATTTTTTAAGGTTCGCTACTCTAACAGCATACATGCATAATTCATAACAACTTCTAACATGGTTGAATTCATCCCTTTAAAATAGTATGCTTTTGCAATACTAATTATCAGTATTAATACTTACACAATGGACCTTATACTGCATTTCTATGTAAGGTACAAAAGGACAATTGAGTAAATTGTTGACAATTATGTAATATTAAAAACTGAAAACCGACAAATGATGAGAACATTCAAAATCAAAACAAGGAGGCCATGTAAGATTAACCAAACAAGTTAAATACAATTTTAAGATTTTTTTCAATCATCAGTATTTTGGGGTTAACTTCAGGGCCAAATAAAAAGTTGAAATTCATGTATATTGTGAAAATTTATAAACCTATTAAAATCAGCAGGAAATGTTAGAAAGTATCAGTATGCTCCGCTGAGCATCTTGAAGCTATGGCACACTTGTCCCAAATCTCAAGTAAAAAATATCAATACAAGAAGTATGACCATCAAATATTTACTGAACTTTTAGACTTTTGCCTTTGTTTTATTCAAAAGACTGATATAAATGAAGAAAAAATGAAAGAGAAATATATTTTCCTGTCTAGCTCTTATGGAATAGAAAGTTATTGGGAAACAGTCTACAAATTGAGTGTTTAGAGATTGCCCTAGACAGATCAATTATGGCAAGCCACTGACAGTGGGTTTTTCCTTTAATAGATAGCTAATTTCCTCTCGTTAATAGCTTCTTAGCAAAATCCTACGAGTGATTCACTCAAACATGGGACAAAGTAATCACTTTTTCTTCTTTAACAGCAGATTCATTTTTCTCCCGCCAGAATTGAAGTGAAAGTATGATGTGAGGTATTGGGTTGTGGGGATTCCGCCCGCCTGGGGGGGGGGCAAGTTGGATGATTATATGATTAAAACATTAACAAGATGACAGAGTAGACTAACTTTTAGTTGTTGGAATAGGAATTTAGACAGGGAGGGGAAAGGAGAAAGACAGAGAGTGAGGCAGATACATAAGGGAGCATAGAGAGAAAAGAGATAGGGAATTTCCATACACATGATAAAACTGTTAGACACCTTCATTATTCAAAATTCTTCAATCAAGCCTATATAGCTTAGTCTAATTTTTCATTACTGTCTAGATGTTAATACAGAACATGTACAGATACATTTTATCTTTAAAAACAAAAAAGAAAAGAGAGAACAAAAAACAAAGGCTATATTTCTATTTGGTACTAAAAAGGGGCAGTGATGTCTCTCACTCTCTTATTTTATCAAGTATCAACTTAAAACAACTACACAACTGCACAACTCCAACAACCACTTCTGTATCATAATCATCACATCTTTTGCAAACAAATATGCAGCAATGTAGCACTCAATAATTAACATCACCATCACCAACCATGACAAAAAGTATTATCATTCCAACAGCCACAAGCAACACCATTCTTTACCATCACTATGGAAACCATCAACTTTACAATCACTGACACTTTCACAGCAACACCCATCAATTCACCACCACAACTACTACTACCACTAAGGATACACATCAAAGCATCTACCACAAACCCCAGCACTAGTCTGCAGGCACAGACCCTGATTGAAACTTTGATCAACAAGTGTGTCTCCACACAAAGACTAGCACATACAAAACTTGCTGTTGAGAGGGCCTTCAGTGCAATGCAGGAGTAGGCTGCACATTCAGACCTTTAACTTGAGTAAAGGGTTTGCACACTGCACAGCAGACTACACCAGTACTACCCCTCCAGATACACATCGCTGCTTCTACTAATAACACCACCACTTCCAGAACAGAAGCACCTTAAACTTTCAGAAAGATTCGCTCTCAGTATCAACTCCCAACCACCAAATGATACCATCATTATTATCACCAATTCAACCCATACAAAAACAAATCCATGCAATCTGCCCAGTGACAATCATTAATCATTCATTCATTAATGAAACTCTTCAAACCAATCAGAATAAACAGAAATCAACAAAAAAGATCAATGAAAATTTTAGAAATTATGTAAAGAAAACAATAAGTAACTTTTTAGCATTTCAACTTTGAGATACCTATAAATGCTATGGACATGATGGAGATCAACCCATTGTTAATAAAACATATCTATAACAAAAGCATTCAAGACATTCAGATGCTCTTAACTTTCTAATTGTGTTCAATTATTTCTAAAACTTTCATTGATCTCATTATTTCCCATTGTCACAAATGCTAAATTCCTGCAGATGTTTCATTCTCATTTAACAACTATATTACTGAAATCCTTGGACCTGCTT
This sequence comes from Lytechinus variegatus, assembly GCF_018143015.1. Lineage (NCBI taxonomy): Eukaryota > Metazoa > Echinodermata > Echinoidea > Temnopleuroida > Toxopneustidae > Lytechinus > Lytechinus variegatus. Next base: position 5,953,342 of record NC_054755.1, on the reverse strand, counting down.
GACTGAGGGCAAATTTTTGGGTGCATATTCACTTGACAAAAGAATGTGCAAAAAAAAATCTCGGCACAATCAACCTCATTACAGAAATCAGTTGAGTGCATCTTCGATTAAACACCACTAACCTTCCTTGTCATCAAACCTAGCGACCGCATCCCTGAGTTTGTTGGCGATGTCGAAATTCACCATGACACCCTTGCTGTTTGGTGTCTGCGGTCTTCTCCCCGAGAGTCTGCGGCCTGAGCAATAACAGAAGCAAGAAAAACATTGGAGTAAAAAAAATAGACAATAATTAGAGAATAGAATAAATACATGTAGTAAATATCAATGGCTAAACAGTGAGTGTCAGGGATGGAATAGTTTTTTCTGATTTTTCATTTAATCCATGTACTGGAATGGGCTGGAGCACATAAAAAGCTGGTAGGAATTACAAAATTTTGGTATTTAATGGATTAACTATTTTAACTCATTATACTATTTTCCAACTATTGTATATAGTCTCTTTCACTCTTAAGTCCTTCTGGAGCTGGAGTACACAAATTAAAAAAGCTGGGAATGATTACTCAAAGCATATTCTTTTATCTGACTGAATATGCATTTTCAACACAACTTTAAAGCGACCAAGGCTATTATGCGTACATTAAGAATAAGATGATGTGTAGGAAAGTTACACACATGCATGTGAATAAATGAACACTCCCACTTCAAAGTACTTCTAAACAAGTATTTTCCTTGATTGAATTTCCTAGCTGGTGAATTGTCAGCACTGCAAGAGTGTGCAAGAGCACACTCTTGAGGCAAATGACTTATAGTCACATCTCTATTCCTATTTTATAGTCAATGTAAAGAAAATGCATGATTTTTGAGAATGAAAATGGATGTGTCTCACACTCAGTCAAACACCGCTTAATATCAAAATGACAAGACAAAAAGTGAAGAAGTGCAATTTGCTTTCTGAATATTCAATCGCAATTTGCTCTTACCCTTTTCTGCAAAGTCAAAATTTCTCTTCAGGGTATTTTCCCATAATCCATCAACTTGACAGATACCATAGCAAGCCAAATCTCATTATGAAGTCATCTTACAGATAACAATACTCATCCAGATAGCTTTTGATTCACTGGGATTTTATCCCCTCAAAAACACAGGACAGAAAAGGTTTTGATTATGAATTTCAGATAATCCCAATTCAGAGACTAGTTGATGACGTACTTACCAAGGATCTTAGTTATACAATAGGTGGTTTCAGACCGCCTCGAAGTTCGCCAGTTCCAGCTATTCTCTGATCGGGAAATTTACCCCGATCAGAAAATACCAGGTATTTTGGTAATGTGAAAGCAAATTACGCGTAATTTCCCCGAAAGAAAATACCCGCTAAATAGTAGGTACTTGGCGAAATTACAGGATTTTTCCAAGGTCGCAGGTATTTCGGCAATGTGAAAGCAAATTACGGGAACTTTTAGCCCAGCATGTCGTTGGGCGCGGCGGCGTGGGTGGCTGCTGGGCTAGTGATTTTGAATCTCGCGCCTTGACTGCTTATCAGACCACACTTGCGCATGCTCGTAACTTCGGGAACTTATCCCGAAGGATGTGTTTCGGGGCGGTGTGAATGCAGGAATAGTTAACGGGTATTTTTTAGCCTTAAAAAGTTCTCGTAATTTAACGGGGATTCTTGTGATCGAGGCGGTTTGAAACCACCTAATGTAACACATATTTTCCATACATAAACACCAATCCACATGTAAGGACCCGATCTCAACTGTGTTCAAGCTATAAAATAAATATCTGGTATTTCATTTTATTAATTCAATCATTTCACAACAAGACGTAAACCATAGAGTCTTGGGATTTGTGATAATTGGGCAGAGTTAAAAACAGTGTTGAGAAATCTATAATATTGGATATTTGCCACAGATGTGCCACAAAATGTGTTTGTGCTCTATAGACCTTAATAATTTATCAATATATTTTGGCTGTAATTTCGCATTTTTATGTTGGGTTGTTGATATATACACGTGTACATATATGTGACAAGTGACCACAAAGATGGAAAGATCTTGTAAAGAGCTTAAATACTAAATTGTTTTTTAAAAATTTAGAAAAATAAGCTTATCTGAAATAACAATTCTCCTTCTTCACACTGCCAAAATTTGAGGTCGTAAAGTTAAATAGAATACAAGGTACATAGGTTTCTATGGCACTCCTTTTTTCCAGTTTGCTTGGAAGATTCAATGAAATTGCAGTGAGCTAAGCATGTCCCTATGGGCAATTCCACAGGTTGGTCCAAATCATGTAACGTGAGTAACCGACACATTCCAAAGATTTGCCAAGAGCATAATAGAATTTCCCAAGTTATGTTTTTATACAAAGGATAGTCAGACTGTGTACTTTGTTGTGATAAGGAGATGTTACAGCTCCAAGTATGAGTCAAGGTGTCTCCAAATGTAACGTGAGTAACCGTGGAATAGCCCCTATGCACTTTGAAAATATGTAAAGAGTGTGGGCACTGAATTCATATGTATGTTAAACAGATACTTTTTTAGGGAAGCCTTAAAATTATCTCAATCATGAATATTTCTAATATAATTAGGACATGCATTCCATAAGACGTAAGAGGCTTGTGCAAATGAGCGCTCACCAGACTGTATGTTTTGGTAACAATGGGAGGAATAGCAAGCAGCCGCTTTGTGCTTGAGCTTTAGAGTACGAGTAGTCTGATGTGAAGTTCTCACCTTTTTCATGATCGGCCCTCTCCTGCTCATAGTACCTCTTGAGTTGTTCCTGTCGAAGCTTCTTGCAGACCCTGAGCCTCTGGGTGCGGGGTAGATGGTCCAAGGATCCAGCCCCGGATCCGGAGATGCCTTGAAGGGTAGCAGCCTCATAGATGGGTTCTGACTGGGCCTGCTGCCGCTTGAGAACTGAAAAAGGAAAATTGGAAGAAAAACATATCTAATTTTGATGTTGTTTGAAGGTTTGCATGGTGGCATGTACAATTGCTGATGTGGTAGGGTACACCATGTGGAGTGTTATAGAAACAGTGGATAGAAGAGAAGAAATGGATAGGCGAGAAAGTGGAGATTTGAGAGTAGAGTATTCTTTCTTGAAGAAAAGGATTGTAAATCAGAAGGTACATTCCTTCTGGTTTACAGTCCTTTTCAGGACTACTGTCAAGAAAGAATACTCTACTCTCAAAATCTCCACTGTCTCGCCTATCCATTTCTTCTCTTCTTCTATCCACTGTTTCTATAACACTCCACATGGTGTACCGTAAACCACATCAGCAATATCTAATTTTGAAATACATTTCTTGAAATCATACAATTTGGACAAGTAGTCATCCAGTAATGATGGACTATTTTTTTTCAATTCATGAAAAATGTATTTCTTGGATTAAGAAACAAGTTGATAATGACAACATATCATATTTCCTGTTTCCAGTTGACCCAAATGGAAGATAATATCCAGATTTGTGAGATTCAGGAAAAGAAAATGTGTGGTTGTGTTTTTATAGAAAGTAGAGGATGAAATTCAGAGAATAAACACTCAGATCTTTAAAAAAGACTTCAGAGAAGAAAAAAAAACATTGATGAACCATAAAGGGTCTAAATTAAAAGAAGGAAAACAAGGAGAAGAGTTATAAAGAAAAGGTAGAGACAAAGAAGAAGAAAATACTAGGATGCTTTTTTTTCAGTCTCACCTCCATAATAGCCGCGATTCAGCTGCTTGAAACTCATGTTCTCATATGTTATAAGTATAAAATGTCAAATACAAAGCAATTTTACATGTACGTGGCCAGATTATGACACAAAGCAATCAATAGGCTAAAGTTTAATGTAAAATTCTGATTGGTGAACTTGATGAACAAGATGAAGAAGTTCTGCTGCACTCGTCGTGAAGTTAACAAACTGCTGTAAAACCTCTGAAGACAGCATCTACGGGAAGGCTATCAAGTACTATATAGCAATGTTTTGCACTAAAACCATGTACATCACAGGAAACTTTCTCTCTCTTTTGTAAAGATGAAATCATAAACCAGACCAGCAAGACCTGAAAAGCATAATACAGCAATCACATTCTAACTCCTTCCAAATTTCGACCAATGGCCAGAGTGAATCCAAAGGTTATGAAATCATATCTTAATTTTTTCCAGTATTTCCTTAATTCTTAAAGTTCAGAGTATCCAGAGTACGAGTAGAGATAATGTACTGATTCTAAAAAAATAACAACATGAAATAACATGGGTGCAACATGAGTCAGAATAAATCCAACACAAGAGTTGTTTTCTAAGCGAAACGCTCCAGTGAATGGGGACATAGGGGAAAACTCTGAATCCTGCACCGAGTTGCATATACAGTATTTATATCAGAGATTTGCATGATTTTGATAGATTGGTGATAATATTGCCGTGACACAAGACAGGTTAGTAATTGAGTCATTCTTGTTGGGCAACAGACCAAAACTTTGGACCCATTTAAGGCTCTCTTTAGCCCACAGAAAAAAAATTGGGGGAATTCTCTACCTTTGATGTAAAGAAACATTTCCGCAAGCACTACCCGGTAATGTTTGCAAAGGTTATAAAAAAACTGTGTGGCTGTTTAAATATTTCTTTTTAAGAAAAACAAATCCAGCAAGGAATCCGGAAAGTCAACTTAAGTGGTGTCTGGATACTGTGATGATACTGAGTTTAAAAATCAGTTGGAGGAATGTTCTCTTATGTTTGCAACACTTTTTTGAAGTAATTGAAAATAAGTAATTTGAATTTTGCCACCATTCTTCTTTTTATTGGGGGGGGTTTGTCAAAACCTAATTGAATTAAACAATTTTCAGCATTCTTCCGAACCACATTGGAAAGAGTATGAATAAAAGTCTAAATATCACCCATCTCACCAATATTTCCACATGTTAAGCCTATGATATTTCTATTACTAAAAAGAAAAGGCAAAAAAGTGGAAGCTTAAAGGGGAAGTTCACCCTGACAAAAAGTTTATTGTAAAAATAGCAGAAAAAATAATGGAAAATATTGCCGAAGGTTTGAGAAAAATTCATCAAATAATTAAAAAGTTATTAGAATTTCAATTATTTGATTTGTGACGTCATATGCGAGCAGCATTCCTACATAGCGAATGGTAAAAAATCAATGAAATGTCATTTTCTCAGAAAATTGAAAATGGTTTTCACTGTAACTTTTGTATATTAATAGACTAATCGTTTCACACCCGATAATGAAAAGAAAACAAAATTAAGTCATCAGGAACCATACAAAATTTGAAATTTAGGCATTTTATATTACATAACACATGGGACAGCTGCTCGTTTATGACGTCACAAATCCAAAACTTTGAACTCTAATAACTTTCTTACACTTTAACGGATTTTCCTCAAACCTTCACCAATATTTTTTACTATTTTTTCTGCTATTTTTACAAGAAAGTTTTCTTCAGGGTGAACTTCCCCTTTAAAATTCCTTCTTAACGTCAGTGCCTTTGTTTAATTAACTTAATAATTAGGGATTAGAGGGGCTAGATTATATTAATGTTTGTTTTAAAATCTTTCTTTTGTACAAAATTTTGACAGTCAAGACAACACAAACACTTCTTTAATGCACATATTCAATTATAGTGTAGTCAACTAGCATAATTTATGTGCACAGATATGACAGTGAGCTGAATGCATTTTATTATATAATTTTAACATTTACCTCCCAAATGGGGCAAGCAACTCTTTGAAAAAATGAAGTGCCTGAATGAAAAATGTTGGTTTATCTCAAAAAGTAGAAAAAATAAGGTTTTTGCCAGATATGGAATCTGACTTTCAATTTCATCTTCTGCAGTATATTGATCAAAGACCAAATGAAATTACAGTTTTTAAGATTTGCAAAAATGATTATGAAAATATTACGATAAGAACAATAAGATCAAAGAATGGAAATGCAATATGTAAATAGTAGGCCTAAGCCCACAATGTTTTTATTTCTCAATGCTTAGATATTACACCCACAAAAGCAACAGACTTCGAATGACTTGCGGAAATATACAAATAACACTGCTGCTCCCCCCCCAAAAAAAAAGGGAGAAAACAAATGTGAATCAGGGGATAAAACAGAAACAGCAGTATCATTATAACGAAAATATGAAAATAATATCAAGAGTTGTGACTAAATTCACTCTGATCCATCCCAAAGAGAAAATATAGCAAGAAAAGATACTAAATGAAAAACTACATTCTTGATAACTAATCATATGAAGAAAAAAAACCTGATGAACAATTAAAAATCAAACCGTTAGTATGAATTTTCTTGATGGGGTCATACGAAATAGGAACACTCATCAACTCACACTAGACTGTAATCCAGAAATTTGAAACCAAAAGTCATCTAGGTTATCATAAATCAAACATTAATCACACTCCAAATATTTTCCGTCAATTTCTTGCAACACCACAATTCAAACAAAACTGTGTCATACCTCGTTTGCTTTTTCTTTGACAAGACAAATTTACGAATCATAAATCAAACAAATCATGGATAGCAGAGAGACAAGGTAAAGATATATTTTGCAAACAATGAAATGACAATTTCTAAATTGTGCAAACTGATTTCCTTTCCCATAGTAGCAATATAATAACAAATTCTACAGAAAAAGATATCATTTCAATAGAACTTGGTCTTTTATACGTCTTTCCTAATTGCGCATTCTTAGTATACTCACTCATATATTAATACTTTTTTTAACTTTTACACTGTACAAGATAGCATGTAGTTTAGTTCTTATATTAGTCTTAGAATAGAAAAATCCCAGGAGGGGCATTCAAATATATTGCTGTACACATTGCGTGACAAAAATAAACATGTTTGAAGGGGTGTTTTTTCAGTTTGGTCACGGGCCGCGCGTGCACTCATTAAGGGTATCAAAATCTCCGATTTTTAATAAAAGGTGGTTTTGAAAGACTGGTTAATGGTCAATCGTGGGGTAAAACGTATTTAGGGTCTTTTTTCCCCAAGCTTTTTCCCTCCTCGTTTCTAAAAAGTTTTCGCGGGCCCCAGACAAAACTTGTTTATGGGTCAGATTCTGGCAACAACTTGTTTGAGGCCAAAATGTATAAATGATTGAAGCATGCGAAATGCAATTAATGCATGTAACATTATTTTTACATTCCTCTCGAATTACATGTAAATACTTCAACAGTTATGTCACAATTTCTAATTTCTTCTTCCTTTCTGTTATATATATATATATATATATATACATACTCTCTGTAATTGAATCTATCTAGCATAAACATACCTCCTCTCTTTCCTTGTTCTTCAGATGCTTTCCTTCTTGTTTCACGCATGATGATTCCAAAGGATTCCTCAATTATTAACAAAATCTAAATCAAGTTCTTATAATAAGTTAATGTTGAGAATTACTAAAATTCTGTCTGAAGATCAAATTTGGTTGATATTTCCGTCATTTTTACCCTCCAACCCTGTTGCTTCAAGGAACACTATATTTTATATAGAAGAGTGAGGAACTGATTTATATTCCGACAGAGAACTAGATTTGTGCAAAACACTTTCAAGCAAGCATCAGACACAATTAACTTCGAGCTAAGTTACCGGTGGGACACAGCGCTCTTTGCTCTGCGATGTTGACCAACCAAATTTAAGAAACTTTTCGGAAACCCCTTTGAAATATCCACTCCAACTTTAAGTACCAGCAAGTACTTCAAAAAGTTCATCAAAACTTTGTCAAGACTTGGAAGAAAAGTTTAACACTGTTTCATTGCAGAACACCATACACGAGTTTGGTCCAAAACAGCTGATACCTGACTATTCTTCACAAAGGTTGATTCCAACTGGTTCCAACTTCCAAGATCATTTTCTTCTTTCCACACGACCAGGGAATGCAAAATAACCAGGATGTCAACAAAATCAAGTACATTTAGCTCCTGTATGTCAGTTAAGAGCCAACAGATAAGTAAAGTTCACACGATTATGCAAGAACGCAAATAGAATATCTTGTTGAAGGCCCTATGTGGCTATATACTTCACTCAACTTTACATGGTATTACCCATTGTCATATAGCCTTCTGTTCTTTGCTTTGTAAGACTCGAGCAAAGAGCAAATAATATACCAGTCATCATGTGGGTGGACCAGATCACGAAACCACTGAACCGAAAAGACCATAACAAGGTTCAGGTTTTCTCTCTTCTTTTCATGTTGGGTGTGGGGACCAGTACGTAACCATTTTGTGACTCAGACGTCAATTCCGGGTCATAATCTCTTGAGTACTTTATTTATTCATGATCTATATTTGCCTTTTTTAATGATTCTGTGTGGTTAGAATTCAAAGTTCTTTGGGAAAATGCAAGTAATGACAATATCAGGTCAGGTTCTGGGGGCGGGGAATCTCTTCCTATTTACAGATCATGTTTCTGAAATATTCAATATTATGAAAAAAACAATCTTAGCAGTGGCTTCTTAAAGATCTTGTTCATGATCTTCATCTGTCTGTATATGATCTTGGTTTAACCTTACAAATTGCACATTGCATGTGTCTTAGGAAAATTTATCCTTTTCAATATGTTAAATAATAGTTGATTTACAAAAGGAAAAGCATATAGGGACAGAATACAATTTAAAAAAGAGAAACATCCTTCATTTTATTTTGTTCATGGCTTCATGCCATGTTAAAGTCACTCATGTTTGTATTGCGTGTGTTTCTAATTAGGTTAATTAGTTAATTAATAATGCCTTTCAAGCAGCCCCCATTCACCCATAACCTTGGATATCAGTACACATTTTTTACACTGTCATCCCAGGGCTTGTATAAATATTTCCAATACTATCAAATAATAGAGAAATTTTGCAATGTCTATATATATTTTCAGAAAAAAAAAATCACTACTTAATCGCCAAAAAACACAATGATTTCTTCCCTCAGTTTTCTCATTGATGGCTTTAAAACAGCATATTTTAGAAAACATTGCAACCAACAGTATATAAGATATCTAGGATGGACTAATCCTTATAAACTATTTGACAAATATCATTATTGTCATACAGTATTCATGGACAGATTGGCTGTTAAATTCGACTGCTAGTTGCTCAAACTTTATACAGAATAAGCAGAATATCCTTGTAATTCTCAAAGAGAAGTCGAAATTTCTGACATTTCTTTTATATCAGAAATGAAAACAAAGTTTACAACAGTACCTTTCTGTGTTTGTTTGTTTTTACACAGAGACAAAAACCACATGCTTCGTCAAGTCTACTTGGAAAACTGACAATGCATGCATGAATCATCCTTGATGTGAGAGACTCAGAATAAATATGAATTTGTGATCATAATGGTCTGTAAAATCCCATATCTTTTACGAAGGTGTTAAATTTAGTTTACAATGAAATTTATATTTCTTATGTTTGTTGAGCTCTGTGCTTTTAAAACATAATGAGGAAAACAATTGTACTTCCCATTTCTCAGCATATTTGCGTAAGATTTAATTACTTTAAATACAAATAACTCAAACCAAACAAACATCTACTGAGGGAAATTAATTTGTGTCAACATCGGCTAACCATGATTCAACCACATATTCAGCCATGATTTTTGTTGAAATAAAGTTCAAATATGATCCAACTCAATGCTTTCCCACATGCAATCTTTTATTCACTGTAAAATGTTACCTGCAATGTGAATGGTACTTGCAGCAGAGCAGATGTTTTGACTGTCTATTTTTTTCAACCACATATATATGGCTCGAGTTCAATTTAGGTTCAAACATTTGTCAACATCCATGATCCTTTTTAAACAATATTCATGTGAATTTTGTTAAAGTAGCTGTGTAGACATATGCAGAAGCAATATAAATAATTCCAATTACACTTAGATAAGAATTCTGACCGCTATTCACCAACCTTTCAAACTCAAACATCTTTTAAAGATAATTTGACCCAACAATATGCAGGCCAGCAATTGTAAAATGCAAATACAAGGAACAATATTCCTTGTATTGCATCATGATAGTTGTCATATATCTACTGTTTTAATGAATGAATTTTTGACTATTGTTATCCTGTCATGTGTTTTTATTGCAAAGTTAGATAAATGAAATGAATTTGAATAATTTGTAATTTGGTTCATTGATGCTCTCTGGCAACTTATGGAGGCTACTTCGTCATATTAGGGTGTCTTTTATGTTTAGGAAAGACTTCCTTATGTTTCCTCCACTAATTAAAAAAAAATACTTCTCCAAACCCCCCTCCCCCTTCTTTCGTTCTCCTTTTTTCTTCTTTTTTTTCTTCTTACTTCCGGTTAGAACTTGCATTCAAACCTCTCACTGCAGAACCAGGCATCTCCAGTCTGTCGCCTTACTCACTGAGCAAGCAGTAATTGTTGAAAGCTATGAGTTTCATAATGGATATCAACAGATGTATGTATTACGACTAATCTACTCTCCAAGAGTATTGGGTATTTACCTTTCTGACTAAATAAACCAATGCCATTGGGAATTACACACAATCAAGATTTTGATGTAACAAAGCCATATTTTGGTATGTATCTAAGTTTTCCATCCTAAATCTCTTAGATATATATGTTAGATAATTCTCGGTAAACCTTCTCCATATTTTTTTCTATTTCAGTGGAGGGAGGGGACATATCTGAGGGACTTTGATTTGCTTCAATCTCTTCGTCACACATCTTCCCTCCTCTAAGATCATCTTATCTCATTCCAACGACAGAGCACGCACATCATTCTAATACCGCTTGCAGTTCTAGTTTGATCCAGTGTGCACAGAAGAAACTTTACATTTTATGACCTCTCTCTCTTTATCTCTCTGTGTGGAAAAAGAATGCCGAGGGAGATTACAAATCTCTTTATTCAATGAAATCATCCTTGCATTACCCAGTTTGATGGTTTACTTCTCAGAATAGACCATTCCGTAACACTACAACAAACACAACATACCAAATTTGGCGATACTTTGCAACTTGGAAGACAAGAATAAGTTGTTACTACTGAAGCAGGATGTAAAAATCACCTCTATTTAACCATGGACCTGATTTAACTTTTTGTCAAATGAATTCTGATTTATTTTCAGGTGACAATAATTTCAATTGTTCACTAAAGAATTGCTTTCCGTTGAAGCAATATTGACTAACCCACTCTTTTATAACACACTGGTACAAAACTGAATAAGACAACTAATTATCTTTGATAATTCACATAGATTTCAAGCTTACCATCTCTCTTGCTATGCCCTCAAGCAAAACTTATGTTGCCAGCATTTGGGTATGGCCCTTCTGTACCATACTGAATTAACATAACTTCGCCCAAGATGCATTAATTTTTAATGTAATGCAATATTGACATCAGCTAACAATCACCATGGCAACTGTTTTAACATCTACTCAAGATTGGTCTAGATTTCAAATCTATTTTTTTTTCTTTTCTCTAAAAATGTCATGAAAATCATAATTCTAGGGACAAATTGTATACCTATCATTATAATATACTACTTCTACTTTAGCTTCCAGAATGAGCAGCAAAAGGGATTAGTTCTTAAAGGTTCTCTTTGTGTTACTTGTTACCTTATATCATTTTTTTCTTCTTTTGTATTCAAAATAAGAACATGGCCCTGTAACATAGAGCTAGGTGATTGATTTTGAGAATGATTTTACGATTGAGTTTACACAATAATCAATGAAATCAATCATAAAAAAAAACATGATCAATCGCTAATCTTAAAGCTTGTGTATAGTTTTGGTAAATCCACCAAAATGCACCTATCACTATTCCAATTCATTGCTAGCTAATATGAATGGATATGCCCTATAACAGTTATGATGTGGAGGATATGAAATGAAAATGTGTTTTACAGGATAAATTTTGCAATTTTACATGGAAATTTAACTTGATCGGGTCACCCGATCAAATTAAAATATCTGTGCGTTTTTGTCTTTCAATTAAATCCTATTCCAAATCATGGAATGGGCTTAAACTTTCAAGATATGTTCTTTGTCTGTAACTTTTGGATATCTAATCACTAAATTTATAAAATAAGTGCTTGAATGCCCATTTTTAAAATTTAAAACAAGCATCGCAGAGAGAGGGCGCTATATATCCAAGATTTGAATATTTGAAATTTTCTCAGAGAAGTGCAGTTGGAAAAATATCTAACGGTCTCTACGCTTCAGTAAGACTGTCATATTAGATGATATTCGATTATCAATCACATTATTGACCCTTTACCAAAGCTATACACAGGCTTTAAAGACAACTGTGTTAAGTATTATCTCGTTCGGTAAAACCTCAAACATGAATAATCACCGTTCCTTGTTTTTAGCTAGTGACGAGCAAGGACAAAGGCAATACTGAGATAAGAAAGTGTCAATTTCATTTTCTTCTTCAAGAACCGCAAACCTTGTGGTGTAAAAATTACACCGGTTGGTGCTGTAAGAGGACAACGCCAAACTTGTTTAGACTTGTGTTAAATGCAAGGTGTTCATTCAACCTAGCACTATAGTTTAATACCCATTGGTGTATTATTATTAGACATTCTGCTTGTAATAAGAAACTGTAAAGATTTGTCGTCATCAAGATATCAGGACAAAATAGGTGTTCTTGTTTCAGATTTAAACACTTTTCCAAACATCGTCAGTAGAATATATCAGGTGTTCTTGCACACATATCTTGATGCCATTGTATCTGATCCCTCTCAGTCAATGTTTCTTTTTGCTAAATAATAACAACATATATTTATAGACCTATACATTCTTATAATTTCAACAAGGTCCCTTCTAACTTAAAGGTAAATGCTAGTTTTGGTAACGATATCAAAATGAGTTCGTACAGAATCCAATGAAATGACCACCAAAGTGTCTGTTTGTATAAATGAAACGCATGTGCCAAAGAATTCTGGAAGAAAATGTGTAACTGCTGAGAAATCAGCAAATAAGCACAGGAATCGGGTGGGGCGTCGGGCCCGACGCCCTAAGCAATAATTATACATTGTCCCACGTGCGCTTATCTATGTTGGGAATCTTCGGTGTGAACATTTTTCAGCGTAGATTTCAAGATTTCACAAAGTTCAGTTAATGTAACTGTACCAGATCTAGATCCTCGATGATATACTGACAATTAAGCCTTGTTTTACAGACTTTCTCATGAAATCAGTGTTTACTGCAACTACTGGAATTTCTCTTTAATAGTATATTAGTTTACCGTGTCCTACTACATCAATTCCGTTTTGGAGGAATAACTCAGTTATTCCAGAGAACTGTTAGTGAGCACCACAATTCCCTGGTTATTCCTTAATAACCTGACTAGTTATAGTGCATACCTAGGTGCTTCATCGGTATGGTGATTTTATTGTCATGCTTGGTTTATATTTTATTGTTATCCAGTCCTTAAAATGCATTCAAGCGTTCTTCTATACCATGATTTGTGGATTTATTTATTCTTCATTTACTGATGTGCATCAGACTATAAAGCAACAAATAATACAAATAAACAACAGAATCTAAGGTCATCCTCTTATTCACACTTAACCAAGTTATAAACTATATCCAAATTTTGAAAGAAATTAAACAGTTCAAAGAGAATCAAGGACGCTCTCTTGATTTGAAAAAATATCTCAATTTTCTTGATTCCTCATAAAGATCTATTCAAAGTTATATCAGGGAATTGTTCTTCGTATTGCATAACACTTGCTATCATTATTCCTACACAATTTACCTTTTTTGTAACAGGCATTTTTCATTATTAGTGATTTAGCTCTTATTACTGAATCCACTGTTCCATTCCATGTAATGTACTTTGCCGTCTTTTCCTGTATTATTTTTCTAAAATTTGAATACTGAAAAAGTGATGAATCATTCATTTTAAGTTGTTAATCAACAGTAGCTTGCATTCTCACCAATGTTACAGTTCAATTTTTTTCAAATGAAATTTGATTCATATTATATACTAATTTTTTTAACTTGTACTGATTCTGGATGTAAATTGACATTTCAGGCGGCAAGCTGCTTGTCTGATTTTTTTTTCAGTAATCAGTTCTATTTCAACTGACTTAGTACCTCTCCAAAAGACAAAACTGCAAATCAAAGTTAGAATATTTCCTCCATTTAAGATCTTCATACTGATTTATTTTCCAAAACCATTTCATAGATCAGAAATATACCCTGGACAGATAATCATTGTTTATGTACATATCCATATGAGCAGATTCAAATAAAACAAGTTTTATTGCAATAAGACTCACAAAACAGTGTTTCCTATAGCACAATACACAATATTCATAATTCTCCCTCAGCATATATTGCAAGATCGTATAGGCTTGCACAAGAAAAACAATCATACTAAGATATGGAAAAACAAGATGTCCATTAGCTTTAGCAATGCATGGTCTTCTATCAACCTATAATATAAAATACAGTATGGCTTCTAGGTATACAGCATTGCAACAATGCATATTGCTATACCATGTGTAAAAGCAGTCTGAAGAAATAAATATGCAATTTAGCTCGCATTGTGGTGTAATGAAAAGACATTGCTTTTACCTTCTTTTGAGATGGTTATCTCGCTCAAGAGACGATAAATCAGATCTAGCGTCTCTTCCTCCGTCTGCATGGCTCTAGCTGCTCCTCTAACAACAGGTGAGATGGACTGGATCGCATCCAAGCATCATCCAGCATCGTTTACCGGTGGAAGATGGGATGAGTGGCTATTAGCATCTTAAGATGGTAAGCAGTGTGTTCATATGCAAAAACAACATCACTTGAGAGGCTGGGATTACACTTTCAGCGGTAATCGTGATGTTATACTACTTCCCATGGGAGAAAGTGTTTGAGGCACACTGCACACTGCTCCATTATCTCCATCACATCACTGATCAGAACTAGACCAATAATATCATTTGTAGCTTGGTAAGAGAAGTGTGTTCACACATAAATTTAACAATGCTTTAGAAAACGTTGAGGTGCATGTATACTACTATATGTGAGTGTGCGAGAGAACAGAATTCATGATGAAATCCGCTTCTCCGGTATATATAAGAAGTGTGTCAAAACACAGCACAGATCATTCCAGATTGCTGGCCTGTGTTCTAACCAAGACAGCTACAAATGGCAATTGAGAAAGACCTCTGAGAGATTCTCATTATAATCCCAATAGGAAATCTCATTTCGTGAAAGCTTACAAGTTCATATAATACAACCAAAAATATATCTCGGTTGAAATACTGACGATACAATGTACGCACAGTAGAACTCAATAATGTACAAACTTCAAGGCTACTCAAACGAGAGTAATTTCATGCACACTGCATCCAAGACAACTCCAATATGATTATCCTGCTCATTTAATAGCATGAGATGAGGTGCATAATTACGATTGGTTAGTTCATACTTAAACATCCTTCCTATTCTGTGGCTGCCCACTAGGAATACACAAACTCAGAGCAATCAACACATCACTCCAAATTCACCATCTCAAAGAAGAAATGTGATAAGTGACAAATTATGACAATTCCATGTTCCATCAAAAATGAAGTCTTTTTAAACAAAAACAAAAATATAAATGATGCTATTATTCACGTCAGCTTCTATTAGCACAATAATTCTCATTTGGAAACAAGCCATAGCATTTAAGCAGCCCCATCTCACTGAACTTTGATTGGAAATTATCATCAAAAGTGTTCACACACGTATACACACAAAAAAAAACAATGCTAAAATAGAGTGTTAATGTAACAGTTTGTACTTCTTGAATGATGAGGGTGATGATAATAATGCCTACTACTACTTCTACTACTACTACTACTACTACTATTACTACTACTACTACTACTGCTGCTATTACTACTACTACTACTACTACTACTACTACTACTACTACTACTACTACTACTACTACTACTACTATTACTACTACTACTACTACTACTACTACTACTACTACTACTACTACTACTACTGCTGCTGCTACTACTACAACCAAGCTCCTTGCTACAACTATTACTACTACTACTAATACTACTACTATCCGACTACTACTACTACTACTACTACTACTACTACTACTACTACTACTACTGCTGCTGCTACTACTACAACCAAAAAAAAACAATGCTAAAATAGAGTGTTAATGTAACAGTTTGTACTTCTTGAATGATGAGGGTGATGATAATAATGCCTACTACTACTACTACTACTATCCGACTACTACTACTACTATTATTACTACTACTACTACTACTGCTATTACTACTACTACTATTACTACTACTACTACTTCTACTACTACTACTACTACTACTACTACTACTACTACTACTACTACTACTACTACTGCTGCTGCTACTACTACAACCAAGCTCCTTGCTACAACTATTACTACTACTACTAATACTACTACTACTACTATCCGACTACTACTACTACTACTATTACTACTACTACTACTACTACTGCTGCTGCTACTACTACAACCAAAAAAAAACAATGCTAAAATAGAGTGTTAATGTAACAGTTTGTACTTCTTGAATGATGAGGGTGATGATAATAATGCCTACTACTACTACTACTGCTGCTATTATTACTACTACTACTACTACTACTACTACTACTACTACTACTTTTACTACTACTACTACTATTATTACTACTACTACTTCTACTACTACTACTAATACTACTATTATTACTACTACTACTACTACTATTACTACTACTACTACTACTACTACTGCTGCTGCTACTACTACAACCAAGCTCCTTGCTACAACTATTACTACTACTACTAATACTACTACTACTATTAATACTACTACTACTATCCGACTACTACTATTACTACTACAACTACTAATTCTACTACTACTACTACCCCTACCACCACCACCACCACTAATAATAATAATAACAACAATAATCATAATAATAATAAAATAATGATAATAGTATAACAGTAATGATAATAATAATAATTGTAATAATAATAATGGTAATAGCAATTATAATAGTAATATTCTAAATTACAAAAGAATGAAACCAATAAAAAGCAATGTTACTAATAATCCTAAGAAATTATAACAATACAGACAATAGTGTATCATTCAAAGGACAGAACCAAGTGCTTTGGGGAAGACAAACCACAGGACAGAAACAATAATTCATCTTAATATTATGAAATGGAATGTACTGAAGATAAAGTACAAACCAACATAAATGTATTTAATTATCCTCCCCTCAAAGGTTCATTCAGATTTGAACAAGAGAATGGAAAATGAATCTATATCAGCATTCTTCCTACTCAATTAGGAAATTTCTCATAAAAATAAGAAAGCTCGGATGATTTGTTCAGAAAATATTCAAAATAATTCATTATTGATCTAAGTAACTTCTTCATTGATGCAATTCACTCATCCATTCTGACAGTATTTCACACTTTTTGAGCAATTTTGTCAACATTATCAAGTCAGTGCCAACAAGCCCACTTCCAATATGTATCAGAATCAACAACCACATTCCAATAGTCAGAATAGCAAAATATCAAAATCAATTACCTCTTGTTGTGTTTTCCATTTCACAATAATATTCCCCTTTGTAATTCTTTCAAGAAAGGCTTGTCAAATAAGACTTCTGGTATCTTCTTATGAAGACAATGCAGTCTCTGAATATACAAACTAAAATTGCTTTCTCTCAATATATGAAAAGAAACTGAAGAAATATATCAGAGCATTCCACCTCCCCTCCCATTTTATGGATGGGAGCTAGGTAAAAGTACAAAATTGACTAAGAAGAGAATGAATGATGACCTTATCAGGCTAGCAGTTACTCTATCCTGCTGCTGACACCTTTATAGCATTGCTTCTGATACCAATCAGTCTATGACACATACCGTCTGTCTTCTTTCTGAAGTATTCTCCCTTCTAATTACATGTATCTTTCTACAAAATAAATTACTTGTTTGAGTATGTATTATTCCCTTTCTCTTTATATTACCCCACCTACTGGCAGATCCAGGGGGCACAGCCGGCCCATGCTCCCCCTTTTGAGAGGCACAATTAAAATTTGCAAAGTAAATATGCCGTTAAAACAGAAGTGTGCCCCCCCCTTGTGAAAGTAAATACCTTTTTTTGCTTGTGAAATTTTTCCTGGACGAAATCCCCTTAAATTTGGGGTAACCCTTTTGCTTGTCAATTTTTTCCTCAGAAAAATGTGCCCCCCCCCTTCAAAAAATCCTGGATCTACCCTTGACCCCATCATCTCCCTATCATTATCTCTGTCTGTCTGTCAGTCTATTTTCCCTCCTCTAAGCTCTTCTCTCTTCCCTTCCCTCCTTTCCTCTCACTCTCTCCATCTTTCTGTCTATATATATATACCTATTATAGCTCTCTCCCTAAATATGACAATAGTTCCAGATCTTTTCCAAATTTGTATCTGAAATATTAACCTTCTTGGCTTTCATCTTTGAATTATTTGAGCAGATATATATTTGTACATACCCATTTTTAAAATATATTTGCCACATCCATGCCACTATTTTAAAATAAAAATCCCAATCCACTTTCAGCGCTTCATGAATCAAGCACACGATACTCATCCTAAGATGATTCATTCCCAGGGAAAGCTAGTTAAATCAATAGTGATGTTTTTCCTACCAAAGATTGGCCTTGATGAGGATGTTGCCCATCATCTTTGCGTTCTTCGCCCTTCTCTCAAGAACAACCAACTAGAGCAGCATACAAATCATTATTGCAATATTTTGCTCTGATTACGGGTACCCTACAAATATGAATCTTCCATATAATTAAGATACGCTTAATCTAAGATGCAAAAATACAAATAGGATAATCATCCATGCTAAATTAAAACATCTATTAAAGATGCATCCCAGTCTCTTGTTGCTAAACAGACATTCAACCAAGAGCAGAGTTTGAAAATGGAACTCTCATAGGGGAATCCAGCCTTTGCCATAGAATGTTGTGTTGGGAAGGAGAAAAATGAATTAAACAGAATGGTGAAAGTTTGATCGAAATCGAACAAGCAATAAGAAAGTTATAGCTGCTTTAAAATTGAGATCACTAATACCATGTAGATTTCAAATTGGCAACTGGGTAAGTAAATTATGACAAGGGGCAAGGACAACTTTCTCATAGGCCATGTACTTTATCATCAGGGATTTGTGGTTTTCTCCTATAAGTACCCATTACCCTGGGGCAGTAATCTAAATATAACCCAGGTAGTAGTTGTTTAATGTCCTCATGAAAGAAAAACATAATTTGAAATGAAATTTTTGGGGAAAATGACATTTTAGCCAGAATATGTATTGGAGTACATGGAAGAGTAGTCCTTGCCTTACATCACTATGACATCACATAAGCGGCCAATTTGAAGTCTCCATGGGTATAGTGATTACCAATATTTACAACTTTTAAAAATTCATAACTTTCTTTTTATTTGTCCAATATTGTTCAAACTTTCACCTATCAACTGGTCTGATTTTTCTTTTTCTTATAAAAACAAGGTTTTTTTTGGTTGGAATCCCCTTTAACAACTAAAGTGTTGTTTTTAAGGATGGAAATGGCAAAGTTGGCTAAAATATATAGATCTTATTTACAAGAGCAGATATTTTGCAAAAAACACATAAATATGGGACTCAAGACTAAATTTGTCAGATGCACCAAAAGTAATGTGATTAAGAGCCCCCTTCAACCATCTCCCACTCAACTGACCTCACATGCATACTGAGGGGGGAGGGGGCTTGGGGCCATGCCCCCATGCCCCCTCCCCCCCCAAAAAAAAAAATAGTAATAATAATAATAATAATAAATAAATAAATAAAATTTTAAAAAATCCAACAATAAAAAAAAGGATTTAGGGTGAAATGTGATTATTTTCTAAATATATTGTCAAAACCTATGTCAAAAATAGCTTTTCAGGTTAGAAATTGAAAAAAAAATAAACAGCTCTCTCATGATATTGCCCAACACATCGTGTTAGGCCCCTTCAAAGTTTTTGGTTCATAATCATATTACTAGATCAATCATATTCACCCCTGGCTGCACTGCGCTGCCTGACCTATGAAGACAGAGACAACTTGAGGCAAGCGAAAACACAATGAATACTCTAGCTGAACTAAGCCTTTCTAAACTTTCTTCGAGTAATTATATCAAAGACCATGCTTCAATAATCACAGTGCACCCAAACAAGTGCGCGTGTCTGAGATGGACCGAGTGTCATATGCACCGGTACGGTTCTTTCCTACCGCCACCACGCCCCGGTGGCTACAACCAAACACCCGTATGGGTCTACACGGTGTAACAAGTGATGCACTTTGAACAGAACTTCACTATAAATTGTCAAAGTAAATTGCTTACCCATTTTATTTGTCTGGACCTTTTATCCAAATCAGATCCTGAAACAGTCACCGTTCCTCTTCCAAAAGAAGGTGTAGATACGGCCACAAATGCAAAAAAAAATATTAATATTATTAAGGTGGATTCCAATGAATAATTTTTTTTCTCCGGGGCGAATATTACGAAGTCCGAAAACACAGTGGTCTTGCCGATGATTACGTAATCGTACCCCATGCATCGCATCTATCGCCACGGACACACCCACTTCACAGTTACAGTCAAATTTGTCTGTCAAGGGAACTAGAAAAAGGGGGCACTGTGTATAAAGACAGGTTGTTAGGATAGAAACATGGGGGTACGATCTTTGCTGGGTAGCTACCTCCATGTAATTGTATTGTAACTGTTAAAAATGTATTAATGCCTTTACATTTGAAAATAAATGTTGAATTGAATTGACATAAAGGAATAAATATGTCTCTATATAACCACGGACCTAATATAACTGAGATCAGTACGTGGGCCTGCGTAGCCCATCTTCAAACAAATAAAGATGCTCGAATATAGTGTAGTGTGGCAAGAGCGGTAAAGGGCGTGGTTCTAAAACTTACAGAGACAAGAGACAACCTTACTCAGTAATAAGCCAGTTCGTAGTTCCTTTCTGCGCATGATCAAAAGATTCTACGCATGATCAGAAGAAGGTCATTTGTACTAAAGTGACATGGGGCCGATTGCACGAAAGTGTCTTTCCAAGGACCGTCTTTCGTGTCGCCCATCTTTTATGATGCGCTATAAGCGGGGTATTTCTGAAATTTATGATAAACAAATAAATTTCTCAAGCTTGCTTTTGAATCAAATTTTATACAATTTCATGAGATATCACATCATTTAATAAAAATATATTTTGTTTATTTTAACGGACGAATAAAATATGTTTGCAGATAAATAATTTGAAATGCGTTTCACATGGCGCATCATAATAAATGGGCGACACGAAAGACGGTCCTTGCAAAGACCCTTTCGTGCAATCGGCACATGGTGCTTTAAAATCCAATGAGATAAGCACCAACTTTGATGTCTTGATTATTCATATATTCTTTTGAATTGTCGTTTTCATTTACATCCATAAAAAACAACAATGCTTCCACGAACGACTGGTATTTCACAGTTTGTCAAATAATTTTGCAACATGCTAAGATATGCATTCAAAGTAGGAATGCAACAAATACCTCCATTAAGTGTTCATTGGTGTGCTATTCTAGTCACCTGGTCTATTCAATTTCTTCATCCTGCTATGTAAGGCAAGCTTACGTAATATCTTGCTTTGAAATCTGCCTATCATGATGAAAGAAATGAAAGGTCATTTGACCAAAATTGCCCATGAAGTAACTACGAACTGGTCTATTGCCTGTGATGAACTGCCCTGGGATGAGTTACTTTAAACCTCAGGGGTTTATTAGGCATAAATTATTAACATGCATGATTTATATATAACAAAGGACAAAAATGAATATTCAAATATCAAAGATCGCAAATAAAAGAAATACATGAATATACATGGTGAATAGCTGCTAATAAATATTAATGAACTTAAGTCAGAGGTAGAGAACCAATCAGAGAATAAGAACTAATAGCAAGAGTGAAGTATGAGTGAACATGAGCATGAACAAAAGAAATGGATGGAAGAGTGAATCTGGTATGTTGAAAGGAATGTAAAGAAGGTGATGGAAGAAAGGATGGAATTTTTATGACTAACAGAAGAGAGGATGATCAAGAATAATGCAGAACACATCTATTAAAGTAACATAACTATTCCAACTTAAAACCCTGTTCACACAACAACTCTACAGTGCGTATCAAAATAAGTTTACACTTTGAAAAAGCTCTGGGAATTCAAAAATATACAACATGTGGGTAAATTTTTCACATGTAATCTTGGGTTTGGGTCTGATCTATCCAATGAAAGTAAAAGTTTTGACAGAATGTTACACTTGAGTGAACACTGTCCATTTTTGTAAAGCTCGCAGAAATCTGTTTGCGCAGAAATGCTCGTTTTCACGCAGTGTCAAGGGGAAAGGGCGAAATCAAACTTATCCTACGATACATTTTTCCTACATTTCCCTTGCACTTATAAAACAGATACATTCAAGCATTTTTAAACAAATTTGCCACCCAAATTGAAATTTCAACACTTAGTAAGGACAACTTTTACCCTTTTTGTGCCAGCTGGATTTGAGGACATAACTGAATCTGAACAAAAGTTTACATCAGACCTCTCCAGCACCTTTTCACTAAGTTTTTATTATTTAAAGTGGGCTGACATTTAATTTTTCATATAATACTTGTTTCTCCACATTTTTCCCAAGCTTGAAAATGATTAACAAAATAAAAATCAAGCCTAATTCATTTTAAGTAAATCACAGCTCAGTGTAAATTGAATATCGTCTTGATGGTCTTGGTGTGTGGGGGAGTGGGGTGGGGCGCAATGCACTTTTCGAAGTGTATTGGCCAAGGAAACAAGTTAAAAGAGGTCAAAGATATCTTCAAACCAATTTTACTTGCTAAATTCTACGTGTTCTTCATAATAAAGGTTTACTTTTATTCGCATAGCTTTTTTAAAGTTCTGCGCAAATCATTTTTCACTAACTTTTCAAAAGTAAGTGGTGCTCACTCAAGCGGAAATATTTTTCGATAGTTATATCGTCATTTGCTTAAATGGGTCTGTACCTATGATAGAATGTGGAAAAATCTTCAGGATATTACAAATATATAATTTTACAGGATTTCTTCAAAGTGTAAACTTTTTTTGATACGCACTGTATAATAGAATAGAAGAAGAATCTAACCAAAATTTAAACAGGGAATGTTCTTCCCCTTACAATACTCGGGGAGACCTAAACCTTCCAAGTAGAAACTGGGGAAAATTCACTATTTCCCCAAATTCTCAGTATGGTCCATTTATCAACCAAACATTTGTTGAATTGATGGACAGATTTAACCCTAGACTAGTCAAATGGTAAGAGAACCCAACCCACACGATTGGAAAACACCCTTGATGCTCTCCCGACAACATATCCTGACTTATTTGGCGATCAGTAATACTCATATTAGGCGGATCCAGGGGGGACAGGGTCCTCCTATTGGCTGCCAACTTGAAAAAAAAGGAAAAAAAGAGGAAAGAAAAATAGAAAAGGAGGGAAAAAAGAGAAGAAAAAAAAAGAAAAGGAAAATACGAGGAGGAAGACGAGTAAAAATAATAAGTTGAGAAGAAGATAAAAAATAAATTGTTCATGTCAAAATGTTTAATTTTTGCTTGCTCTTCTCTTAAACGATGGGATATATTGCTCAATAGGCTGAAATGGAGCTTGAAGTATCCAGTTTTGAAATCAATATATAATTTATAAACCATAGGCCTATTTCAGTTTGGACATGGAGCTTTCATTGTTTTGTTTGAGTTACAACTGATTTTCAAAGGTGCTCTGTACCCTCTGTAAAATATCTTGTGTTATATTATCTGAATATCGAAAATGTTCAGCTTGCGCTACTCACTAGCCTCAATAATTTGGTTCTATACCAGTCCTATCGGATGATTGCAAAAAGTGCTTAAAATGTCATTTATTAGGTCATAAAATATTTTCACTTCTCCGCTCGCGCTTCGCGCTCGCATTATTTTATTGTTAAAATATGCTTTATCCTCCCCTGGTAATACTTAAAGGACAAGTCCACCCCAACAAAAACTTGATTTGAATAAAAAGAGAAAAATTAAACAAGCATAACACTGAAAATTTCATCAAAATCGGATGTAAAATAAGAAAGTTATGACATTTCAAAATTTCGCTTTTTTTTCTCAAAATCAGTTACATGAACGAGCCAGCTACATCCAAATGAGAGAGTCGATGATGTCATTCACTCACTATTTCTTTTGTTTTTTATTGTTTGAAATATGAAATATTTTTATTTTCTCATCATTGTCATGTGAAATGAAGTTTCATTCCTCCCTGAACACGTGGAATTCCATTATTTTAACATTTTGTGCTTCAGGCAAGGAGGTCCTAATCGTCAAATTCGTAAAGATTGAAATATTGTATAATTCAAACAATAAAAAACAAAAGAAATAGTGAGTGAGTGACATCATCAACTCTCTCATTTGGATGTAACTGGCTCGTTCATATAATATAACTATTTTGTTAAAAATAAGCGAAACTTTGAAATGTCATAACTTTCTTATTTTACATCCGATTTTGATGAAATCTTCAGCATTGTGCTTGTCTGATTTTTCTCTTTTGATTCAAATCAACATTTTTCTGAGGTGGACTTGACCTTTAACATGAGTGATCAACAGGCAGTGGTAAAAGAAATCAACATGTGGGTCTCAATCAGGGGCGGATCCAGGATTTCCGTGGGGGAAGGGCAAATTTGAAATCATATAACTTATATATGAGTTCAAATTTGCCCCATATTGGCGGCATAGGGGCCTATACATTATAGACCTGTGCGAAGAGAGAGCTAAAGGTTTTAAAATATACTGACATGAAAAGGACGGTGTGTCATGAAGAGGAAGCCTTTTTCACCAATCCATGCATGACTCTGGGAATGGGAAGCGGGGTGCTAGCCTGCTAGGGGTGCTTCAGCACCCCCAATATTTTCGTGAGGGTGCTGTGCATATTAGGCCCTATTCTCCATAAACAGCATCCCACGGAACTTTGTAAGATGTGCCAAAGTGCAAAAAAAAATAAAACCCAAATGATCTCCATTTTGTAGTGAAACCTTTTCTTTCTATCTATCTTTCTTTCTTTCTTTTTTTTTCTTTCTTTCTTTCTTTTTCTTTTTCTTTCTTTCTTTCTTTCTTTCTTCTTCTTTTTCTTTCTTTATTTCTTTCTGTATTCTTTCTTTCTTCTTCTTCTTCTTTTTTTTTTGCTTACCAAATAAAACCAACCCCCTGAACCAAAATCGTTCCCTGCTCCAACACCAAGCACCAATCAATATTGATGAAAGTAAGAGTGCGAGTTCAAAATTTTAATGTAGGCCTATCTCGACATGAAACTTGACATGTTAAGCATTTTGGTAATCATGAATTGGTGAGCGCGAAGAGTGAGCTGAACATTAATATTCCGACCTGAAAACTCGACATTCTAAGCACTTTTAATATGGACAGGATAAGCATCTACTAGTAACGAAAAATAATTGATACGAGCGCGTAGCGCGAGCTAATTTTTTTTAATTTTTTATTTTTTGTCGGCACTTAAAAAAAATCATGAACAGGATGTGCAACATGCTAACAATAGTGGAAAAAATCAGATTGCTGGAAAAATAGTTTTGGTATATTGACTTCAAAAAGGATACTCTAAGTCTCATTTTTCCTCTTTAACGTTCAACTACTCAATTGGCAATGTGAGCGTTAAGCGCGTGCGAAAATTGTATTTTTATATAACCCAAACGTTTTCTTGCATTGCCTCCTTAATTTATTTACTTTTCATTTCATTTTCTTGTTTTCCTTTACTCTTTTGTCTCTTTTTTTTCTTTCACTCTTGTTTTTTTTTTTATTTGGCGCAGCCAATAAGAATGGGGGAGTCTGCTTATGTACTGGGCGTCACGATCTTTCAATAGAGTCTTGGAGAAATAGTAAAGAGAAATTATGTTTAAACAACGATTAAAACTAAATATATGGACCAAAATGCTTTCAGTGAATGATTTGGTCGAGTTGGATTGGGTTTTATTGACGATTGAAAATACATAAAATAAAAATATGCACTATGATCAAATGATTATGTAGGCTATAGCAATATCTAAATATAACATTGATTGCAATACAGAATATAAAACTCATATCGAAGGGATATCCGCTTTCAGACTGGCTATATATCGCTCTAGTATAGGCCTACATGCTCTTCCCCGCGATGACTTCCAATTGAATTCAATTCCATCATTTCAATAATGTTTAAAAAAATACATTGCAAATCGTTGCAAATAATTATATTATATTTCTTTTCGTAGGAAGGGTAATATAAAATTATGATTTAAATGGTCTAAAAATGTAATATATTTCTTGCTACTAGGTGAAATATTGATTTTGTAGCAAGATTATGTCAATCACGGTTAAATGTACACAAAATAATGTTCAATATCTTCAGTCATGATTTCATTCCTTTAAGATTGCTCGTTAGATTGATAACTTTCCAATATTTCGGATATCGTGTTTAATTAAACATTTCTAAATGACAATTTGAATTTTAATTTTCCCTAAGCGAATATGATTTGAGTCAATTAATGTAAAGGGTTTTTTCTTAGAATTATAGACTCTTTATAGATTTGATAATGATTTTTTGAAAATATTTTTTTCCGGCACATAACTGTCAAAGTCATTATTCAAAACGTTGAAGAAGTTTTTACATGTTCGAGATTATTATTATTATTTTTTGCGGGGGGGGCGATTAAGGGGGGGGTGGAAACAAGCGTCAAGCCACCCCTATAAAAAAGCTAGCCCTCTACGTCTCATTCCTGATAGTGCTGCAACTCTGTGAGCTTCCTGGCACAGGCAACGTGTAAAAATAATAATTTTTCTCGGTATTTCGAGAACGATGAAGTCTACGAGGATCAGAAATGCCCCAAGAAAAGAAGAAAGATCAAGGTAACGTCAATTTCTTTTAAAGATATGCATGAAGTATATAGATATTGAGAACTCTGTAATGAGGTGTGAGCGATGGGGGAAATGCCAGTGTCGTGATCCTGCTGCTCCCCGGAACTCCGGCGTCTGCTCGCAGAGATATCCGCTGAGCTGACGGGTTACAGCACGAAACCGAGATGAGAGCGATGCTTTATTACCTAGGGAAGTTTCTGAATGTAGGCATGTTATGCCTCTGTATTCAGTTCTAGGTTTTTCCTCCTCAAGATGGCTGGCTCACTTCCGGGAACAGGGCTTTCGTAGTCATATTTTATTGGCTCATTTTTCCAGCATCTATCCAGGGCAGCTTCAAAACTGTGCACACTTGGGGCAGTGACAACATCATTATTTAGGCTGTTCCATGTCTTACGTATTCTAACATAAAAAGAATTCCTATATTTTTGGGTCTTTGTCCTTGGTATGAACAATTTTTTACTGTGACCCCTGGTATGTTCACTATATTTTTCTTCTACATTAAGTTTTGTACATTGATCATAACTATTAAAGTGTTTATATGTTTCAATCATATCACCCCTAACTCTTCGATACGCCAGAGTTGGGATTTTTAACCGTTTAAGTCGTTGTGGATAGGAAAGCTTCCTTAATTCAGGGACTAATTTTGTTTCCCTTCTTTGTACGTTCTCTAATGCATGTATATGTTTCTTCAGTATAGGGTTCCACACAGCATGGGCATACTCAACTTGTGGTCGGACAAGCGACTTATATAACAGAGCAAAGTTATTTTTGTCAAGATAAACAAAAGTTCGTCTGATCAAGCCCATAAGCCTGTTGGCCTTGTTTATTTTTGATTGCATGTGTTCTTCAAAGCTGAGTTTATCATCAATTACAACACCCAAGTCCCTTTCGGAGGTGACATGTTCAAGCGCATCATTCATTAATGTGTATGGAAAAGCTTCCTGCTGGTCTTGCGTGTTACCAATAGAGAGTACACTACATTTCTTGGGGTTGAATTTCAGCAGCCATTTTTCTGACCAGCATTTCAGATGGTCAAGATCTCTCTGGAGTGAATTGCAATCATTCTGATCTCTTATAAACTTGAATAGCTTGGTATCATCAGCAAAAAGATAAACATTACTTTCAGTAACAACGTCTGGAAGATCATTGATGTATAACAAAAATAACACAGGGCCAAGGACACTCCCTTGCGGAATTCCGCTTTCTACATGACCCCAACTTGAGAACTCGCCATTCACACACACCCTCTGTCTCCTTCCAACAAGGAATGCCTCGATCCAACTAACCACATGTTCATTTATACCAAAACTACGGACCTTTTCAAGCAGTCGACGGTGAGGAACCTTGTCAAAGGCCTTCATAAAATCTAAATAGATTACATCAATTGTACCCCTTTCTTCAAGAGCTTTAGACCACTCATCAACGACATTAAGCAACTGCAGCATAGTAGAACGACCAGGCAAAAACCCATACTGCCTATCACTAAAAAATCCATTTGAATTCATATGATCAAGGATCTCATTGCGTAAAATGGATTCCAAAAGTTTACAAGCTATACATGTGAGGCTTATCGGCCTATAATTTGATGGAAGCGATCTATCACCTTTTTTAAAAACAGCACTCACATTGGCAGATTTCCAGTCACAGGGAACAACACCTTTCTGTAAAGAGGTCTTATAAATGATACTCAAAGGTAGAGCAATTGCTGGAGCTACTTCACGTAAAGTCCTAGGATGGAACCCATCTGGCCCTGGAGACTTAGAAACATCAAGTTTGGAAAGCAAAGAAAGAACACTATCTTCATTTACCACAATTTCACCAAAATCTTCAACTATATTGTGCTGAGAAGGTGTAGGAATATCACCAGGAGGCTCAGTGGTATAAACTGTAGAAAAATAATTTAGTAAAATGTCTGCTTTATCGCGATCTCCCTCAACAAGTTCAGCTGTTTGTGGATTCCTAAGAGATGCCACTCCAGTTCTAATTTTTGTTTTGAAATGCGCATATTGCCAAAATTTCTTTGGATTCAATTTAACTGCCTTAGCGATATTTTTTTCATAGTTTTTCTGGAGTCGTCTAGTAGCTGTTTTGACCCTATTACGAAGCCTGTTATAAGTCTTCTTCTTGCTTTCTGTTTTATCTCTAAGATAACGCTCCCAACTCCTATGTTTTTTCTTTATTAGTAAAAGAGTATCTTTATCTATGGGGAAATCACCTTTTTTGCCCCACGATTGTGTTCTAGATATTGTTCTTGCTGGAATGTACTTGTCCTGAGCAGCTTTCAATTTACCTTTGAAAATGCACCATTGCCTTTCGACATCATTACCTGCAGATGCAAAGAGAGTACGCCAGTCTAATGAAGCCAAGGCTTCCCTCATATCAACAAAATTAGCTTTGTCGTAAAGAAATACTTTTTTCATGTTACTGGACTGGTCATAATAACAGTTCAGATTGAACAGCAATATAGCATGGTCACTAGAACCCAAGGGACTGCAGTGTTGAACTGTTGAAATAAGATCATCTCTATTTGTGAAAATTAAGTCAAGGATGTTCGGTTTGAACCCATGTCTGAATCGGGTAGGGTGTGTTACATGTTGATACAAAAAGGCATCACGTACACATTCAACAAAGTGAAATTCTTCACTATTTTCATTTTTGGAAGTCGTCCATGAATCCCAGTTGATATCTGGGTAATTGAAATCCCCCATTAATAGAATATGACTATATTTCGTCCTCGAAATACTCGCTATTGTGCTTAACAATGCCATGTTATTTGCTTTACTTCCACTGTCACTTCTATAAAAACAACCAATTAAAAGCTTATCTTTACTCCTTAAATGCAATTCAACCAAAACGACTTCATTAAAGTCTTGGTGCAATGATGCGTTGACGGCATTAGCACTCAATGATTCATGAACATAAATGATAATACCCCTACCAGGGGCATTGGTAACATTAGTGAAGTGTATTACATATTCATTTAAAGTAAAATCTTCAAGTTGAATTTCCCTGAAATTTTTCGGTTTGACTTCAGTAACAGCAACAATGTGGGGTTTTTCGTTCAAGATAAAAGTCTTAAGTTCAGCCATTTTATTACGCAACGAATCAGCATTTGTGTACATACATCTCAAAGATTTAAGCAGGTCATCGTTTGACTGTGAATTGGAGAAAGTGTCCCCATTTGACTGTGTATCCAACAGAGTGTCATCAAGTGAGAGTTTATCATCAATTGATTGTGTACTTAAGAGTGTATCAGGAGTATGATTTTCAAGTATAATTGTGTTATCGATCAACTGTGTATTTAGGGGTGGCGATAAAGATTCTGGAACATCTTTTGTATCTTGAATTCTTACATTACATGTAGCTCTAACACTTTGCTTGGAACACCTAACACAACGGATTAACTGAATATAAGCACCAACGCATTTACAATTATTAACACATTTACAATAACTAACATATTTACAATCACACTTGTACGAAAAGTCAATTACTTTTTTGCCTGTCGACTATCACCCAATGGG
This sequence comes from Lytechinus variegatus, assembly GCF_018143015.1. NCBI lineage: Eukaryota > Metazoa > Echinodermata > Echinoidea > Temnopleuroida > Toxopneustidae > Lytechinus > Lytechinus variegatus. The sequence continues at coordinate 5,922,842 of NC_054755.1, read as the reverse complement.
GGAAAGCCAGATGGATCCTGCGCCCCAGTATGGTTGTGCGGGGTTGTCTTGGGATGCCCATTGGATTGGAGGCTTTCTGACCTTCCAGATCCAGGGCCCTGTTCAGTTTGAGCATGCTGTGCTCTCCATTTCTTAGCATTTTCACGGTGACGCTGTCTCTCCATGGGTGTCATGTCTTTACGAATAGCAATGTGCTTAGACGCTACACTCTCCCTTAGCCTACTAGCCTTCTTCAGTATAGCATCCCTCTGTTGCTCAGATGCTACTGTCACCCGGAGTGGGCGAGGCTTGGGTTTTTGGTTACCCTGACTTGCATTTCTCTGGCCAAGTCGCCTACAGTCATTAGCATCAACGCTACCAACCGACTCATCGATCGTGGAGATTAGATTTGATGCAACAGATGCGTCATGCTCCTTACAAGATGCTATGTCATCACCTTCCTCTTCCACATTGAAAAATATCACGTTTTTCTTTCTCTTATTTCTTGCATCCATTTCATTGATATATGCAGCAGTAACAGACTCATCCATACCACTGCGACTGGCCTGCAACTGATCAACATCTCTGAATAGCCGGTCAATATTCATCCAAGTACCTTCACTATCTCCATATAACTTCTCAACCCTGCGAAATAGCTCATTTGTTACTGAAACATCAGCTTTGACTGCTAATTGTGCCTCAAATTGATCCATTCTAGCAGCCACTTTGGAAAAATACATCTGGCATCTCTCTTCAATTTCAAAGTCATCGCGCACAGCATGGAGAGCAGGCTGTTTGCAATCTGGACAATACCAATGTAGATCAGCACTAGAGTTCGCCAGAAAATCATACTGATCATCAGGCATTTGCAGGCAAGACACACAGAATGCATAGTCACATCTACTGCAAACAACAAGTTTATCTTCATCTTGATCAAACTCAATGTCACACAACTTACAAACCCACACACTGTAACTAGCAGGTGCAATTTCAGTCCTACGAGTCTGAATAGGTTGTGAGCTAGATCTAGGCTGGCTACTCCGTTGTGGTGCAGGACTCCCGGCACTCTTTCCTGGACCTGCATTCCCTACACTCCTTCTGCCTCGGTTATTATTACCGCCACTTGCTCTAGTATTAACACCTCCACCAGAAGTGGCATTGCCATTGGCATTATTTGTATTACCAATACTAGTTCTAGATCTAGTTGAAATATTACTTGCTCTTGAAGGAACAGGTTTCATTTTAGTATAGTACTAGACCAAGGGCAAGGGAATAAACTTTATAACACAAAACACGAGTCAAATGACTATAATATTTAGTCACAAGCATAAAGAAGCATGTATAAAAATACCCCATAAAAAGGTGCACATGGGACTGAGGAGAAAGTTTAGGAGTCAAGCATACATACAGTAATATGAATCCAATCCTTAAAAATCACTTGGATTAACTTTATTACTCGCAAATACGATTGGCAGATTTCAGGCCAAACTTGTTGATATGCCATTTCCACTATTAAATTCACAAGACAGTGAAGACTAGTCTCTAGCAATACTAGGCTTAGCAAATCGTGAAAGTTGGCTTGGGAACCACAGTTCACTTCGACTTCGTACAACAGCGCTTAGTTTATTCAGTCAAACGCACATTTCCCTATTTGATTTCCACCACTTGTTCACTGCAACCACTCTGCCTTTTGGGAATCTACATTAAGATCTATGCAGTATACAGTACACGCCACAACTGGGCGTTGTAGCGTGCGCCTGTAATCCAAGCTACGTGGGGAAGTTACAAATTGATGCAGAGGCTCGGGGTATGAATCCTGGTCACGTCTTTCAGATGGTGGCGTTATCGTTAAAGGTCGGTCCCAGATGTAAGTAATCATATCTCATTGATACACGTCTGACAAAACTCAAATACACATTACCCATTCGACACGGGGGTTACCGCTGCAATTATTTTTCATTAGTAATTTTTTTTATTCACCAGAGCACCCAAAAGACAAAAACTTGAATTTTGGAAAATTTTGGCCTATTTTTGTGTAGACCCTTTTGATAGAAAGTAAAATTGCAAGACAATGTCATTCAACAATCCTATTTTTAATTTAGAAAAAAAATAAAGAATTCAATTTACACTAGAGCCAAGTTATATGATAAATAGTTGTAATGGAAACTGACAGTGTAAAAATCAAACATTTGTCCTCGAGAATAAGAGAAAATAAGCCAAACATTGCCAACCTTATTTCACCACACAGAAAGTAGTAGTAAGCCCATAGTATAATCATAACCTTGTTCATGAATGAGTGAATTTCCACCTCCAAAATTTTCAAGAAACAAATTGATTTCATTCTCTTGGTTCTAGACCTCCTGATACAGTTGAGGGAGGGGAGAATGCCCCTAGGAGGCTGCCACCAAACCTGCAATGCTGGACACCATCGTCTGGAGCAGCCCTGAAGCTACTCATGGCTGCTAGATTCTGTGCGGCTCTACTCAGTAACATCTCAGACTGTGACGAGACGTACAACTACTGGGAACCAGTGAGTTCAAACATTTGTGCCCATCTGAATTTTTAACTAGAGCTCTCGTAAGCTGTAGGCTATATTCGTGCCAGTTGCCATCTGAAATGTATTTTTGATAATGTTATGATTTTTATCTTCTCTTTAGTGATATGCTGTATATACTGTACTTCATTATTGGTTGTCTGAAATATTGGACATCCCAAAATGTTGATATTTCTCTTTTGGAAGACTTGATTTGTTTATATATAAATTGAAATAGTTGTTTAGATAAATATAGTGTACAATAGCACTTAGTACACAACCCTTTGGTGATATTCTTAACTCTTAATGTGCCATTCACTGTAATCAACGAGTGCCACTTTTTTTCAAAGAGTCTATATTTAATTGTTTATTTATAAAAAAGGGAATCACTCCAGAGACAAGAATATCAATTCTCTTGACCATAAGCTGAACTGGACAATGGAATCACTCATGCATGCACTGCACTCCTCAAAATGCAATAGGCATAACAATAGCTGTATGACCATTGCTCAAAAATGTGTTCATGGCACTCCAGTGGATGCACAGACATGTGTTCATGGCACGTTAAGAGTTAATAAACTGGTATTAATAAACCAATTGAATCATTGCTATTTATATGCATTATCAATTCCTTGATACTTGATACATATAGAGTTAAAGACACAATGTCTTCTTCTCTCCAATCATCACAGTGTTTCATAAAGCTGTTCGTAAAGTTACGAACGACTTGACGCACGACTGGAACCTGTTCTTGGGTCATAACCTATTACATAGGGATATCAGATAGCACAAGAAAGGATCACCAGTCGTGCGTAAAGTCATTCGTAACTTTACGAACAGCTTTATGAAACACTGGTGTGTTTGATTCACTTTACTTTTGAATAGAGGCCATGCAATGTATCACTAAATGTAAACATTTGTGTGATTTGTATCATGTATCTCAACAGACTCACTTCCTGATCTACGGGCGTGGTTTCCAGACGTGGGAGTACTCCCCATTGTATGCTATACGATCCTATGCATACCTATTCCTCCATGTGCTTCCGGGGAAGGTCTACTCTTGGATCCTTGACTCAAATAAGGTTTGTATTAGTATCCCATAATGCCTTTGAAATGTGGTTTTATGTTTATTGCGAACAATAACATATGGATTTTCTATCATCATCATCATCATCATCATCATCATCATCATCATCATGATCATCATGATCATTATCATCATCATTACCATCATCATCATCATCTCAAAAATAGATTGTCATTTTGGGGATTCTTTATTTTCATTTGTAAATGTATCCTAACTGTATAAGCATCATTAGAATATCTTTTTCAATGCTCTTAGTAAATTGAAATAAATTGTAATAGCTATCACCTTAACAATTATTTGTTTTTCTTTCTGACAAATCTTGTGCATCTTTTGAAAGTAATGCTTAAATTTATTGTTTAAAAATAGTGCCTGAACAAAGTACTGATTGTAATATTATAAACAACAATAATTTGAATTGTTTTTTGTTTTCTGCAGATCCTTGTCTTCTATTTTATAAGATGTCTTCTTGGCATGATATGTGCTCTCTCTGAATTCTATTTTTATAGGTAAGAGGAAAGTTTATTTGTTAGGCCATAACATACACATAGTCAATATGCTCAATAAATCTTTTAATTTTGAAAATATATAAAAACAAATAAATTGGGGAGACATACATACACTGATAGTCCATGGAAGTATAATTATAGTAGATTTTATACCATTAGAAATTTATGATTTGTTCAAGTTCTTCACATCTGACAGAACCATATCATTTGGTTAATAAAGTTTTGTGAATACTTGATTTATTACCATTGATATAATAGGTCTAGTTCCTTGTTCTTGAACTTTTTCCTCTTTTTATTGTTTGTTTGGAAGGGGTGTGTGCAAAAACTTTGGTGGCAGCGTTGGAAGATTGACGTTGGCTTTCATGATTCTCAGCTCTGGAATGTTCATCTCAAGCGCAGGTAATCTTCAAAGGCAGTAGTGAGATGTACACTTACTAGATGTGGATGGTTTCAAAGTTAGCAGGTGTTGGTAATTACTCTAAAGCCTGAGCAAAATAATGTGTATGATATGCTTTATAAGATATTGATGCGGATATTGATGTTGTTCGATAAGCCATCCCCATCTCAAAACCATAAGAATCATCCAATAAAAGTCAATGAGCAAAACTGAGCCATTAGTTAATTTTTCCAATTTTTAATTCATTATTGTGATCAAATTCAGGCCTCTCACTTCCTCGGGGATAAAGAGACAATAATGCAAAATGTAAAAAAATGAATTAATTTCAATCATATAATCTTAATATAACAGTCTGAGCCGTAAACTATATTTATGTAACCTTGGATATTATTTCCCTTCTGTTTCAGCATTCTTACCGAGCAGTTTTTCCATGTACATGACAATGGTGTCAATGGGAGGATGGTATACAAACAATATACCTGTAAGTATTCTAAACAATTATGCCCTTAGTGTACTGTATACTAACAATAGGATGTGGTGGATTAGTTATTCTACTTTTCATATAAGTTGAAATTCTGGATTTAATATGGATTACAATCCTTGACATTTGTTTTGTTATTTAATTTTAATAAACTTTTTAATATTTTGATGATTTAGTAATGTTACTCATTCAATAGAATGTCCAAAATGGGAGGGATATTGAATAATTTTGCATGTGACTGAAAAAAAAAATTATTTTGTAATCTGTGTAGATTTATCCATTGAATTTGATTTATATTTCTTTTTCACTATTAAATATGTTATTTTATTTTTTCAAACTCTAGGTTGCCATTCTTGCCACAGCTATGAGTGCATTCATCAGTTGGCCATTTGCAGTTGCCATTGGGTAAGTACATCATCTATGAGTCTAAAGGCTTGTTTACATATTGCGCAATAAATCTCTGTGATATTCTTTTGTGCTGCGTCAGTTGGATATATCAACATAGACATTCTTTCTCTAAAATGTCCAAGATCATTATAATTTGAGTTTATTGTTACACAAGGAGCATGTCCTTCATTAACATTTGTTGAAAATTGCAACTATTAGAATATACAGCTACAATGCATCAGGGAATGTGTACAATGAAGCCGGGGTAATAATAATAGAACAGTTTTCAGAACTGAAGTGGCTCCCCTTGGTAAATATACCAATATTATTATCAATGAATATATATGTATCAACTATTCAAGTGAATTTGGATGTTTGAGTTCTTGAAGGTTAACGGAAATAGATTAATACTGATAGTTGAATTGAATAGCAGAGAAAATAATTTCATTGCAATGGAGATTATTGATATGAATGCACCAAAGAATTAGTGTGTAGTGTAAAATGTTTAAATCACTGAAGTGTTAAGGAAATTGGTAAGATACTGCTGGGAGTCGCATACAATGTACATAAAAAGGCGTGCATGAGACTACACTCAAGTATTCAATCTATCAACATTTCCATTGTAATATGTCATATTTTTAATGTGAGGGAAATTGAAGGACAACCCTTTCCAGTTAGTAGGCTTTTGTGCAGTGTTATTCTTTGCAAATAACATGAAACAAATTTGAATTAGAGCCTTAATTACCATTATTTATTTATTGTTTCTTACTTCTTGAATTTCCCTATCATTAGAATACCTATTGCAGCTGATATACTCTTGAGGAGACAAGATATAGTAAACTTCTTTCAGTGGTGTGTGATAGCTGTTGTTGCCATTTTGGTAAGTTAACATATATATAATATTGACTTGCTTTGAGGATGATACCATACATGTTTCATGAAGTAGTCTCACATCTCTATATGCGTTCACCTGCAAATTAATTAGCTTATCAGTTGATGAATAGGTTAATCTGTTTAATTACAAAATTTGAAAAAATAAGAATTTAAAATTTTAACTAGGAAATGATTGCATGATTGTGGAAAACAGCAACTATTTTTGCCAGACCTTTATAGGAGGTTACTGTTTTTAGGAAACTAGGTTTAAAACCTAAAAGCCATACAAACAAAATTTGGATCTATACAGATATACATACATTTGTAGCATGTAATCAGTTTACGAACAGACATTCTAAAGAGATAACAAGATCCTTTCTTGAATTCATCCAATTTCTCAGAATTTTGAATGATGTCATTTTCTTTCCTTTTTGTTTTATATTTGTTATTTACAGATACCACAGGTCATAATTGACACATTCATGTATGGAAAATTGGTCATTGCACCGCTCAATATTGTTACTTACAATGTTTTTAGTCAACATGGTCCAGATATATATGGTGAGTACTATTCTATTTATAAAGACAATGGTGTGGTTGGTTTTTTTTTTGTAATGATAATAATAATACCAATGTGCTTTTATAGTGCATATCACTGCCACTGTCAAATGCGTTCCTATGCGCTTAATTGGATATTATTACCCTGGCTTTAGCCCCGCAGCCTTTTACAGTACTGTGGCATCTCAAGGAATAAATTCCTGCCAGGTACTGATTTTCTTCACCTGGGTCGAGTGCAGCACAATGTGGATAAATTTCTTGCTGAAGGAAATTACGCCATGGCTGGGATTCAAACCCACGACCCTCTGTTTCAAAGTCCATAGACTAATCCACAACGCTCCACACTCCTGTAGGATTACAGGACCTCTGTTCAATTCATTTTTCAGTGACATGTTACGACGGTTTCTTATATGAATTTGCTGTTATTTAGTACAGCAAATTGCCAGAACTGGGCCCCCTTTGCATAAAAGTTACTATTATGGTAACTTTGCCATCTAATGTTAACTAGTATGTAATTCTTGATTTTGATTGGTTGGTGATCACCGTTGCCATTGTAGTTACCATTGGATGACAAAGTTACCATAATACTTTAATACAATGGGGCCCAGTAGTTGTTTTTTAAATGTCATATAAATATTTGTTATGAACAGAACATCTTAGAATTGTAGGACTTCTGTTGGTTGAATTCATATATATAATTAATAAGTTAAGGTTATTTGTTTCCATCATCTTCTTTTTCTTTCCCCTGATAGGTGTGGAACCTTGGTCGTTTTATTTTCTGAACGGATTCCTGAATTTCAATCTCATCTTTCCTTTTGCTCTCATAGCTCTTCCACTTGCGGTAAGTTTGTAACACTTGCATTTTTTAGAATGAAATATCACTTAAGCAATATTATATGATCTGCTTTTGTATGGAATGTACTCAATCATAATTCTATTCCAAAAGCACCAGCTGGCCAAATTTTTTATCTTTGAAATTCAATGGACTCTTACTTTAGTATGGAGATGTGCATTCAATAGTTAGAAATGTTCCATTCCCATGTGCTTGGGTTATCCGGAGTATTATCCTAGTGATGGATTAAAGAAATTGGCATCTAGTTGCTAACTTAGCAATGTCTGATGTAAATTTACACCTAATTTATTAGCAGTCAAACAAAGTAAATTCATGGTTTTATGACCATATTTTCTGTTTATCCTTTCACCTTTGCAGATGTTTGTGAATTGGATATCCAACAGTAGTGTTGTAGGAAACAAGAAAGCCATTCCCATTTATCTCACGCTATCATCCTTCTATATATGGTGTATTATATTCTTCACTAGACCACACAAGGTAGGTTGCTTATTCTCAGTATCCCAGCTGGGGTCCTCCTTTTTCATCATACAGTCATAATAATAATAATAAATATAATATTGATGATTAATGATAATACATTTCAAGTTTGCAGATATTTCAGATTGTCATGAAATATTTTGTTTAATTTGTTATTTACCAATGAACTACTTGTAATATACGGGTCCATTTCAAGTGTATCTGCAGCTGTAAATGTGGATGATTAATTAACCTGACAAACTGAATGGCAGAGAGTGGGAGTGGACACCTGGCAAAAAGGAAAAAATGATTTCTTAGCCAGAAGTACTAGAACATTGGGGGATCTAAGTGGCGGATCTAAGTTATGGTACATATGATTGTAGTAGTCCTTACAATTACAGCTTTAAAAAAAAAGCCAAAGAATGTATTTAATCCCTTTTATCTTCTCTTTTCAGGAGGAGCGCTTTCTCTTTCCAGTATACCCTCTAATTTGCCTGGGAGGGGGTGTGGCAATATCAGCTTTACAGGTCTGTATCAACCTTAATGTTTTTAATTAGAGACAGGGGTGTGAGAGGTCACAAATAATAAGATCTGAAAAAGCTGAAGAGTGTTGAAAAAGTCTGAAATAGGAAGAGCTCCCATACTTTTTGTACAGAGGAAAGCAAAAAATAAGCTGAAATTAAGCTGAAAATCAAAACAAACAAAATCTGAAATCAGCTAAAGAATCTGAACTCTCACACCCCTTTAGAGATACATTAACTGTATGCTGTTATGATACTAATATTCAGGACACAGGGCAGGATTAAAGGTAAAATGAACCTCAACAATGAGGTAATTTGAACGAATAGAAAGAGAGGGAGAGAGATAACCCCCACGTCACTGTAAATTTCATCATAATGAATGGATTCATTAGAAATTGGTAGTTAATATTAAATAAGGAAAACATGTTCTTTTTTTTACAATACAGTGATCTTTCACAGTCCTCATGCAATTATGAACCTTGTAGGAATGAATTATTATAAAGAAAAATAATTACCCTTTTAAAATAATGGTTAAACTTTGATTTCAAGGGTACTTTTTTTTTAAAATTGTGATAAAGAGAGAAAATTTGATAAATGAAAATTGAATTAATGAAAAAAAAATGTGTATTGATCCTTTTCTAAATTTTACTTCTCTCTTTGTCTTTTTCTCTTGCAGAAATTATATCATTGGCTCTTTACGTTTAAAATACCTCAACATTATACCTACTCTTCCAATCATCTAGCCATTGCATTTACTTTTCTTTTTGGTACATTATCTTTAATGAGGTCAGGACTGCTCTTTTATGGTAAGTAACAAAATTATATCACCATACTATCAAGTACAATAATTTCAATTTCACAATTTACCATCATTAGTTTCTTTATCAGCAGTCTCTGTATCACTATACAACAATACATCACAATTACCCTGGTTTCTTTTGCCTGCATCACTAATTGGTGATAAGTGTTCATTTGTTGTTTTCAAAAGTGTACTATTAGGTGTCGTATTTTTATGAAATATGAATAGCAATGACTAATACATCAAGCTCACAGCAACAGTTTTTACTTTGTATCAAGTGGCAAATTGTTTTTTGTAATGTATCAGTTTTCAGAATTTGATACTTAATCAATTACTGGTGTGTCATATTTGGTACAGTAGCTCATCAGGGCCCTGTATCATGAAGATTAGTAATTGATCAAGGGCAGGTTTACAATTGACCTTATACAAGAATCAATGTAATCGAAGTAGAAATCAGCCCTTTGTTTGATCGCTAATCTTTATATTGTTGGGTCCTGCAATTAGTGACCATAGGGTTTATTTTGAGATGAAACACAATTTTCCTGTTGTAAGAAGCTCCTTTATTATAGGCATTGAGAAGCTGCAACATGGGAGCATTTCATGAAACAAACAGTGATTTTAACGGACTATTTGTTATCAGCTACTGAAATCCTTGCTGCTGATTGGTTGAAAAAAAAGTAGTAAATAAAAATCACTGACAAAATGCTTCATGCAACACTCCACACTATGTACATGTATATATCTTCTTGAAATTCATTTTTTTTTCATTCTCCAGCCTACCATGCGCCTCTAGATCTCTATCCCGAGTTGAAATCTATCGCTAGCAACCCCAATATTCACACCCTACCACCGGATAAATCAGTCAATGTTTGCGTCGGGAAGGAGTGGTATCGCTTTCCAAGTAGCTTCTTTCTACCAGACAAGTAAGCGTTTTGAGATTGAGCGCAATCATTTTAGTGAGGATGATGGTGATGGTAATGATGGTGATGATAGTTGTTATGGTGATGCTGATAGTGATGATGATGATGATGATGATGATGCTGATAGTGATGATGATGATGGTGATGATGATGATGATGATGATGGTGATGACGATGGGTGGTGGTGGTGTTGGTGGTGATGGTGATAGTGATGAGGAGGATGATGATGAGTGTGGTGGTGATCAGTGATGACAATAGTGATGATATGGTTATAATGATGCCGATTGTGATAGTGTTAATGGTGATATTTATTGTGATGGTGATAGTGATGTTGATTGTAATGATGATGATAATGGTAATGATGGTGATAATGAAGGTAATGATGATTATGAAGTCAATGATGATCCTACTTATGGTGTTGATTATAATGATAGCTGTATCTTCAGTTTTCTTTTAACTTTATCTGACAAGTACATTAGTCTAAGCATCTGTCAATTAATGGTGACGAATCTAGCAATATTATGTAGACTGTGTCATGGAGGATGATGACAGATTTAAATCAACCAAATTATTGTGATGTCTTTTCTCCGTCTTGATATTTCAGTTGGAGGTTACAGTTCATCCAATCAGAGTTCAGAGGTCAGCTTCCCAAGCCATTTGATGAATCTGACCCTGAGGCAACATCTATTATACCATCTCATATGAATGATATGAACAGGGAGGAAACATCAAGATATGTGAGTTTTCATTCAAATTTTCCTTGATAAGCTCACCTTTTGGTGATTGAAATGGGGGACTTACCTTGCTCTGTTTATCATAGCAACTGTAGTTCGGGAATACCAGAGGCTCCATTAATGGCTGTATTTCCGCTTTTACCATCTTTTTGAGGGAGTCATTTCTTGAGAGCCAAACATGATACCAATAGCAGTTGACTACAGAGATTAGACTTGTCCTTTATCTTAAGTCATTTGTTGAACATTTAAGCACTTACAGCAATACAGGCATAGCATGTGACTCTTTTTCTTCTGAAATTATACTGTAATAGTAATCTTGCATTCAAAGTATATGTACATAGTGCATGTCATATTAAAAAGGTTTCTTTTGTTTATTGATATTATATTATGTAGCTCACATTATGAGAAAAAGAAAATAACCTAAATAATGAGACCGATGAAAAAAAGGCTCTTTTCATGTTGTCTGTTGATTTGTTTCGTAGGTTAATATATCAAAATGTCATTACCTGGTTGATCTTGACATGCCCGATGAGACTCCTAGAGAACCAAGATACGCCAATAGGACAGACGAGTGGCAGATTGTAGCTTCCCACGCATTCATGGATGCATCTATGTAAGTTCATCTTTCATTATCATCTCAATGGTTTGACCATGGGCCTGTTGCATAAAACTACTTTTTACCTGCGAAAACTCTGGTAAAAACTGAAAACTAAGGTTAGTCTGATTTCTGCCATTTACTTTAACACAAGGCAAAAAGTGCTCTTGTTACATGTACAACACAGCTGTAATCCATTTGTTCTATTACAATTTGACTGTATTCTAATTGCACAGTGATTTTAATTTCTATTCATTTTTCCTTTTCTCTGCTGAAACAGATCTTACAAATGGTGTCGGTCGTTCTACGTTCCTCTCTGCACCCGACGTTACACATACTTCAGACATTACAATATTCTTAAGACAAAGAGGAGAAAAACTGCTCCAAAACAAGGCAAGAAAAGGAAACAACCCCCAACAAAATCAAAGAAGAGCAGTGACGACGATGAACTTTGACCTTTGAACTGAAATCTGAATTTTAAATTTTTTTTAAAGTTTGTTATAATGTAAAGCAGGAAGTGATAGCCTCGATCATGTGTTGTAATAATGGTAATGACTCGTTTTCATTAAAAGCGTATGACGTTTTGTAATCTGTGATAATATCTCTGTGCTTCCAAAGGTCTGAATAATTTTTAATTTTAAATATAGCTTTAGACATTCCTTGCTACCCAATCGTGCATGAAAATTGTTCAAAACTTACAAGTAATAACTTTAGAACTACATGTAATAATAACTTATAACAATTATTTTGTGGACAAAATGAGAACAGATCACTGATTAGTCAAAAAGATTACATTAAAAGAGAAAAAGATATTTTTTTCTACAAATTGTTTGTCATTTTAATATCTTAGGTAATGTATTGTGTTACAGTTTGCTTCTTGTGTGAAAAACTTTTGAAGCATATATGTTTTATGGATTTAAATCAAGAGGAAGTTTCTATGAATGTATTTTATGTTTACAAAATTTGAGTTGTGATGAAGCAATATTTTTTTAATAAAAACCAATGATGTTGAAATTTATAAAAAAATTAAGATGAGAAATGAAATATACGGTCTTTCCATCATGATGAAAATCATTTTGCATGCAGAATTGATGACAATTAGTTTGATATTATGGAAGTATGTATGAAATTGTTATATTCTGCATGTTTGAGCATGTACCTGTGGACAGAGAAAGCTCCAATTATGCACAGCGAACTGCGTCATAACATATAAACACCTTCATTATAAAACCTGTATGATTCAATTACAAATCTAATTTGAGAACCTCTTTCTATGAAAGAATGGCTATATTTTATTCTTCATTATTAGTGTCTCAAATGGAGGAAAACAATTTCTAACAATACAGACGTATTTTTTCCTACCTTTTATTTTGAGGATGCCACCGTGGCACAATATTTTTGCAGGGTGTACTGATATTATGAAGGAACAATTAATGTGAATGTATAGGTTCTTTTAAAGAGTTGTGTTATTCTGCAATGCAAACAATGCAATGGTTTAGATGGTTCAACTTGTGCACTATCAGCAAGTGACGGGCATTGTCTATATAGGTTATTCAAATATTTCTTCAAAAAAAATCTCTAACAAATGAACATGTGTACATGAAAGTTAAGAATTGGGGTTGTTAAAGTTAGGGTTAGTCAGTGGGTTACATTTCATGTATCTTTTAAATGTGCTGGGCTGACATATCAATTGATGCCTTGTAACCTACTAAAAGAAATTTGCCAAACTCTAATGATAAAGGGTTCTCCTGTCTGATTTCATCCAACCTTGGGGTCAAATTGTTGTAAACTGCCATCTACTAAACCAGCAATATGTGATTGCCATTAGAAATGAGTTCATAATTTGGGATAACAGGATTACCTAGGAGGAGACAACACTTTTTTTAGTTGGAAAAATTTCAAATTTATGAAATGGGGCCCATAATACAAAGTTGAGCAATCATCTCTAGAAGAATGCCTTCACTGTTTATTGCTTCGACCATAATGTACAATCATAAAAATCAAGAATGTGAACAATTGCATGTGCAATTTTTGTTAGTGCAAGAGGGCGCTTTGCGGAATAAAAGGAGATTCAAGGTAATCTTATGATTTATTGTCTATATTTCCGTTTTTTCTTTTATATTGTTGGAGTAATCGTGATATAGTCATATAAGAAAGGGCATTTTCTTAAGCTCCCCCCCCCCCTGTTCTGACACGGGGGCTTGTCCAGGAGCAGAACTCGAGATCTCTCACATCCCAGCTTAACTTTGTGTTATGAGATCTTGGGCTTGGAAATAAAACTAAAACCAAAATAACTTATTCAAAATCAATTTTATGGCTGATCACAAACCCCTTTTGTTATGTCTGGTAGGGTATTTTGTTGGTAATCCAAATACATATGTGTAAACCCATCTAGTCTTGACCTGTTGCAAAAAGTTAAAACACAACTCGAGAAATCTTTCACTAAAAAGTCCTAAATACGCTTGTATGATTGGCTCATTGCATGACTTTTTTTGGAGATCGGTTTGATTGCAACTGTTTCAGCAACAGGCCCCATATCATTCCAGAAGTGTGAAACAAACCAGGGGGGTGTTTCACAAAGATTTAAGCATGACTTAAGTCGCACTTAAATGCCGACGCGTACATGATATGCAACGCGCGATCTTATTGATAGATACGCATTAGTGCGCGTCCTCATGACACGATCTGACCAATGCGGTCAAGCCTTTCATACCGTACGCAACTCGGTATTTAAGTGCGACTCTAAGTCATACTTAAATCTTTGTGAAACACCCCCCAGGGCCGTCTTACAAAGAGTTATGATTGATCCAATCAACTACAGAAAGCCATCAAGATCTAAAATGCATGTTTGTTCAAAATATTTTCTAAGTATGATATATATTCATTTGTTTTCTTGAAAATTCAGTGTGCTTCTCTTTGTTGATCACAAGACATTGTCCAAATTTCCTGTAGGCAAAAATTATGACATTAATGGATTTCCATATAGCTGGGGTCAATTGAATCAATCATAACTCTTTGTAAGACAGGGCCAAGATGTACTAGGATTGTTAATCATGTTTGCAAAGTAGTAGTTGAAGAGATTGTATATTATACCCATGTCATTACATTGTGTAATATAGAAGTAAAAGGAAGAATGGATTGATACTCCTTGGTTTAGAATAAATTATGAAAATTTGAAATAAAGACTTGATATGAATGTCTTCTTGTGCCTTTTTATAGTGTAGAGAATAATTGTATATCAGGAGTAAGAAAGAGAAAGTTGAAGGGACATATAATGGTCAGTTGAGCTATGACATTATTTTCAGCATCTGTACTATTACTGATTATTTTAGTACCAAAATCTCAAAATGGCCCAAAGTGATTGATGACTTCACTTCACACTTTAACATGAAACAAAACAAACAAAAACATATGTGTTATTCAACATTGTTAATTTATTGTGCTTTCTTTTTAGTATCCATGGAGACACATAGAAATAATACAAAACAAACACAAACTTGCATTCTATGCCATATGAGACAAAACCATAGTCATAAGACTTCTTAAATTATCAAAAAGGATCAAGGTTTCTTGATCTTTTCAAACTAAAGGTAGAAAATAGACTAAAGCATTACATACCCAATCTTAAAGCGAGTGTACATGTAAAGACCCAAGACATATGTAGCAACAAATTCCACATTTTTTTTTCTAACAAAGTAAATACATAGCTTGCACACAGGAAATCAAATCAGATATTTGATCTTGACGTTTCTGGATGCAACCAAGCTATGTATTTACTTTATATAAAAAAAAATCCCCAGCAAGCCTTGAAAATTATATATCAGGTCAATTAATAAGTTTACTTCATGTAGTATGGCAATTTGAAATGCAACTTGACCAAGTCGAAGAATGAAGAAGAGAAAATGGGTATCCTTCATGATAAATAGTGGATAAATACCATCAGCAGCCTCTTTATTAAAATAAAGGGCAGATTATTCCTTATATTTGTCTCCCTTTAATCTCTGTTAAAAGCAAGTGACCTCAATTCTAGTTCTCATCGAAATTGACTTTCCAATTAGAATAATTATTTTTATGAATATAAGGGATTATTTTCCATTAAAAAAAGTAAATAAGAAAATAGATTGGAGAAAAGGGGGTTGGGGGAGAGCATATATCAAGCACACTTTACAGCAATGCATGATGACTATTACCTATTGATTTATCATCTTATTTATTCAATATCAAATGATCTGTAAATTGGAAAAACATCTGTCATTGGTACTCTCATCAACAAGGTCAAACTTAATTCGATCGCAAATAGAGCATTTGTTTAGATACTCTTATTTCGTCGTGATAAACCAGACTGACAGAGCTAGAGACCTGAATAAAAGTTTTACAATGAGGCCAGTTCACCAAAATAAGGGGCCCTTTTCATAAAGGACTTGCAACTGTTGTAACTTCGCCATTATGGCAACTACCATGGAACCCTTGATTATGATTGGCTGCTGAGCCTTGTTACCATGGTAGTTGCCATTATGGCAAAGGTACAACAGTAGCAAGTCCTTTATGAAATGGGACCCAAAATTCATTTATCTTCATCTCTCTAAAATGGGATGAATGTTGTGATATTAACACTAATGACCTGTATACAGATTTAATTCTTACTTTTTAATCCATGGATTTCATATTCAAAGCTTTTTTGCATTGATAATAACAATATCATCATTCCACTATATGATATTACATTACTCAATAGATGTAAACAATCACAGGTCCAGCCATTTCACTATCAAAAGCATTAAACTAAGGGGGAGGGGGGTCATGAAGAGTTCTTTGCACTGACCTAACTGTCAGCTCTGGCAATATTAGTAGAAATCCCTGGTTTTCATCGACCAAGAAACACTGGACTGCTCCTTCTCAGTTAGGGTGTGACAAGAGAAACTTGCGTTAAAAAGCACATCAAGTAGAATGGAACATTGCAAGAAAATTGATTTGCAATCAAAGGCCAATAAAATACAAATTTGCAATTAATTACAAGACTTGCATTTAATTTTGAGATTATAGCTTAATATGAAATTGAACATAATTTTCCTCAAAACATTTTTTTTTTCTGGAATTCATATCTATTTTCCCTCCATTTTGGGGGCAAGTCCCCCTTATCCCATGTATCATTTCCCATTTGTATTTTACGAATTATTTCCTTCAAATAATCATTATTACATTTTTCATTTAATTATTCATTACTTCCTCTGGCTATGTAATTTGATATAACTTCCATATTAATTTTCACTGTAGATGATGCAGACATGAAATCAAACAAACAGTTGATTGAACAATTTTAAGGATAATGATCACATATTCTGTATGAGGTTCCGAAGGATTTTCCATGTTTTGAGTGTTTTATTCATCGGTCCATTCAAATGGTTCAGGGGGTTCTGGTTCATCCTCATCTTCAGCTTTCTTTGGTCCACCAGCTAAAAATAAAAAAAGAAAGAGAGAAATGTTTATTTCAAAATGAAAAACACAATCAAATAAAAGAAAACATGCCTGCTACCATCAGGAAAGTCCTGTCTATACACACAATTAATAGTACATTGAACAGTTTTTAAGAATAATGTATATTTTTTCTGTACAGACAGGTGAAACATTCATTCAAATAGCTTTAAAGCAGCATTTTACAGATTGTTTGAGAATCATACAATATTAAAAGACAAACAAAACTATTGAACATTTCAAGGAATTACCCAAAGATAACCGTCCCATGATCATTGTAATGATTTTCCACCCTGTTAATGACATAAATGTCTTCACTTTGAGTTTTTGGATGAAGAAATCTCTCTTGGAATTAAAAAAAGAGAAAAATGCCAGGATAATAACTCACCAGCGACATCTTTGACAATCATCTTTGGCTCAGAGTCTTTGAGATCCTTCACCATGAGGACACCTCCGATGGATGTCTGTTACAGACCAAACAAAAATGAAAATATATTAAACAATTTTGAGAATTTCACATAGTAAAAATTCAATGAACTTGTTTGAAATCATAATTATAAGAGAATGCAAGTGCACGAGTAAGATCAAGTACCAAAGTTATGTAAGTATAAATCAGATTCGATAAATGATAGACAAATGAAATTGTGTTACATAAATAACATTCGATCCATCAAGTCATGATTTTGATTTTAAAAAGACAATAGGAACTGAATAGAGATGCTTTACCCTGATTAAATCTACATGTCAACGCTTTGCCTGTAAAGATAATTATCTAGACATGTAGATTGAATCTAGTCTTGAACTACCAACCATGACAGCCAAGAAGTCTGAACGGATTACTAAGAAATTTCTATAACTAGGAACATTTTTAACATTCCTATTCAATATGAGAGAATAAATTTCGCAGATATAAGGTTAAAATGGCAATTTTCTTTTCCCCAAAACAGGAATATTCCTATTTACTCCGAACGCTTGGCAGGTATGGTGTAGTGTGCACCAGCCTCTTTACTTACCGCTTTGATGGCCTTGTATCTGCACTCCTCCGGAATGGAGAGAACCTTGAGCTGAGCCGACATGACACGGGCAGGATTACCTAGCATCTCAAACAAGGGTTCTGGCTCTTTCTTCTTCTCCTTCTCTTTCTCATCTCCATCTTTACCCTTCTCTCCATCCTTGCCCTTCTCTCCGTCCTTCCCTTTCTCTCCGTCCTTCCCTTTCTCTCCGTCCTTGGTCTTCTCTGCATCCTTGGTCTTGTCATCTTTGGCCTTCGGGTCGGGAGTCTCCTTGGTGTCCATCTTGACCTCTTTATCGTCTTCCTTTGCACCCTCGGCTTCATCCTATGAAAGGGCAATCAAAACAAATAATAAAATTGATGGGTAATTCTATGAATTCGGTATGTTTGACAACCAATTGATCCAAGAATTATTTTCACTTGTTGATCTATTCAATCCGTGTGATTTGAGAGCGCTAAACCTCTTCCCATGAAGCATACAGAGGAGACAAATATTTTAGGAAAGCTCCAACATATCGGTAGTCTTCTTCTGGGGTCATCATACAAGTAGTAGTAAAAGTAATGTTAGGATTTGCAAGATAAATCCTGAGAGGGACCATAATGTTAACACTTCTTCTATTGGCAATTGGATGTACATGTACATACTTTTTAGAATTGTCATTATATGAGGCATACATGGGAAGCAAGCTAGACTCACTATGAAGAGGGTAGGGGGAATCTTCTCAAACTATTTGAGTAATCAGAACATTCTTTTTAGGATCAGGATGGCTTGAAAAATCCTCTTCGTAAATGAAATAGAGGGTCACAGGTTTTGTATTTTTACGGTCAATATTAACATGGTAAAATGGTAAAGTCATCCAAATTGCAAGTGATCACATTGGTGTTATTTCTACTTTTGATCATCAAATGTTTATGTTGTACTATGCTTTCTGTATGAGCTGCCAAAGAGACTACTACAACAAGCATCAAGTATGTACTTGGATTTATGGAATTGAATTAAGCCTTCAGCATAATATTTATCAATATCGTGCTGGCACTCCACCAAGTCAAATGGGTGACTGGCAGGAAAATTCATTCTTTGAAATGCTTGGTGTCATGGGACGACTAGAAGGGTTTAAGCCAGGGTAACAATGACAACAGAGCCTTGAGCACTGCACAGTGGATAAGTGTATTCAAGAAATTGCAGTATTATTCATCATTATCGCAGGGCAAAAACAATTTCTTATTTCTTACCACAACCATTTTCTCCTCAGCATCTTTCTTCTCTCTCTTCTTGGCCTTGGCGGTGATCGAGAGGACAGCGGTGGCTACCTTCTCCTTTTCCTTCTCCTTTGGTACCTCCAGAGGGGGTGGGTAAGCATAATGGGATGGCTTGGCGCTGGATTTAAACTCCATCACAGGCATCTGAAGTCATAGATACAAGGGAATGATAGTAGAATAAGCAAGTTAAATATACTTTATAATGACTTTGGAGGGGTGGGTAAGAACAATGGAATGGCTTGGTGCTGGATTTGAACTCCTACACAGGCATCAAATTTGGAAGGAGGACAGCAAATTAGAGTTGAATTTGAGAGTTTGTGGATTAAGAGGTTACTTTACAATGAGTACAGAGGGGGCGGGTAAGCATAGTGGAATGGATAATCCTGGACTTAAACTCCATCATAGGTATCTAGATTTATCACTATATTTAGCATTTTAGCAGATTGAGACCATGGCCTATGTGAACTTGGATGTGCGAGGAGCATTTTATGAACATCTTTCATCCGACAATTTGTCAGATCTGACAAGTTTCCTTGCTTTTGATTGGCTGAGAGGCAAAAGGTGTCTCATAGTAAAGAGTAGGTTTCAGAGTTAGCATACCTTGTCAAATCATCGGACAAGTCCTATCATGGAGTACTTGCCAGAAAACCACCCGATATCTTTCAATTCAATTCAATCTTTATTTTGCATATAAGATAAAACCATCATACAAAATTAACATCAAAATATGAGTTGATACAAAGTAATAGGATGGCTTTCCACAAAGGCTTTAAGAAACCTTTGAGGCTGGATCGCCCCCAAAAAAACACTTTAAGAATGGAACTACCTCAAGATCGGAGTTGAGAGCGATGACAGCGGTAGAGGTGAATGCTAAGGAAAGGAAATGGGCCAGGGGGAACCAATACCAGAAGTGAAGGAACACCAGCATCCCTACCACCGAAGCAAGATGGGTGTGGCCGGTCCTTGATTGCAGGCAGATTGTCACGTTACGGCCACCTATGGGTAGTCGGATGGGGGGAGAGGAGATAAATACAAAGTTTATATCAAATCTACTGTATGTAAATTTTAACTTCAGACCATCTGAAGGTACGGTAACAATAATTATATTATATTGGATGGCTCAGAATGGAATACCAGAAATATTCCAAGAGTTTGGGCATATATTCCACGAATAGTAGATGAGCGGAATATTGGCCCTAACGAGTGGAATATTTCTAGCATTCCATGATAAAGCCTTCCAATATAATTATTATCTATCCCACCCCTAACAATCAAAAAGAGGGAGAATTTTCATTGAAAAAATCATATCACTTAACACATAATGGCATCATCACTTCATAAGATCAAATTGGGTAGTTGACATGCTACTTGCATGTAGTCCATTATGACGTCATTGAGTGTCGTACTCTTGCTTCGCATCGCATTGATTTCATTGTTGTACGCGTTGTATATTTCACGCGATGGTGCATGCGCACTATACTGTTGAATATGTTCTCATATTCAATTGCAAATTTTGTACAGAAGCCTAGATGGGATACTTTTCGGATTTTGGTTATTCTAGGGACAAGCTCTGATACTGCACAGACAATTGATGCAGACCACAATATGCGGGTTTAATGTACGGCTAAAACGCTCTATATAGATGATAATACTTTTTCAGCACATAATAAAATGGATGTTTTCTATGCAAGCATAGTACATCGCTAAATACAGGTAGGATCGACCATACTGACATAATGCAACTACTTGTAACTAGGGGATTAAGGGGTACAGGTATACTGATGTAACTTGTTGTTTGAAAGATTAAAAAAACTAAGGAATGCTTGATGCCAGATGCGTGTCATTAATCCTTAATGGATGTAGAACAGTTGAAGGGAAAAGAAAAGAGATTTCAATAAAACCCAATATATGGCTTCACGTCTTTAATATGCGTGACTTAATGCGTGACTGGAACCTGTTCTCAGATGCTAAGTCAGCAGAAAGGTTCACCAATCATATATAAAGTCAGGAATAAATACTATAAACAGCAATATGAGACAGCCCCCAATGGTAACGCTTTTGCTACCTTCATTCAAGTCTAAAAAATTTGATTAAAACATTAAAATAGATTATATGATTGGTAAATTGGTTATCACACCTGATCAGAGGAATATTTATATAATATTGACTGGCCTTGAGGGGAACATCAAATATATTGCCAGCAAAAGAATCATATTGGCCCGAGTCTTTAGACGAGGGCAATATGGGTCTTTTAAGGGCAATATATTTGATGTTCCCCGAAAGAAGAGCCAGTCAATATTTTTATTATCATCCAAATCAGATATCTAGAGCAAAAATCATGATAATGTGGATATTTCTTTTAAAAATAGAGTTCTATTGTGTCATGTTAATATCGGTCTAAGCTCTGCATTTTACCATTATGACGTACTTGCAAGCGCTCGGATCCAGCGTTGTCTTTATTATGACGTATATTGTTGGTGGGCGGATCCTTATTAAGCGTATCTCTTTATACGCATCCACAAATGCCCGGATGTGAGACCAGGGAAAATACAAAGGTATATTTTGCGTCGTCTCTGCATGCAAAGTAAATACGCGCATTGAGACCGAGGAAAATACAAACAATATACCTACCCTTCCCGATATTCAGAAAATGTAGGGCAATACGGTTTTGTAAATGACCAGCTCAGATGTCTGATACGGGTGATAATTATATAATATTGACTGGCCTTGAGGGGAACATCAAATATATTGCCAGCAAAAGAATCATATTGGCCCGAGTCTTTAGACGAGGGCAATATGGGTCTTTTAAGGGCAATATATTTGATGTTCCCCGAAAGAAGAGCCAGTCAATATTTTTATTATCATCCAAATCAGATATCTAGAGCAAAAATCGTGATAATGGTGATATTTCTTTTTAAAATAGTTATATTGTGTCTTGTTAATATAAGGGTCTAGGCTCTGCACTTTACCATTATGACATACTTGCAAGCGCTTGGATCCAGTGATGTCTTTATTATGACGTATATTGTTGGCGCGCAGATCCTTATGAAGCGTATCTCTTTATACGCATCCTCAAATGCCCGGATGTGAGACCAGGGAAAATACAAAGGTATATTTTGCGTCGTCTCTGCATGCAAAGTAAATATGCGCATTGAGACCGAGGAAAATACAAATAATATACATATCCCTTCCCGATATTTATGAATCTAGGGCAATACGGTTTTGTAAATGACCAGCTCAGATGTCTGATACGGGTGATAATTGGTTATATTTGGAGGAATCTGTCAATCATATGGGTCCACCGCACCTGTTATTGTTACATGGATAATCCCTGGATCTAATACCATGATAATTGATTCAAAGGGTGTTCTTACCAGCATCAATGATCCCCTGAGCTAGGATAGCACCAAACTTAGCCATCAGATCTTCATGTTTATCGCTGATTGTCTTGCTGTACATGCTTCTGAAATGGGCCATCTAATACAATAAATAAAAACAAATCTTGATGTTAATCATCAAATAAATATCCAATAAATATCAAATGTTGAGGATTCTCTCACATGCAAGCACGACCTTGGCGCGTGCCTATGCTAACTTTCTTTAATCTACTCAGAAAGGACATGAACAGATCGGAAGGAAATTACCAGTGATTCTTGACAGTTACCTGCATGTAGGGGATGAAAAGAGGGTGATTAAAGTGCTAATAGCCGGAGGGAGAGCACCTGCGTCAGAGGATTAGAGTAATCGATGGACACGCTCTGACAAGGTGATCACGATCGGAGGGTTGGTGGAGGAGCATGTTGACAGGAGAAATGACAACATAGCTCTTGAAAAAATATAATGAGGTCTGGAGTGGGTAACTGGCATGATTCCTAGGATTGCATGAGTGTAATGATGGTTATCGTGTTGAAGGCACGATAATGATTGGACCGGGAGTTTAAAAAGAACATATCCTTTCCATGATCATCATGATGAACATCAACATTGTCATAATTGCTGTCATCATCATCATCAGCCTCCCACCACCACCATCATCATCATCACCATCATCATCATCACCATCATCATCATCATCATCATCATCATTCATCATCATCATCATCATTACAATAACCATCATCATCATCATTATTGCCATCATCATTATCATCATCATCATCACCATCATCACCATCATCACCATCAGCATCATCATCATCATCACCATAACCTCATCACCATCATCATCATCATCATCATCATCATCATCATCATCACCATCATCATCGTCATCGTCATCATCATCACCATCATCACCATCATCATCATCATAATCATCATCATCATTATCATCATAATCAATATGGTCATCGTCATCAATGATATCATCAGTTCCACAACAATATTCATGTATCATCAATATTCAGCATAACTGTAAGTTCCATTCTTGCATGCCCCCAAAATCTGCAAGAACAATTTCCAACTACTTTTCATTTTCTACATGTCTATAAGCTTTGCAAAAGGGTATGAAACAAGATGATGAGAGGACTGATGAAATGAAAAATAATAAACATTGCATATATAGATCAAGGTTTCAATGTAGTTCTAAAGTTCAGCTGAAATGAATTGTTTACATTTGTAGCAAACATAATGTACACACAGGATATCTTTCAGGACATTCATGTGATGTTATTACTGATTAATCAAAGATGAAATCTCTTTCATTTTTTTTTATTTCAAGGGCAAATGTTTATCTTTTGTATTTAAGGGGGGGGGGGGGTAGTAAGTGTGCACAGATACACAATCAAAACAAACTAAAAAGGATGGCTGATTTTATACTGAAGAGATCTGATTTTATGTACATCACTAAGAAGGTCACTCTCGGGTCAAGTTGGTTTGGATAAAAGCAGATAAAAACATTTAAACTTAAAAATATTTAAATTCAAGCCTTTAGTTTTCAGAACTGAAGTGGCTTCCCTGGGCAAATGTACCTATATTATTATCATAATCATCATCATCATTATCATTATAATTATTATTATTATTATTAAATGAAGGTTTAGAGAAAACTCATTTAAATAATGAAGGAGTTATGGATTTAAAATGATTAATTTGTGATGTCACAGGTGAGTAACTCTCCATTAGTGCAATGTACTATAAATTCAGAGTAGTGCTATTGTAGTCACAGTAACTATCAAATTAAAAAAAAAATGAAAATACCATTTAAATCAAGTTGATTCCTTTTTAGCTAATAATAGTGTTAATATTCTACAACTTCTTAAGTGACTTACATGTATTCTTCACATAATGTAACAATGCAACAAAATACCTGAAATAATCCTTACAAATCCCAATAAATCTGTGTTTTCTGTATTTCTTTCAAACATCAAACAACAGTTTGCCATCCCCAAAGTGCAAGAGTCAATTTACAAGACAAAGCGGCGGCCAATTACACCAGACCTATCCTCCAACGCCCCCATGTCCCAGATCAACTCAGACGCCTTGACAAGCAACCAATCTTCCATTTACCATCCACCAGGGTATCATTTTAAATGCAACTCCTGTCAGTTTACAATCCTGGCTAAAATTAATGATCTGATTTCAATTTGAGAACTAACCTCGATGAAAACAATGCACAGACACAGATGATACGGAAGAGAATAACCGGACCGGATGAAAAATAAAAGGATTGTTTTTCGACTGAGCCTTGAGAAAATGGAGTATTTTTGAGGGGCGGATGGGAAACGGGTACTTCTGAACGGTCCTGTGGGGTTCATTACCCATTATAAATCATTGTCTGAGTTACTATGAAACGCTTGTTTGTGATTTTGAATGAATGGGTGGAGGGCTGGCCAGGGATGCATAGGGGATGTGAAGGTATATCGGAGGTAATCACGTAGACCAGTTATGAATAAGGATCAAGAAAGTTCATCTGTGTTTGTTGAAAATAACAAAAGAATAGGGAAATAGACTTGCACACCCTTTTCATGCTGAATAAGAAAATTATCAATCGGATACATCTTCAAAGCCTACAATCAACTACAGTAGCAGCAATAGTATATATACAGCTTAAGTCCACCCCTTAGAAAAATATTAAACTAGCATAATGGTAAAATTTCATCAAAATTGGATGTAAAATAAGAAAGTTATGGCAATAAAGTTTCGCTTATTTTTCACAAAACAGTGATAAGCACAACTCAGTGTCATGCAAATGAGTCAGTCAATGATGTCCATCACTCACTATTTCTTTCTTTTTTATTATTTCATTTTTTACAGATTTGACAATTAGGACCAACTTTTGACTGAACCATATAGCATTAAACAATTCTAATTTCACAAGATCAGGGAAGCATTAATAATTGTTTCACTTGACAATGAGGAGAAAATTAAGATATTTCATACTTCATATAAAGAAATACAAAAGAAATAGTGAGTGGATGACATCATGAGTCTCCTCATTTGCATACTGACCAGGATGTGCATATAACTGTATTGTGAAATTAATTGAAACTTTAATATTTTACATCCGATTTTGATGAAATTTTCAGCGTTATTTTGTTTGATTTTTTTCTTTTTATTCAAATCAACTTTTTATTGGGGTGGACTTGTCCTTTAATACTACTAATAATCATGGCACTAGCCCAGGAACAGTTCCTTTATCTACATAGCAGAAATTAAGGTGGTTTGTCATCAGCACAAGTTTGCTTAATCTTGAGATCTATCTCAATCAGCTGCTCTATTCATCTTGAATCATTGTTTTATTCTTGTAACAGGATTTCTGAAATATGATGTTTCTGTTTCCAGTACTAGTGAAATCCCAATTTCTATCAGATTCAGAGGAATGAAAACCTCTGTATATCTTATTTTCTCATTAAAAACACCATGATCACTTTTTCAGAAAGCCACAATGACATGTATCTTGAAATGCTCTCATTCACTGCAAGCCTCAATAACAATGTGTTAGACTGCAATTAGTATCTGGGAAAGACCAGAGTAATTTGTGAGTTTTATTATTCCACCATTTGAAGTTCTTCTAGTATGCTTTTCACACTGCACTTTTTTTCCTTAACCCCGGGAAATTGGTGGGGCTAAGGGGGGGGGGGGGTCTTAGCCCCACCAATTTCTCAGGGTTACGTTTTAGCAAAGTGGGCTAGCACGGTTAATAGTACGGTACTATCTGGCCCTGCAAAAAAGCAGGGTTAGCCAGCTTATTGTGGTGCTAAGAGATGCAGTGTGAAAACAAAACAGGGCTAAGGAAAGTGGGGTTAAGCATTAGCCAATCACAGAAGTCGAATTGCACGCTAATCGCGCTCTGTATGGTAAAATCATCAATATTCACGAGCTGAGGGATAGTCCGGGGTTAAGGCATTAACCCCGGTTGAGCATAGTATGGGGTTAAGAAAGACAGTGTGAATGAAAAAAATGACAGTATGGGGTTAAGGATAGTTTGGGGTTGAGGCTATTAAAGGTCAAGTCCACCTCAGAAAAATGTTGATTTAAATCAATGGAGAAAAATCAGACAAGCACAATGCTGAAAATTTCATCAAAATCGGATGTAAAATAAGAAAGTTATGACATTTCAAAGTTTCGCTTATTTTCAACAAAATAGTTATATGAACGAGCCAGTTACATCCAAATGAGAGAGTCGATGACGTCACTCACTCACTATTTCTTTTGTTTTTTATTGTTTGAATTATACAATATTTCAATTTTTACGAATTTGATGATTAGGACCTCATTGCCTGAAGCACATAATGTTAAAATAATGGAATTCCACGTGTTCAGGGAGGAATGAAACTTCATTTCACATGACAATGACGAGAAAATAAAAATATTTCATTTTTCATATAATAAAATACAAAAGAAATAGTGAGTGATGTCATCAACTCTCTCATTTGGATGTAACTGGCTCGTTCATATAACTAATTTGTTGAAAATAAGCGAAACTTTAAAATGCCATAACTTTCTTATTTTACATCCGATTTTGATGAAATTTTCAGTGTTATGCTTGTTGAATTTTTCTCTTTTTATTCAAATCAAGTTTTTGTTGGGGTGGACTTGTCCTTTAATATGGGGTTAAGGAAATGCAGTGTTAAAAGCATATAGCACTCTTCTAATACCTCCCTTCAAATACTTCAATCTTATTAGTTCTTTTGTAGAACCACTTTTTACTTCCTTGTGGTGGTGGATGATTTTACTGAATTCTCAGTTCACAACTAATTTATAATAGAGCAAGAATATAGATGATGATTAAAGAATTTCTACAATTTACTGCAACGCGATATGATAATTGCTCAAATGCTTGCTTCCTAGGAATATACCGTTGTCATCCAAACCCCTCAGTATAATATAAAGGGAGAAAAAGAAACAAAATTGGGAAAGACATCAAACAGATAACGCAAAAATAATCTCGCAAATGAATTTTTGATATTTTTTTAACGCAAGAAATGTATCCATATTGTGCAGCACTCCACCCAGGTGAGGTTACATTCCTTGAATGTACTACTAAGTGCTAGAAGCAGCAGGTTGTGTTGAAGCAGGCAGAATAATAAGTGTGTGTTACAGGAGATTCAATATCACAGCAGACAAAACTACATACATTAAATCATGGGTTCTACTACGATCCATGATTACAGAGGAAGTTAACCTTAAAAAAAGTTCTTTGTAACAATACCAGAAATAATCATAATAAAAAAATGGTAAAGGTTTGAGGAAAATTTATCAAAGATTAAGAAGGTTATAAGACTTATACATTTTTGATTTGTGATGTCATGTACAAGCAGCTGCCCCGTATGTTATGTAATATAAAATGCTTGAATATCAAATTTTCAATGGTTCATGAAGACAAAGATCTTGTTACTTTCGGGAGTGGGTGTGAAACAATTTGTCTGTTGATGTACAGAAAGTCATCAAAAACCATTTTTTTTTCTAGAAAATGACATTTAATTGATTTTTTTTACTTAACAAGATAAAGGGGGAGCTGCTCGCATATGACACAAATTAAAACATTAAAATCCTAGAAACTCATTTAATCTTTGATGTATATTCCTTAAACCTTCACCAATATTTTCACTATTTTTTCCTGCTGTTTTTACAATAAAAGTTTCATAAGGGTGAATATCCCTTGTAAATACATTACCTATTATCATTTATATTATTACATGCAGTGATAAAAACATGTTTTTTGGCATGATAAAAACATGCTTTTTGGCATGATAAAACCAACTTGAAGATTGGGAAAGTCTTTCTCTCTAAGGTTGAATTTCACATTATTGGATTAAATCATGAATGGAATAATGTAGCTTTTCCTTGAATTGTCCTCTCCTATTACACAGATGTAATGGATTAGAGATGAAACTTCGACAGAAAATGAAATGAGCAAGAGCCCCTGTGATTCAAATTAGACAAAAAGAGGGATTTAGTATATTCTGTCTAATCCTAAAGCTTTAATACTTAGACTAATAGAGTCTTGAACAGTCTTGTATGTGCTTTCTTAGCTACTAAATAGCTTATAAACGCCCTCCTAATCCTTGGAAGGTCATCGAGAGAATGAGACGGTGTTGTTTATTTATTTTTTTCACCTCACATCCTCTATCTGAGGCAGCCAAATAGTCCATGGCATGCAGAGGCGTGAAGAGTTGTCAAGGTTTAACAGGCACATTGAGATACCTCTTTACACCTCCAAAATACAAAAGGAAACGCGATAGAAGATGTATTGAGATTTTTTTGTTGTATTCTGCTAGCTATCTCATGCTTGAATCTCAAACACATAATCGAGAGGGAATAGCATGAAGTACTGTGGAAAAAACCCCAGAATGGAATAACATCTATTATCATCTATATAGAGCATTTAAGCCATACATTAAAAACTCGTATTTTGGTCCGCATCAATTGCCTGTGCAGTATCAGAGCGTATCCCTAGAATGACCAAAATCCAAAGATTATTCCATAGGCTCCTGTACAAAATTTGCTATTGAATATGAGAGCATATTCAAAAGTATTGTGCGCATGCGCAAATGCGTGAAATATACAACCCATACAACAATGAAAGCGATGCGATGCGCAGCATAAGAGCACGACAGTACGACACTCAATTACGTCATAATGAACTACACGCAAATTGCATGTCAATGACCAAATTTGATCTTATGAAGTGATGATGCCATTATGTGATAAGTGGATATGACTTGTTCAATAAAATTTCTCTCTCTTTTTTATTGCTAGGGGTTGGATAGATAATAATTATATTAGATGGCTTTATTTCATGGAATACCAGAAATAGTCCGCTCGTTAGGGCCAATATTCCACTCATCTTCGATTCGTGGAATATTTGCCAAAACTCTTGGAATATTTCTGGTATTCCAATCAGAGCCATCCAATATAATATGAATATTTTAATCATGCAATAAAAATATATTAGCTAACAACTCAATAGTTATCTATTTAATAAACGGTTGAATACATTCACAAGCAGACAAGCACAGGCACATAACTTGGATAAACCCCCTATTTTTTACGACTCCACAAGTTGCTATTCTGACCAAGAGAGAGAGCGAGAGCTTCATCTAGGTGAGAAGTGCCTCACCCCTTATAAGGCTTCTTGCTCACTTAAAGGAAGATCGGCTGCAGGCGGGGTAAATTAAGCTTTAAAAGTGACATAATTAACCCTCGTGGGGGAAATGGAAACCTATGATTAACCTTTGTAAATGATTTATTGTGTAAACTGGTAGAAAAAAAATAAAGGAGTGCACTAGCAGTTGGTTGATAGTTTGAACAAAAATTACGTATAGGGATGGAAAGGAAAAGTGAGCAAAAACTGGAAGAAGTTTATATTCTCGTGGGAGAAGTAGAAGAAGGCGGTTCGAAAACAATCAAGTGGATGATTGGAATTCATCCGTATTCAGAAATTTACCTCCTTGTAATTATTGGTGGCCATTTGGGATATGGGGACATCTACCAAGCCGTGAAAAACGAATGAATTGGGATTAAAAAGACTCATTATTGTAGACTGATTAGGTATAAACCGTAAGGTCGGCAAACATTGTAAAGGCCACCTACTCAGTCTGTTTGGGGCTTGAGAAGAATCTCAGCCCAACACTAGGTGGTTTCAAACCGCCTCGATCACAAGAATCCCCGTTAAATTACGAGAACTTTTTAAGGCTAGAAAATACCCGTTAATTATTCCTGCATTCACACCGCCCCGAAACACATCCTTCGGGATAAGTTCCCGAAGTTACGAGCATGCGCAGTGTGGTCTGATAAGCAGGCAAGGCGGGAGATTCAAAATCACTAGCCCAGCAGCCACCCACGCCGCCGCGCCCAACGACACGCTGGGATAAAAGTTCCCGTAATTTGCTTTCACATCGCCAAAATACCTGCGACCTTGGAAAAATCCCCACGAAAGTTCTCGTAATTTCGCCAAGTACCTACTATTTAGCGGGTATTTTCTTTCAGGAATATTACGCGTAGTTTGCTTTCACATTACCAAAATACCTGGTATTTTCTGATCGGGGTAAATTTCCCGATCAGAGAATACCTGGAACTGGCGAACTTCGAGGCGGTCTGAAACCACCTACTATTACATGATTGTAAGGGAACTAAGAAAGCTCTGCTCAGCATCATCCAATGGAACCTGTTAAAAGCATTGTAATTAAATAGGTGCATGCACACGTGGTGTTACACCCTGCTATGTGATTATTCAAATGCAGGATTATTTATCTCTAATCCTTGATGATGTCTTGCTCAAGACTACTCCTTTCTGTGACATCAAGGCTTAAACCAATTATAAATCTTAAAGGCTAACACTGACAACTGAGAAACTAAAATGTTTTTTGAAAAGAAAAGTACCTGCTTTGCTACTTGGTAACATGATTAAGTATATTGAGAAGTAAATAAGTTTCTTATCAGTAAAGTGGACCTAGACATTACAATACTAAACTGCAGAAAACATTGTATGACAAGTAATGAACCTGGCAAAATACAGTATGAGCTGTGGGAAATTTGAGGGGGGGGGGCTATTAACAGGGGCAACGGAAGCCAAAACCTTGTACAAAAACATACAAATGACCATATGATTGTATTTTTTGCATGGTCAGCACCCCCCCCCTTTGAAAACCGTTCCGCAGCCCCTGATTAAAGACTACTGGTTCATATGTCCTTAAACTACCAAGGAAAAGACAAGTGTTCAGTTAAAGATAAATATTGTATATCAATCAATGATATTGATATCAACAACAACCATCCATGATTTTTTTTATATAATTTACCACAAATTAAATGTGAAGCATCAGAGTGTGTATTTTTTATGGAAGTTTCACGAGAAATAAGATAAGTAGTTGAAGAAATAGCAAACCCTGAATTTCAAATGGTTCTAGTCTACTACAATATAGAACTAGAAACTTGAGATTTTGCAAGCTTTTCAGAGTTCTCTAAAACCACTGAATCTGAAGAAACAGAAGGTGTAGAAACAGAAGATTTACTTTGAAAAATACAACCCAGTTGTATTTGTTTAAACAGAAGCAAGAAATGGTTTTGAAAATGAAGATTCAGAAGTAGAAAATGTTAAAGCAGGATCAACATAAAAGACATAGATGTAGATAAAAAATTGGTTGATATAGATTTTGAAGAAAAAAATATGTGTATGATTAGTAAATGTAACAGACATATATGTAGAAGTACACGTAGGATATGTAGAATTAATAAATCTAGAAATGATCGAAGACGTAAGAGTGGTAGATGTAGAAGTAGTAGAAATAACAGCAGTAGTAGATATAGAATGAGTACAGGTATGGATTAGAAGATGTAAAATAATTGTTCTGTAGAAGCAGTGGATGAAGAATTAGTAGATGTAGCAAGGGTGGATGTAGAAGTATTAGATGTAGCAATGGTGGATGTAGAAGTATTAGATGTAGAAGTATTATATGTAGAAGCAGTAGATGTAGTAATAGTAGATGTAGAAGTAGTAGATGCAGAAGTAGAAGTTGTATATGTAGGAGTAATAGATGAAGAATTATGGTAGTAGATGCAGAAAAAATGGAAGCAGAAGTTGTAGATGAAGAATTAGTAGATGCAGCAATAGAAGATGTAGAAGTAGTAGATGTAGAAGTAGTAGATGTAGAAGTAGTAGATGTAGAAGTAGTAGATGTAGAAGTAGTAGATGTAGAAGTAGTAGATGTAGAAGTAGTAGATGTAGAAGTAGTAGATGTAGAAGTAGTAGATGTAGAAGTAGTAGATGTAGAAGTAGTAGATGTAGAAGTAGTAGATGTAGAAGTAGTAGATGTAGAAGTAGATGAAAAAATAGTAGATCTGAAATAGTAGATGTAGAAGTAGTAAATGTAGCAGTAGTAGATGTAGATATAGAAGTAGATGTAGAAGTACTAGATGTAGAAGTAGTAGATATAGAAGAAGTAGATGTAGAAGTACTAGAAGTAGAAGCAGTACATATAGAAGAAGTAGATGTAGAAGAAGTAGATATAGAAGTAGATGAAGAAGTAGTAGATGAAGAAGTAGATCAAGAAGTAATAGATGTAAAAGTAGTAGATATAGAAGAAGTAGACGTAAAAGTAGAAGATAAAGAAGTAGTATATTTAGTAGAAGATAAAGAAGTATAGTGTAGTAGATGTAGTAAAAGTAGTAGATGTAGAAAAGTGTATAAGTAGAAGATGTATAAGTAGTAGTTGTAGATGTAGTAGATATAGAAGTAGAAGATGTAGAAATTGCAGATGTAGAAGCAGATGTAGAAGTAGTTGTAGTAGATGGAGAAGTAGTAGATGTAGAAGTAGAATTAGTAGATGTAGAAGTAATATTGGTAAAAGGTGTAGAAGCAGTAGATGTAGAAGTAATATTTGTAAAAGAAGTAGATGGAGAACTAATATAGGTATTAAAAAAAATAGTGCGCACAGTGGATGTAGAAATAGTACTAAAAGTAGTATAGAGTAGAGTATAGTATAGTATAGAGCTACTGTAGTAGTTCATTAAGAAGTTTTAAATGCAAATGTAGAAGTAGTAGACATAGCAGTAGTAGCAAGTAACATATGTGAAAGATTATATAAAATTATTATATATAAAATCAGATGTATAGCATTAAAAGAAGTATGTCGGATCTAAGAGGAATCTAATTCATGTAAAGGAAGGACTTTAGTTAGGTAATTTGTTTTGACAGCATACTGCTTCTCTGAAAAGACAATTCCAAGAATCCTTGTATGCTGTCAATCACCAACAAAGCACAGCATGAGATTGTGACGCAAGGAGAAAGATTCTTACAAAATGACCTCAAACGTACCAACACTTTTATAAGTTCAAAGCCATTTCTTTCCAAGGAATGACAACATAACAAACTTCAATTCTAATCATTGTAGTACTTAATGAATTTTAAAATAACTTGATGAGGGTATGAATGATATATAATGAGAGAAGAAAAAGGGTGTTTTTATTTGAGAAGAATGAATCTGGACAATTAAGGATTGGTGAGCATTCAAAGAGTGATACTAGATTTCTATTTCAGAAAATTATACTTAACAAATATGACTTGACTCAAAGATAAAAAAATCTAAGGATGCTTCAGAAACAAAAGCTAAGACCTGCAA
Organism: Lytechinus variegatus; assembly: GCF_018143015.1. NCBI lineage: Eukaryota > Metazoa > Echinodermata > Echinoidea > Temnopleuroida > Toxopneustidae > Lytechinus > Lytechinus variegatus. The sequence continues at coordinate 5,888,855 of NC_054755.1, read as the reverse complement.
GACCTGTAATAACAACCGTCATTGTGGTTGGTTTAGCAAGTGTTCGCCTAACAGGCTGCTTGAAATGCTATGAATCCAGTGACCGGGTAATAATAATTGTGAAGTGCTTTGACCAGTCGTAGATTGATAAAGTGCTATATAAATGCCAATTATTATTATTATTAAGCTAGATGTTTAATCAACATTATTTTCTTGTCAACTATAGACAAAATGGATAATATCAGCTTTGATGAGCTTCATTGCTTCAGCAGTTTCCAAATAACAATTAATCTCTCATAGAAGTAGCACAGGAAGAAAAGAGGACATGATTCACAAATCAAGGGGTAATTACTGTTGGTGCAATGAACCCATGCTCAACTTGATGGCCAACATCAGACGCCATTCATTACCAAACACCCCTGCTCTATGCTATCCTGGCTTGGTTAGCATACTGAGATTAAGCATATGACACCATTAGTGGGAAAACATGAAGAGAGACACCTCAGCGACAAGATTTAGGTTCGGTTGACCAAGAAGATCTTGACCTCATTAAATCACACCTTCGATTTTCGTACTTCCTGATTGAGAAGCTTCTTGACGCTAATGACCAATACCAACAACAGCAGTATGGTGATTTGCTTTTGACTTCGGCTCAGGCTAAAAACTCTTGTAACAATTATTCTCTTCTTGGCAGCTTGCCTTTAAGTATACTGCTTCTTTCCATCAAACCCATTATATATAACTAATGCCAGACCAGGAAGGAGGGAAAAATCTCTGCAAACATAGCACCTGATTATTGTCTGAATGATTGATTTGCTTGAAGAAGCGATCTGCATACATGCTGTGAAGATGCAATTTAATACTTTTTGGGGGTTTAAACCAATTTAAATAGAAATAAGAGTATACATATCAAACATGATAGAGGTTGAGTGGATTCAGTTATTGAAAAATGTTTTCCTGGAGAGCATTGATGCAAACAATTACTCTATGCCATTGCATGACATTTTCTAAGAAGTACATCGATAGAATAGTCAGGATTAAACAACTACAACTTCATTAAATTACAACTGAAAATAAGACAATGTGACAATGCTTTATTTAAAGAAAATGAATGCTGCATGATACAAGTGAAAACGGGAATTTATGAAAACAATTGGATGCATTGTATAAAATGATTTTGCAAAAATTATAATTATGTTTCGGTTCCATGAGAATACCTGTCCTTCTTAAAGTCAGTGTTTGCAAACTGGAAATTCTATTCTTTTTTTTTGCTTTCGCGAAAATGAGAATTCCCTGTTTATTCTGCTTTCCGTGAAGCAGTAATCATTCTAGTAATTACTCAAATTTTGCAGCCAACACTTTTGTTCTTTGGAGACTTGTTAAGAAATAGCACCATAGAGCGCAAAGGGATGTTCAATTCTTGCTTTCGCGGAACTCTATTAAAGGATTCTTCATTTACTTGTATTCTGCTTTCCGTTGAGCAGTAATAATTCTGGTAATTACTTGAACTCTGCAGCCATCACTTGTGTCCTTTGCCTCTGGAGACTTGTTAAGAAATGGCACCATCAAGCGCAATAAGATACGAGGCCATGAAAAATACGCCAATGGCAGGAGACTTTTAATTGTAAGCCGAGAACCAGAAGGGTGCTACTACCATTGACTTTGTAAAGCAATAGTGCCCTTCTGGTTGTCAACGGAACATCTTTCAGATGGGGCTCTCAACTGATGAAATGCTACAAACTAACCCATTTCTTTGAGAAGTTACTGCTAAATAAATTAACTCTGAGTTTTATGGAAAATGATGTAATATCATCTCAATATTATTACATGATTTTCATTTTTAGAATCAGTGCAATGATTCCGATCACCTTATCTAGACCCTATGATTTATTTTGCCGTGTTCTGTCTTGCATACTTAAAGAGAATACTGTGTTCGAATTGTCAGGAGACAGTGGAGGCCAAGAATAATTATTACAATTGTTTGAGTTAATTGTCTGTCTGCAAATATCTACTGATCAATGCTTGATGTTTTGGTCAAACATGAAAAGTTGCATCCTCAAAGCTTAAAACAACCATATAGTTTCAGAGGAACTGAGCAATTATCTGGCAAGATATTTTAGTGGAGATTTTTTTCCTCACTATGTTGATTGGCTGGGGACAATTTCAAATGAAGCTGCATATATGTATTATATGTATATGGTATTCATTATTTATCATTCATAATTAATTCATTTATCATTCATAGTTCATTTATCATTCTTAAATTCGTTCAGTTATCAATCATTTATTTTCGTTTGATTTTTTTTTCATTTATCATTAATATCTTTCATACTGAATTCCTTTGTGATTCATAGTTCATTCATTTATCATTTATAATTCATTCATTTACAATTCATAATCATTTATCATTACAAATTCACTCATTTATTATTGATCACAGACACAGTTTTCGTTACAGGTGAAAGTTAAGCCATCCTACTCAAGAGAAAAGGTATTGACGAAGTCAATAACTATGACTTTGATAATATATCATACGTTAAATTCACCAGAGGGGATATGCAGGTGTAACAAATCTCTTAATATTGCAGAGGTCATTTTTCTACAAAGCTCGGGGTTTTACAGAAGTCAGATGCATCCCTCCTTTCTGGCAACTCTCCACAGTTCTGAACTGAAATAGGCACAGCAGGGTTTGCATCCACGAAGAACAATTGGGGCATGTCCTTCTTGGTATAATAGAAGGTGGTGGTGGTTGGGGGGAGGGGGGGGGTCATCTAGCAACTGTGGGCCTCAGAAGTCCTTGAAACTAAAACAAGCACACCAGGGGCCCATTGCAGAAAGAGTTGCGTTTAAACGCAAGTAAAAACATCAATCGCAAGTCCCAAAATGCGTGCTGTTGATTGGTTAGAAATCAAGTTGCGTGTGGTTTTTAGAGTTGCGTTGGATTGCAACTCTTTCTGCAACAAGTCCCTGGACTTAATATCAAAGCAAGCAATTAGAGGGTGTATTCTATTGTGAAAATTGAGGGGGGAGGTTGGGGGCTGGGATCATTTAGCTATTTTTGGCTTCAGAATTCTTTGGCTGGTACAGACTAGGGGTGAGCAGATGACTAAACAGTCTTGTTTACATTGATAATACCCTACCAAGAAAGTTCAAGCATTACTGTCTCTAGCAACTATCTACATTTAAAAATAATTGGAGAAATGCTCCTTCGACAGCATTGACTGCTCCAATCGGATATTGTCTTTCCTTTACAACAACCAATGTCACCAGCATTGGCTCGCTTTTATCAACATCGGTCCACACATCTATGAACAAAAGAAATAGTGCTATTCTACTGTATTAGCCCCAAACAAGCTCTAATCCTATGCTTTGCATTTATATTACAAATAGATATAGTCACATTGATTTGCAAATTCTTCTTTACATTTGATTATTGTTGAAAATCATCTTTGTATTATGTTTAGCCATTACACCTACAAATGAAAACAATCTAACAGCCATAGGTTTCATAATTCACAGAGCAAAGAGTTAAAAGGTGAATGAGAAAACATTGTTTTAAACTGGGTAGGAAACAAATAAACTATTTACATATCTTTGTGTCTGTGCATGAATTACCCTGTGCACATATCCGATTTCAATGGTTAGCTTTCCATTTCTAAGAACCTACAGTGATGCATTAACCACCGATGAATTGAATGTGATTATGGTTTCTGATCTCATATTATTTTTTTTTAATGTGAAAATTTGTGAAATTGCCATCTCACTTTATTTTCAACGTAAAATATATTTCATTTATGCAGCTTATCTTTCAGCAAATCTACTATGTAGGGTTTTAGAGGCGCAGATATTTTTGACGTCTTGCAAGGTTGTTTAAAAAAGAGAAAATATTAAAACTGATTTTTAACGTGTATGCCTATGAAAACCATCCAATATTTTCCATATTGGATAAAATGAATATTTTTGCCCCGCCCACAAAATTATCATTGACTAATAATGATTGTGTGCGCATGAAGCTATTGTTATGTCACAATGAAATTGCATTGCGTATTAGTTGCCAAGTGTGGCAAAGGAGCGAGATTGAATTCAAATGCGCTTGCACTAGACGGTAGCACAACTTTACAGAGATTTCTTTTTAAAAAAATGAAAATACTCAGTCACCATGCTCATGATTTACAGGATTGACGTAAAATGCTGAGTAAAAACAATTTTTTTTTGCTTTATTAATTTATGTTTAGCTTTTTGGAGGTATCAAAATAATAATAATATTGGATGACCAATTTTTGTGGGATTGCGTAGAAATATTATTACTCGCTGAAGAACAATAATCCCACTCAAGGCCTTCCAATATTCCCTAGATGTCTTTCAGTCTGCAGTAAGAGGCAATTATGTAAGAAATTCTCAATGCTACCCATTCAGAGGTGCAGGGTCAATACCTCTATTTAGATCAAATGAGAAAGTTATCATGCCTCTCCACCATGTATAATCATCAGTCTCGAGACAGAAAATGTCAACTTCTTACAGTGGGGACTTCCCTTACCCAACAATAAGAGTGAGAAATGCAAACTCGTACACTCATTTACAAGAATCATACAAAAGCAGCCGAGTGGTTGTTCTTCCATCTCCATGGCAACGGACGAAAGGACAAGTACAGCAGGAAACCAGACGTGATGGAGTACTCATTTTCATCTGATGACGACCAAGGGATATTTGTCTTTTCGCAGCTTACATAAGACTGCAAGGCTAATTCAACACTATTTCTTTTTATATAAAACCTTGTCTTCTCCAATCTAACACATATTCATAAGTTTCCTCTTCCATCTGTTCTAATGTATATTGTTCTCAATTTTACCCTTTCTATGCATACCTTTGTAAACAAAAAAGTGCATTCTTGGGTTCCAACTTGTTTTATTGAGTGATTGAAAGATTCTTTATTTCCATGCAAAAATTATTCATACAACATAAAATGAATTGACAATATTTCATGGTAGAATAACAATAAACAATCATTGCATGGGAGGGGACAGTCATAAGCACAAAGGCTTGAAAAAGGACGCCCTTCAAGAAAGACTACGGCCCTGAACATACATCCATATAAGTCCATATTTGAAAATTACAGTAAAAGCAGGGCCAAAAGGAAAACACATCCGGCATGTCAAGAAACATTGGAAAAATTCTAGTCTAATGATAACAACCTACCAGCCGTGTATCGATTAATATTACTTTGTTTTACATAAATATGTATAAATACAGACACCTGCGCAAGTGGGCCTACATACATGCAGTATAATAGTTTATATGAGAATGAAAAATGTAATTATCCCTGTCTTCAAGTGATAAGGAACAAAATTGCAGCTTATTAAAACACAAAATTAACACCATTGATACAATAAATCAACATAATAATACCAAAATAAAAAATATGTTATGTGATTTGAGAAATACTCATTTCTGAAACTAACCTTAGGGCAAGTGACTTCGTTCTGCTGGATCAAAACCATGGCCGAAGCAATGAGGGCGCCCTGTCTCACATAGTTGACGGAATCGTTTAACATGGGCTCAAGAATACTCAAAGCATCCTGATAAAAGAAAAAGAGAATTAAAGATAAAATTCAAAGTGATATAAACTTTTGTGTTAAGTTATTAATTGCTCTATAGTTGAGATATCATTGAGTTCCTTAGAAAAAAAAATACAATATTACACGACCTAGGTATTACCATGGAGCTAACAGAGAAGGAGAACCATCTTCCAATTCCTCTGTTAATCCTTTGTTATTGCTTCCTTCGGGCGAAGGAACGATATCTAACATCAATCGGCGAGCCGCCAGGCCAAAGTTAGAGCACGCTTACATAACGCGATAAGCCCCCTCGTAAAATCTGAGGTCAGAGATTTTTTGAAGGACCCTGCGAGGCACCGCCGTAAACAACGTTCTCCCACATAACTTCCCCCGAGCTCAGTTTTTTTTTCAAAATTGAAACACGACTTGCTGTTCTTCTAACATCCATATCTCTTCGTACGGATTCCTGATGTACGTCTTTTATGTATGGTTGAACTTCTGAGATGATCCCCTTTGCATACATACCAAATACGTTGCAATCTGAATTGACTCAACAAAATTACAAACGGAGGAAGTTGGAGATTGGTAATTTTCAGTATGTCTGTTTTTCTTCCATGGTTAAATCTTTTCCTACCCATACCTGTTTTAGAAATTATAATAAGATGAAAGAGCATATTTTGAGCTAAATTTTCATGCCAAGATCATTTGCAAGAGTACAATAGAATCGATAATATAACGACGAATCTGCGGGGCATTTCTCTGGCGATTGTCGCATCGTGGAGTACCCTCCGGTTCCCCACGCATTCCTATTTGTGTAAGTTGAAAGTGAGTGTAATGAATGACGGGAGCCGTGCTCGCTCAGCTCTTGTCTCTGTATCGTTTTTGGAAAATAGCAGGGGCCGCGGAGCGAACAGATTTAATTTACAAACCAGTAAAAAGGAGAACAAAGTATAAAAATTTTTATTCTACATAATAAAGAAATTAAAAACAACATGTTTGGGACCACAAAGAAGTATACCCAGTTCTATGTCAGGACGATTCATTTTAAGTTACAAAGTCATTTGGAAAAAATTACAAGCGAAGTTTTACAATTTTTAGGACCAAAAATAATCATGATTTAAAATTATTTTAGAGAACAAAATAAAAGATGATTACAATTATTGAATTCATATCTTTAGTTTAATCTAAAGAAAAAAAAAGGCTTCCAAAATATAAAGTGTCCGGACACCTGACCCCCCCCCCTCATTTCTAAAACATTCTATTTCTGTTCTAGATATATTAAGAAACACCGAATATCATGATTTTTGTTAGATTAGGAGATTTTTTGTATGTTTAAGATTGTACTTTTTTCTTTCTTTCTTTCATATCCTTTTTCTGGCATCATTCTATCCTTCCTCTTTGCCCTTTTTTTTTTTATTCCATCCTATCTTTCTTTCCTGATCTTCTCTCTCTGTTCATTTTTCTTTCCTTGTTTGTCTTACTCTCCGTCCTATTTTAAATTTCCTTTTTTCCTTCATTTTTTCTTTCCACTTTTCTTTGCTTCCTTCTCCCTTTTCTTTTCATTCTTTCTCGATCCTTCCATTATTTTCTTTTTTTAAATTCTCTCCTTAATTTTTTCCTCCCTCTCTTTCATCCTTTTTTTCATTCTTTATTATATTTTTTCCTTCTAATTTGTGTCCTTTTTTCTTTATTTCCCTCCCTCCCAGGGTGACCAGACGTTCCGTATTTCCCGGGATTGTCCCGTATTTTTCTCCTTTAATTGTCCCGGCGTCCCGACAAACCCTTCCCGGGACGCCTTTTTGTCCCGTATTTAAGAATATTGAACAAAATGTAGTTAATGCATTTAAAAGTGGTGATTTTTTTCATCAAATAACCAACAGATGACGAGCAGAGATAACAATGAAACTAATTTGGAGATGTAATCGGTGGAACAAATTATTTAGTTTTCATAACTAGATCTTGTTGTTTCAGCTTTCGTTTTGAGTCTTGTTGTGTATGATGCCGCTGTTTCATCTAATTTTTAAGTTTGACAATGTTTCACTTTAAAATTTTACTCATTTCTAAATAATGTTAGTTTTTCAAAATTCTGAAAATATATATTAAAAAACACCAAACTTCATTATGATTTTTGTTAGATGACTTGATTTTTTTGTTTGCTTGAAGTTTGAACTTTTTTCCTTTTTCTTTTCTATCATTCTTTGTTCATCCTTATATCCTTCCTGCTTGCCATTTTTTGTTCCATCTATCTTTGTTTCCGATCTTTTTTTCCTGAACCTTTCTCTCTCTCTGTGTTCATTTGTCTTTCTTTCCTCCTTTCTGTTACTTTTCTTTATCAAATTTCCATTCCTTATTTCCTGAATTCATTCATTCTTTCTTTCCTTAAACTTTTCTTTGCTTCCTTCTCACTTCCTCTCCCCTTTTTCGTTCTCTCCTTCCATTATTTTCTCTTTTTGTCATTCTCTCATCTCTTCATTCTTTCCTCCCTCTCTTTCCTCCTTTCTTTCATTCTTTATTTTATTTTTCCCTCCAATTCTTTTCCCTTATAATTTTCTTTCCCTTCCTTCCTCCCTTCCTATTTTCTTCTTTCTTTGTTTGTTTCTTTCTTCCAAAGAATGAAGGAAAATATTTCTTTCCTTCATTCTTTCTTTCCTCCCCTTTTTCTTTCTCACTTTCTTTTTTCCTTTCTCTTCTTTATTTTGTCTTCCACACATCTATTCATCTTCCCTTCCTTTCTTTTTTTGTCTTTCTATATTCATTTCAAAGAATGACGGAAACCTTTTTTCTCTCTTTTATTCTTTCTTTCATCCTTCTTTTATTCTAATTTTCTTTAATGTTTTTCTTTTCATTTTCCCCTTCAGTTCATTTTTCCTTTCCTTTTTCCTTTTCTTTTCTTTCTCTCCTTCATTTACCCTCCCTTTCAATTCTTTACATTTTTCACATGTCTAACATTGTGTATCTTTTTTGTTGATTGTCCCGTCTTTCTTTCTTTCAAAGAATAAAGGAAGCATTTTTCTTTTATTCGTTCTTTCTTTCCTCATCCTTTTTCTTGTTTCTTTTATTTCTCTCCCTTATGTTTTCTTTCACACATCTTCCCTTCCTTCTTTTCTTTTTCTTTCCTTCTAAATTCATTTCAAATAATGACGGAAACGTTTTTTCTTTTATTCTATCTTTCATCATTTTATTCTAACATTCCTTTTTTTTCTTTATTTTTTCCTTCATTTTCCCCTTCATTTTTTTCTTTCTATCCGTTCTCAATTCAACTCTTTTCTTTCGCCTTTTCATTCCCTCCTTCATTCTTTCGTTCACCCCCCCCCCCACCTTCCAATTCTGTACATTTTCCCCCAAGTCGAACACCGTGTAGCCTCCTTTGTTGATCTTTTTTTTAAAGACCTGGCTCGGTCGTCCGCTCATGCAGCGTACTTTTATTTGTCGATTGTCCCGTATTTCTTTTTGTGAAATCTGGTCAGGCCTGCATTCAGCTGGTTCCAAAACCAGATTTTCGTCTTCGAAATCACGACGTTCGAAATCGTGAGCCGCCATGTTTGCATAAAATTCGTGAAGCCGATGTGAAATGCATTATGGGTGAAAACACTACTGCGCAAACGCAAACCCGAGCTGTTGATCGCGTCGATCAACTTTCCTTATCTGATTTACGAGCGGCCTCTGTAATGCGCCGTGAGGGACCCTGCTGAGAGGGGATTAGCGGTGCCGCGCATGGGGCAAAGCGTTTGAGTCAGATCTCCTTCTGTTAATAGCTCTATGGTATTACATATTCAGAATGGCTTAATATGATACTTACCAGCAGAAAATATGAAAGAAAATTTATATGCAAATTATGAATTGTTTAAATTTGCTTCTATAGTAGTGATCTCAATAGAATAATAAAGATTCTAAAATCTAAATATTTGCTTTATTGCTTCAAATAAGTAATCATTCCTCCTATATATCAACTATTTGCAGCTACATGTATGTTTCATTAGAAACACAAGATACATATTTTTTTATTAAGTAAGAGTTAATGAAATTTCCCATCATCATTCTGTGTGCATTTGAACAGTTGTCTCCCCTTTTTTAACAATGGAAATTACCTTGCTTCCCGTTCCAGCACATGCAATACCCAGGGCCATGGCTGCTCCATATCGAACATGGGGGTTGTAGCTCTCTGACAGGAGGGACACCACAGTTGGACATTGTTCAGGTGTTCTGTAACGAGTCAAATAGGGAAAACATCAAATAAGTACTTGTGCACAGCATAATCATGAATACAGTAGTGACAGAAAATCATGAGTACCCTATTTTATCATTTTCAAATTATATTGACAACAATTTAATTTCTCTTTAGGTACATTCTTAATAATATAGCATACATGTTCTAAATGTAAATTAGAGAAAATATAGAAATGAGTTTGAAGTTTAATTACTGATTAACTGATAACTTTGCAAAGAAACATTAAAATTTTCACCCTGCCAATTCAAGGATCAAAGTGATGTATTTCTTCCAAAAACAATCATTTATATCAAACAAGAAAATTAATATACTAATGCAACTAACAGGACCATGCTGAAAAAACAGTCAATCTGAGCATGTTACCCTGTATAAAGATATTTTAATGAATAAATAACTAGAATGGGGATACCAAAGATTTTTATTTCAATTATGAAAATATTTGTATCTTTCTGCTCATGTACTTGATATGCTTGGGACTCTGAACAAAATTTATGGTTCAAACAACAAAAAGATGATGGTATGACTTGATGGTTTTAATTGATGAGGCAAGAGTAAATCTAAAAAAAAGACTTGATACAGAGAACAAGTGCATGACAATAAGCAAAGGATTTAAAGAGATGTGATGCCACAGGCTTCTTTTTGAAGTTGCTTTTTATTTCCCCTCTGACCTCCTCTACAATTATTCATTTTCTCCTCCTCCTCCCCCCCCTCCCCCCTCTCTCTCTAATTTCCTATGTCTCTCTCCTCTTTCTTTCTCTATCTATCTCTCTCCCTCTCTTTCCTTCTTTTGAGGTCTCTGCCATTCAATAGAAAATGCAAAAGATTTAAGACAACAAAATGAGGACCGACATAACATGAGCTTTTGTGCCCTTAGTTCATCCCTAGACTCATCATCTGTTATCTTGCTGCGCTCGTAAAAAAGTGTGGACTCTTTAAAAAATAGCGAACGTAATTTTTTTTTGCTGCACTATTCTGATGCCAACTATTTGAGGGTGAATCCATAATGAAAGGGATAAAAGAAAAAAATAATTCTGTGAGTGAATCCATATAGGTCTAGAAGAGGAAACTTAGCTGCTGAGCTACAGAACAGTGTAATACCTGAAATCCTATTACTCAAATCAATGAACAGAAGAGCATATTACCAGAAATCTTATTACTCTAATCAATGATCAATCTTGTTACCAGTGCTGTCTACAGCTTAAAACAGCAAGAAAATACAAAGATAATAATCTTCACAGATTCTTAAGAGTATTTGGGTCAATCAGGGGGAGGCAGCCTACAGCCGGCTAGCTCTGAGGCGACTTTAATGAGCTAATCAATATAATGGGAGTTCAAACGTGATATCATCTCGGCATACTCAATCAACCAAACTATTTGGTAATAAATCTAATAAGGTTTTTCACACCCTGCTCTCTGGATGTTTTCAAATTGTCGATCCAGCCTTGCATGCCACGGTAATTGATAACTGCCAGGTGTAAGTGTAAAGAAAACAAATTATATTACACCGAACACTCTTACAGTTGATCTACCGACTTCATCAAATCATCTTGTCCCAGATTCAAGCGTGCCAGTGACAGAATTCTAAAAACATCTGCTCTTCATGTTGACAACTTTAAACAGTTACTATTACAAGAATGTGCTTGAGATTATTATCATTTTATTGTAAATAAAGAATGATTCTTATAACATTGGGACTGTGGTCCAATTCACACACTTTGGGAAGGATTGATGGCATCATAACATTGGATTTGACGCAAACACCAACATGATAATACTTTAATGTTACTGTGGAATGTAAACAATTTAGGCCAAAGTATAACAGAGGATTGATTCATATTGTAAAACTACCCTGTTGTCTTTCTTCTTGTACTCAATTTTAGAAATCTATGTGCCCTTTATGTATTTTAATATGTGAAAAAGGACGAATGAACAGGATATTTAATTTAAAAAAGTAGAAAGATATCATGATTTCGATTCCAAAATTATTGTACAATCAGAATTTCAGAAGAAACATAAGGGAGAAAGGGACATCTCCATTCAAGCAACTTTGAATAATTTAAAGGGAGAAACCACAAAAAACATTTAAAGGACATTTAAATTTGTAAAAAAGTTACTCAAAAGATAGAATATGGCTAAATCATTTACAGATGGGGAATATTCCCCCTTCCACTAAAATATTTTCAATTTCTTCAAGTTTAAAGCTGCATATGTTAGTAAACATGTATACTCTCCATTTATCAGTGATGAAGTCAGGGGTATTTCAAACAAATGTTTGTAATTTATACATAACTTTGTGAAACAAGTGGACTATGACAATTCAAAGAGAATACATTTTTGATGTCCTGGCAAGAAAAGAAATATGGTGATAACACTATTGATGTTAAAAAAACGCAATGTTTGGAAGGTGATCTAAATAAAACATATTCCAACTAAAGCTGATGGATTCTCTGTAAAACAATTAAGCAAACCATATGGCTTTCCATAAACAAATATTCAAAATATTTGTAATTCATTAATAAGTTCATAAACAAACTTGCTGATATATTCCCTTTCTAGTATGAATGGCATGTGAACGGCACCAATGCACACTTGTCATAATGAAGACAGTTTTAAAGCTATAAATATGACATCATTAAATTACTCCCGCAAGGCTAAGATAATTAGGTTTGCAAGACTGTTTATTTGGCTAGGGAAAATAACTATAAATCATCTCTAAAAATCTTTGTAGATGATAAATAAGATATAAATTTTGATCACATTTTCCAGGACTTCTAAGTAAAAGCACTGCTCTGATCCCTAGAAATTACTTTTTTAGTTCAAATGAACTTTTTAGAGCTTCTTGTAAAGAATGGGAGTTATTCAAATCATGAATTCAGATTAATTCCAATTAATCTGAATTCATGATTTGAATATTATCTCTTATCCCATTGCTCCAAGTAAAATGTCTAATGCAAATATAGAATTCTGTATATAAGTTAGTTACACAGCTTTGGAAGCAATGTTTACTTAAAGATGCGATCCTAATCTTAGAAAGGGAATTACTTCTTCATTCCATATTAAAAACAAATACAAAATATTGAGTATCCTAGGGCATCTATTTATTTATTAATTCATTTATCACATCATTTGATTAATTAATCCACTAAATTATTGATTTACTCATATATTTCTATATATATATTTTTATATTTATTCATCATTATCCATTCCGTGGCATAAGGTAACCCTTTGGAGTAAACTTGATTTGAAAGGGTTCCCAATAATTGCTCTTTATTTACAAAATATGAGATTTGGACATTTCCAGATCAATTAAAATGCAATGTTTCTGAAAACGTCACATCTAACTGCAAAATTATTTCTATAGAAAGCATATAATTTTTCTGACCCTGCTACAATTTCTGACAAAACTTTGGAAAAAGAGAAGTGTACAGCTATCTACACACAAACAAAATGATCTTCAAAAGCAACCCAGTAAACTTCAACATGAATCCTTAGAAAAAGGAGTTTAGGCCAGTCATAAGACTTTATACTTTAAAACTTTTATTCAGGGTGGAATGAAATGATCCCCTTCAAAGCAACCTATTATAAACTTCAACATGAATCCTTAGAAAAGGAGTTAAGGCCAGTCACAAGATTTTATACTTTAAAACTTTTATTCAGGGTGAAATGAAATCCTTCAAATCTGACACTGATCGATTTAGGCCTCCTGCTTGTTGGTATCCAAGCCAAGGGAAAAGGAAAGAGATGAGTTTTTACCTTGTCAAGGTTTCAAATATATCTATGACAATGATCTGGCCACTATTCTATTATCATGGAGAAAGAATTTCATCTATGAAATAGGCCTAATGTATATGTTTTCATCAATAGGGCCTGATCTACAAAGTAAAACTGCCTGAAAAAAGTGTTTGATGGAAAAAAAGTTGTAATGTGAATTCAGACAGTGTTATCATCATAGAATTGTAGCTCTCTCATACATGAATGATTAAACAGAGGAGAATGAGATAAGGAGAAAGTAAATGAGAATGAGGGGGGGGGGGAAGGAGAAGGAAAAGGAGGAGGAATGGGAGGATATGAAGGAAGAGAAGTATAGAGGAAGGGATGTAGAAGAAGAGTTGGAAAAAAGAGAGTTAGAATGAAGAGGAATATAATGAAATAGAGCAATAAGAGAAAGAGAAGGAATATGAGAAAGAGAAAATACAAGAATGAGAACAAGGAAGAGGAGACAAATTATAGTAGAAAAAGGAGATGAAGTATGATGAGTAGAAAAAAGCCTGAGAAAATCAGCATTCACATTACATGTATGTGAAATTTGATGATTTGAATGAAAAATGAAATACACTGAAAAGAAAGAAAGGTGTATCATTGTGGTGTCAGCATTGATCGTTCCCCTTGTTTACTTCCGGGGGGGGGGGGGGCACTCAGTATATAATGCATAATGGGTATGTGCCACGGAGGGGACCCCATTTTTACACTCAAATTTCTGTTCCAAGGCATAGCATTTTTGTCTTATTGAGGAAAGAACAAAGAAAGCCGCTCCAAGGCGTAGCATTTTCTTCTCATCGAGAAAACGAATGAAATCCGCTCCAAAGCTTCGCATATTTTCCGTTACGCCGTTCCGGTCGCAATTTTGGTGAAAAGCTGCTGCAGCTTACTGTCCGAACATCGCCTCTGCGCTAGCGCGCCCGGCAATAGTGCTGCCCGGGCTAGCTGCGTGCACGTTCCATAGGGATGCATGAGAACTCGCACGCAGGCGACCCGTTCCAAGGACCCCCGTTTTCACAAACATTTGTAGTTCCGAAGCCCTTTCCGAGGACCCTTCTTTTTACAATTAGCCCGCTCCAAGGCCCCTGTTTTTTGTCTATCCCGCGGCACATACCTACTACTTTTTTGGTCGAGTGCCCCCCCCCCCCCGGGTTTACTTCAAAGACTAATGATGACAAAATATAATAAAAGTTCCTCCTCTGCAGTTCAGGATTTTTGTTGTTAATTTGGCTGAGTACAAAGACATTGCAGTGAGTATGGCTACAGTTGTTGAAATAAACTGCACAAAGCACATACCTTGTAGTTGACACTCCCCCCCCTTTCACAGAATTTTGCAATGACTACGGCCAATCACTTTCATGAGTGAATTACTCATAAGTCAGAACTGCACGATATTTTTCTTTAAAAATTCCCTCACAATGTAGATCACTGTTTTATTGGAATTTTACCACTCATTTTGCATATTTCTCTCACTTTTAGGAATTTGTGACCTATTTGTTCTTAAAAGATAAATAGGCCTATTGAGTGACAATCCATTCAAATTTCAAAATGAAAAGAATGAAAAGGTGTTCTGTTATTTCACAGCTGATTTCCATTTGCAACCTTTATTTACTTTTCGCAGGAGTTGCCCATCATTCATCATACTAAATAATTCTGGGAAATTAAGGAATATCAATAATATATATTCATAAAAATACTGTGATTAATATGATCTATTTGAAAAAAATCATCCATTCAAGATTTAGTAACCACACTTATCATTCAATCAACAAACTAAACAATGAATTAGTCAATCAGTCGATCAACAAATCTTATGTAAATCAATCAAGCCTATGCCCATAAATGATAGATATTTAGATAGAGGAAAAATAAATAAATCATCGACCAATTGATTGATGAATGAATTAATAATAAATGAATCAATCAATCAAACAATTAATACATGTAAATCTAATCCTTTCCCCACCTCCCAAAAAATAAATCTAGAATTTCCTGCCAACTTTGATGCATCTAATCCCCCCCCAAAAAAAAAATTCCCATGGGTGAATTTAATAGAATGAGAAGCAATCAAAGAACCATTCCAGTCACCTCCTCAAATAATTTAAATCTTTCAGCTATTCCGAATCTGAATCCTCTCTTTCATAATATATGAGATAATTCGTTCACGAATGCATGCATTTCCACTGAAGATGAACTAGGACAGTAAAAATAGCCTTCTAGCAAGAAACGACACCATCTGCTGGTCAGCCAGCCACACTGGTCAAATGATTACTACAGCCAATCTGGTGGCGGCTGACTGACCAGGCCGAGTGACCACTTCACCTCATTATAGCTAGCCAACAATGCTGATCCTCGCCAGAATGACCAAAGCTCTTGTCCAAGTCACTTGCACTCTATATTTACCGCCAGCTTCATAACGAATCACTTTTGATTTCAATAAGCAGATTTCACGTTATCACTTCCAATTGAAGACGCTTTTTTGAGGACCTCATATTGAATCGACAGATATTTTTTTGTCTGGCAAGCTGAGACACAATCTGATGGATGCTTTGGACAATTTTTAATTTTAAAGAACTCTACACTTTATGGATGTGAAGTTAAATATATATATATATATGTGGATTACAGTAACTGCGAACAAACTTCAAGGTAAGAAAGAGTTATTGTAATGTAAGTTATATATATTTTAAAATCAATAAAAGTGATATTGCTTCAAAAAAATAAGTCGAATCATTTTAAAACCAATCTCATATCTTTGTCTGTGCTACAAGCGCTTCAGCAGAAATCCTTATTGAAATTCTAGGAAAAGTATGAAACATAGTATAGTGATAATTATGAATTCTGTTTATTATTTGTTTATTTCTGTAAATTGTAAGTTAACCGAGACCCCCCCCCCCCCCCCGATTACAATCTCAGAATCTTAATTGATTTCTTGTAATGTAATCATATAGCACACGTTTACATCATGATTTTATTTTTATTTACCATGGGTTCTCCCCATAAAAAAACAAATCAGCTGACAAAAGTAGAAAAAGTACTTAAAGCTTGTGTATAGTTTTGGTAAATCCACCAAAATGCACCTATCACTATTCCAATTCATTGCTAGCTAATATGAATGGATATGCCCTATAGCAGTTAAGATGTGGAGGATATGAAATGAAAATGTGTTTTACAGGATAAATTTTGCGATTTTACATGGAAATTTAACTTGATCGGGTCTCCCGATCAAATTAAAATATCTGTGTGTTTTTGTCTTTCAATTAAATCCTATTCCAAATCATGGAATGGGCTGAAACTTTCAAGATATGTTCTTTGTCTGTAACTTTTGGATATCTAATCACTAAATTTATAAGATAAGTGCTTGAATGCCAATTTTTTTAATTTAAAACAAGCATCGCCGAGAGAGGGCGCTATATATCCAAGATTTGAATATTTGAAATTTTCTCAGAGAAGTGCAGTTGGAAAAATATCTAACGGTCTCTACGCTTCAGTAAGACTGTCATATTAGATGATATTCGATTATCAATCACATTATTGACCCTTTACCAAAGCTATACACAGGCTTTAATCTTTCTCAAAACATTTTATGTGATGATGTGGAAACTGATTTTTGACAGGATGAGGAATAAGACAAACAAATCGGAAAGATGTGTCCTTTCAATTAAAGGCTACATGCATTCAGGATTATATACCTAGTATTTTATTATCATGATTATTATTATTATTATTGCTATCATTATTATCATCATCACTTTATTATCAATAATATTATGACTATTATTATGTTTATTATTATCAATATCATTATCATATTTATTAATATAATTCATATTATTATCATGATTCTCATTGGTATCATTTATAATTTCATCATAATTTATTCCCGCTTGAAATGTCAAAGTATATGGTCAGCCCATTAAATATGAATTAATATGAACTGTGTAGTGATATAATAATTTTATCCAATTCCACACTGACTTTTACAGCAAACACTGATAAGCCTACGGCCAATTTTCTACACATGCATGCAATATTGATATCACACCCTATTACCAGACCCAACTTTGATCTACAATGTGAAAAAAAATAGAACTATCACTGAAGGTGATTACTACCCCCTGCCAACAATTTCCAACACATGGAAATAGTATCTTTCCTATTTTAACCCTAAGTCCAATTTGTGAGTTAAATATCATGAGAATGGATTAAAAACAGATGAAGAAGATATATCTTAAACTGCAAGATTTTGCCTAATTATTTACATATTATATGTTGTTACCATGGTAACAACATTTCTAACACATAGAAAAATACGTCCTCCACATCTTTACCTCTCAACCAATGTTAGAGCCAAAGTTCAGGATTGGTTGAAAACTGATTGAAGTAAAACAAACTGCAAGACTTTTCCCCTAATTTGGGGCATATAATATGTTGTTACCATGGCAACATGATTTCCAACACACACAAAATATGTGTCTTGCACATTTTTACCCCAACACCGATATGCGTTCCAAGTGTTATGAGAATTGGTTAAAAACTGAGGAAGTAGTTCGATGCGCAAGGTGTGCAACAGACCTACCGATCGACAGTACACTTATCCTTCGTTTGGTAGAGGTATTACAAAAAACAGCTGATGGCTGCCAACACCATCATTACCTGATTTTGGTTACACTTGGTCATCTAAAAGCAAGAATACATTGCCTCCTTGCAAGTAGGGGACATTGACATGTTTTCAAATGGACCCTGATGATTTCTCGATAAATCAATGATGTAGCAATACATGAATACTATTAATACCTCACCATACTAAGACCTACAAGTCAAATATAAAAAAAAAACATTAGTGGCTGCCAACAACATCATTAACCATTTCCCAATGTCTATGTATAGGTCATGTACATGTACTTATAGTCAAAAGTACATGTACATTACATCACATGTAATTCTGCGCAAAAGAGGGTATTGACCCATTTGCAAAGGGAATATGATAATTGCTTTATAAAGTCTAGATAATACAATGATGCAGCATCAAATAGGTTAATAATGGTGTCAGAGTATTATCACATCATAATCACATAGCGCTCTGACTTCAAAAAGTTCCAATGGGACTGTTTTTATTATTAAATATGGCAACCTTTCCATTCCTGCAATTACCATGAAAACCATGAAATAGGCCAACTCTAATACTGCATACAACATCATCAGATAATGCATAGATGTACTGACCAAACAAAACTCTATGTAGGTCAATGATCTGACCAATTAAATTTGAATGGGAACAAAAACATTTCTGCTCTATTGGTTACCAAACACATAAAATATTTCAGTGTGACTTGATGATGCTACAGCCCCTAGACCCTTGAACTACATGTAGATGTTGGAGCAAAAAAAAAAGCTTTTAAAAAGGGCTGCCAAACTGTTAAAAAAAAGGGTTTCCAGTAACCCCTGCCCCATAACTTTAAAGATGAACCAATAACATTTCAGTGTTACTTCATCATGCTGCAGGCACTCCTTGATAGTGGAGAATTTCACGATACAAATAGTGATTTTTTTTTCTTTTACAGATGAGCAACACAAAATCATGGCATCTGATAGTATTGTCTGAGAACAGTTTAGTCAGAGAAAATCAATGAAAATATATATACCTTTAAAATGAAACACTCCCCTGGTTTGAGCTAGATATTGGATTAAAAAAGGTAAACCCTCACATTGCTTTGATGCTTTAATATTTCCCCTGTGGCCAATCTGTCAAATATTACCAATTTCATGGGGACTGTTGAAATAAAAAGGCTCTATAATTTTTCAGGATATTTGGGGGTGGGGGAGTTAGCCTACATGTACATCATTGAGCAATAAGAAATCTCTCCAGCTATTCCCTTCCCAGCTCAATCCCTCCTTGACCCTATTCCCATAACAAGATACAGATCAATCAATAGGAAACAATCCATATATGGTACCAACTGGACCCATTCACACTACTGAGAAAGATGGTGATTCAAAACATGCTTTTTGACAGTGTGAACACAGTCACCCTCCTCACAGTCATTCTAAATTAGATTTAGGTTGAGAATCCAACTGATGTTGCCATTATAAACTGTTTACACTCTTAAGCACGCTTACACAACGGGAGGTGCAGTATGAGCCACTTTTACTTTTCTCTTGTCCAGTTCTGCAGTGTCCGTCCATCAGTCCAAAGTTTTCTTGAAGGATTGCAATCAATGAGAGTGACCTTGTTCCAGGCTTACTGATATTTTCTGCCCAATGAACATGTGTTTGATTGTTTCTGAGGGATATAGAACATGCCATTTCAAAGATGTTTCAATTAAATCATGTTTTGGAAGTGTAAACCAGCTGATACCTCTGGGCATCATCTCATTCTGAAAGCACTGATAATTTATCATTATCCAAGTGGTACCATGGGATCATTCAAAGACTAGTGCTTTCCTGCAAGTCTGTGTAACTTCACATCAAGGATTTCACTGACATTTTCAGAACAGACAATTTGGTCAGTGAAAACATGAAATGGTACCTTGTATTAGGGTACTGCGTCAGACTGAAAGACATTAAAAGATTGGAGTTGCTGCTGCCCTGTTTGGCGTTCAATGATTATAGGGATAGAGCCTCGTCGATCTGGCGCTGCACAGCGGCTGCCGGGCCCATGATCAATTCGACAAAGCAAATTTTGGAGTATTTCATTTCATTGTCCTAAGCAGATAAGGTGTTTGTGGTGGAACACTTTATCAAATATGATTGAATTTGAAAAGTAATAGGATAAAGAAGTGCATATACATATATCCATCAAACAAAGCCACTTGGCAAAGAATTACAGTGCATTTAAGATAAAAGAATACTCTGTCTGGCCTGTAACTGCTGCTAACAGAACACATCAACAAAACAGACTCCAACCCGACCAATGGCACAGAAAAAAACTTTCATCAGTAGAGAATGATCAAATAAAATCATGATTGAGCTTCTACCAACCATAACAAATATCCACCCACTCCCATGGACTTTCTCAAGTCAAGTGATCAGCCAGGTGGGGGGGGGGGGCAGTTCTCAAATTATAAAATGATACCTATGTGCCACACTAAAAACAACAATCGGGGGCTCTGGAAATGAACACTGATGTTTAAAATGGGGGGTCTCCGGGACTCTTGAACAGCATAAATTATACATGTACCCCGTCAGGTTGATCAGTCACATCTAACGCAGCCTCAAGTGTACCAATTGTATATTATTGTAAAAAACTTCACATCTTTGTTGATCTGGGGTGCATTTCATGAAAGATGTCTGCACAGATGAAATTATTGGCTCCGACAGTTATTATTTGAAATTCTTGGTTCTGATTGGTTGAGTGGCACTGGCCTCCGACTTTTACTATGGCAACTGTCAGAGCTGATACTCAGTCAGTGCTGACAACTTTCATTATGCACCCCTCAGGAGACAGTTTAGTCTTTTTTTAAATAGACAACAAGATTGTGCATCTGCAGGAGTTGCATGTATGTGGTGATGACAAATAAAATACAGTAAAATTTATATTACACTGGCTAGATAATTAAAAAAACTTCTTGAAAGAGGAGCACTTATGTGTTACATCATGCTAGGTTAATTGACATAAACAGGTTGTAAAAGTGCTTTGAACTTATAATAGTTTTGTGAAGCTCCACAATATAGAATCATCGTAAATTACAGATGAATACTTTCTACATAGAATCATGCATTCTCTCTAGATTCAACAATAAATTGTGACTTTTTAAATTCAATTATCTAGAGCAGTCATGTGTAATGGATTAGAAAACTTCTCAGCCGTAGTTAATCTTTAAGAATTTTTCTAGCTTCTAGGAGATTAAAGGAGATTTTTGGCTAATCATATAGCGAAGAATGTGTCTAAAAACAATACCAGAATAATTCACTCATTAGAATTAAATATTATTAATTCTACAGGAAAACTGGGATGTTCTTAAATGGGTACTCCAGGAAAATAATAAGATTTGAAAAGATAAAGTAAAATCAGAAACATACTGGACATTTCATCAAAATTGGAAAAAGAATAAGAGAATCCCATTTTACAGTTTTGCATTATTTCTGTGAAACAGTTCTAACATGAATATGCAAAGAGCAAGCTGATGATGTCATATCCCAATTAATTTTTCTTTATTGTATGAAATTATATTAATTCAATCTTGTCCACCAAAAATGAAATAAACATTGATTGAAACTTATTTTATACAAAATATATTTTTTACTACAACAAATTTTGTTACAAGGAATAAATCACAAACATGTACGAAGATGTAAAATAATGGGGGGGGCATGACATCATTGGCCACCTAATGAATATTCATGATGGGTCAGTGAGCATGTAACTGTTCTCACAAACTATTGCTTAACTTTAAAATTGAATAACTTTGTTAGTTAATATCAGATATTTCTTAAATTTTCAGTGTTTTGCTTGGTAAATTTTATGGTGTACCCCTATACTGTTTGAATAAATTCAACACATTATGATGACCAAATAGTGCATCAGCTTTGAAAAGAAGTGTATATTTTACACAAAAAACACTAATCACTGGAAACAATTTTCACATTGGATTATGGTAAGAATTTGATCACAAAAGCCTCAATTCATATGGGGGGGGGGGGGGTCACTAACTCAAAAGAGCACTTATGTTTTATATCACATTACATGAATTTAAATAAATGGGTTATACAAGTACTTTGAACTCATAAGGTTATTGACCAGCCTTACCACCATCATAAATCACAAATATTATCCTAACTCTTTTTTCCGGTCATACATTCTTTCTAAATTCAATAATATTTTTGTGATTTCTAATGTCTGACGTTTCCCAATTTATCCAACGCAGTCATGTGAAATGGAGTAGTAAAACCCTGGAACTATCAGTCGGTTCATGAGAAAACTACTGAGCCATAGTTAATCTTTAGTTTACGCTTTAATAATCATGCTTCAATGAGAGTATAAAACAAAAATATTTTAGAACTTACTAATTAAGGACATCCCAAATCCAGCCCAGATTGCAGGTCTTAAAGCAGTATCAGTTAATTATTCAGTAAGTAAAATTTTCCAACAAGAAAAAAAGACCAAACATTGCATTAGCTTTTGAAAATAATTTGTTTTATACCCCACCTCCAAAAAACAATCATGACTTTAACAAATTTCTGAAAACCATTAAAAAAAGAAGAATGTGATATGATTTTGATCATTCAAATTGGAAAGCTTTATCAAATTTTTCATAACACATAAAAAATGTAGTCCATTAGCAAGCTTATTTCATTTTTATCTAGGTCACTTCATACTGAAACTCAATTATTAGTGTGTTAATATGGTCTACGTTGGTATTCTATCAGGTACATAAACTCCTGATGAGATCGACACCTTCTAAATATGATACTCTATTCTTCTCATGTGGTATAGAAATAAAATTTAACACCCATTTCATTTGCATATCTGCTCCAAATTAAAATCATCATTGTCTACTAGTCTGCGGACACAGACCCTGATTGAAAATTTGATCAACATGTGGGTCTCCATGCAAAAACTAACTTGTACAAAACTTGTACAAAAACTAACTTGCACAAACTTCTGTACACAAGGCATAATAGGCTGCATATTCAGACCCTTAACTCGAGTAAAGGGTTTGCACCACAGACTAATTGTCTACCTAGCGCGAACGCAGTGTGTCGATAACAATCTTATCTGGAAAAAATGTCATACATGGGTGCGAAGCTATATACAGGCAAAAAAGAGAGCAAGGTTACCAGGTGAAGAAATGCATCTGAAAGCAACATCCTATATCTACTACTTTGGAAATGTTGTGGTCTAGTGGTTATGACTCTTGTCTTTCAATCTATAAGGGACGTGGGTTCGATTCCAAACCATGCAAATTCATTTCCTTCAGCAAGAAATTCACCAACATTGTGCTGCACTCAACCGAGGTGAGGTGAATGGGTACCTGGTAAGAATTCATTCCTTGAAATGCAGCACGCATAACAGATGCTCTGCTTAAAGCCAGGGTAATTATGCTGCATTACTGTATAGCACTTAGGGTGTGTTTATGCTTCCATTGCGAGGACAGAATCAGCGATTTCAAACGTTGATTCAAAACGCCGATCGTAAACGTGGTTCTGGGAGTGCTGTTTATGCTTAACTTTTCATAGCAAATCATGATCTTGTAAAGCGAGGTCAAATTGGGCGCGCCTTTTTTTTGGGGGGGGTTCCGATTGTTGTTTTTACGTAGAGATAACAAGGAGCAATACGACTGTATTTGTCCGCGGATTTTCATCTCACCGGAAGCATGTACCAAATGACGTCATTTAAACACGTTTACGATCGTGGTTCTGTTTATACTTCCCCAGAAAGCCTGATTCTGGTCAAACGACGTTTACAAATGCACATTTTTGTGAGTTTACGATTGGCGTTTTGAAACAGCGTTTAACTGAAAGTAAGCATGGACGCAACAGTGTTTTGGACTAATCACGTTTGGAAACGCTGATTCTGGCTTGAAAAGTGGAAGCATAAACACGGCCTTAGAGACTTCTGATAAAACAAGCGTTAAACAGTATATAAGCAAGCATAATTATTATGATAATTATTAGTGCATATCAAAAACTTTTCGCCCATATTAACTTGTCTGATTTAGGCAGGACAACCATGCATCTCTGTCAAGAAACTAACAACCAATTCCTCTTCTACAAAAGCCGCTAGGATTATGAAAACAAAGTAAGCCCTTGAGAGACTATTAGATTGAAAATAGTCAAAATAAGCAGGAAGAGAAGAAACATGATAATCCAGATTAGAGATGTTTAGGAAAAGGACATATATCTCCAAATCTATGATAAATGTCGAGCTGAATTATTGCATTTTATCAAACTAGATTAATCCATTTGCTTTTCACTATGTCTTCTAGTTTGTTCTATCCACATGAATGTGTTGATCCGAATCAGTGTATTATCTGCATCATAACAAAATGAAAACTAATGGGTTTCTCACAGGCAAAATTTTTCTTAACCCTGCTTTATAGGTGGGGCTACATGGGGCTAATAGTCCCAGGTTAAAGAGAATTTCCAGTAGTTGCATTAAACACTGATTTCATGAGAAAGTCTGTAAAACCAGGCTTAATTGTCAGTATATTATCGAGGATGAAGATCTGGTACAATTACATAAACTGAACTTTGTGAAATCTTGAAATCTACTGGCTGAAAAACGTTCACACTGAAGATCACCAACACAGATAGGAACACGTGGGACAGTGTATTATTATTGCTGGAATAAAGACCCGACGGAAGTGACCGAATCCGCGCATATTTTGCTTATTTCTCAGCAATTACACAGTTTCTCCCAGAACCCTTTGGCACATATTTTTTATTCATACAAACAGACACTTAGGTGGTCATTATATTAGATTCTGTAAAAGTCATTTTGAGATCGTTACCAAAACTGGAATTTATCTTTAATCTTAGCCCACTTTCTTTTCTCACACTGCTTTTGCAAGTGGGCTAACCACAAATAGCAGAGTTAGCCGAGTTATTGCAGTAAACAAAAGTGTGAAAGTCTAGGGTTAAGGTAGCTGTGAGAAAAGAAACTCCGGTCAAGCCAAGGACTGTGCTTGATGTATGCTTTACAGGCAACACAGTCAGTGTCGTTGTCCAATCATTAACACTCAAGAATGTCTACCAATACTCCGCAAATACTGAATTTTGTGTGAGAAAAGGTAGCATTTCCTTAGCCAGGGTTAGGCTAAAAACTTGGTCAAATAAAAAAAGGAAAATTAATAGAATGGCAGGTAAGTGATAGTACAGGTTTAAGGAAATGTTTTGAGAAAAGCCTGTTAAAGACCTTAATCCTCAAGTCTGCTTTAGAGGTGACTATGTAAAAAAAACACATAGCAGCACATACTTAGGAACAAAAAATGAAGACATCTACAAAAAAAAACAGATAAGAAAATAGGCCATTGGGTAACTATATTTTTGCCAAATAATTAATAATAATACTGATGAATGTAGATAAAGAAGCACAAGACATACATATTATTTCATCTTTCTCTATATTGATATTTTCACGAATTGTGTATATTAAAGGTGTGAAAGCCCTTTCATACTTTTTACATGCATACTGGCTGCTCAGCCCAGTGGAAGTCAAATCATTGTACTTACACTAAAATCTAGTCAATCTTTTATCCCTTCATTAATTTGATTACTTTCCAAGCATTTAAATGATTAAATCCAGAGATAGATTAAGAACTGCAGCATCTACTATAGGCCAGGTTAAATAATTTCTCTCTTAAGAACTGCCCAAATGGGCAGAGCCCAAGACTGACCCTCCATTAATATTTCATTCAATTAATGAGTTTATCACTAAAGACCATCACACCAGACAGTGTTTAACAGTGAGCACCAGCCAATTTCATAGCAGGAAGATGCCTTTCCACGACAAGAAAACAAGATGGGTCTAATGGAGATCTGCATAGGGAGAGAACCCACATATTAGGCTTCTGACCCAATGCACTATCAGTGCTCCCTAACTTTCTTCCCGAGCTCCCAGAACACCCATCAGGCTAAACACTAATTAGCCCCATGTCCATTAGTCCTAAGTGTACTTAAGGGCCGTCTGCACCATCCCGAGTTTTCAAATTAGCGCGCTATTTCTGATCCGGCAAGTTATCCCGATCTGAACAATCTCGAGATTATTTGCAATGGAGACGCAATAATCGCGCTAGTTCGTAGGATTAATCTTGAGATTGCAATCCCAAGTCAACTTGGGATTATTTGCAAAATAGCACGCTATTTTACGAATTATCGCGCTAATTCGTAGGTGCAGACGCACTCGGGATTATTCATTCATGGCGTAAGAGCATAATGCATCAATGCCTCACTCGAGCAGGAATCGCTCTTCTTGCGATGGTGGAGATGGGGTTTCTTGAATATCGAGATTAATCGCGAAGAGGACCAATCGGACTAAAATCTCAAGATTGAGCAAACTCGGGATGGTGCAGCACAGACTTAAGAGTCCATAAATTCTGATCAGGGAGAAACTGATCTGGGTTTACTGCATAAAAACAAGTTATAGTAACTTTGCCATCCAATGGCAAATGCCATGAAATCCTTGATTTTGATTGGCTGTTGAGCAATGTCACGTTGGTGAGCAATGTCATGTTCGTTGTTACCATTGGATAGCAAAGTTACTACACAAGTAACTTTTTTGCAACAGACCCTGTCTGGCTCCTGTCAAAAGAGTAGTTAACTATTTTCATTTGGATAATAAAACTTCAAATAAACTTAGGGGATTTTTAAACAGCCAAATCGTCCACTATTTGGAATAAGATTAGACTGTTAATTTGACAGGATTCCAAGTGAAGAAACTCTTAAGGTGCGGGACCTTTTACTGGGCAGATTGGGCCAGAATCTTGAGCTCAAGTAAACTTGTGCTGCTCTGGCCGATGCACCTCAAAATGCTCTGATTCAGTCAGAAGAAGTTGTTGCATTCTCTCCATAGGTGGTTTCAAACCGCCTCAATCCCAAGAATCCCGTTAAATTACGAGAACTTTTTAAGGCTAAAAAATACCCGTTAATTATTCCTGCATTCACACCGCCCCGAAACACATCGTTCGGGATAAGTTCCCGAAGTTACGAGCATGCGCAGTATGGTCTGATAAGCAGGCAAGGCGCGAGATTCAAAATCACTAGCCCAGCAGCCACCCACGCCGCCGCGCCCAACGACACGCTGGGCTAAAAGTTCCCGTAATTTGCTTTCACATTGCCAAAATACCTGCGACCTTGGAAAAATCCCCACGAAAGTTCTCGTAATTTCGCCAAGTACCTACTATTTAGCGGGTATTTTCTTTCGGGGAAATTTCCTGATCAGAGAATACCTGGAACTGGCGAACTTCGAGGCGGTCTGAAACCACCTATTGTGACACCTCTTGGTCTAGCCATTCATCAAAATCAACTCAAGGGGAAAGTCTAGACACCCTTCCACCCATTCATCAAAATATAAACTATAATGGTAATACCATGGACCCTACCAATGCCAGTAACAATAGTAGTATACTTCCTTATACAGCAACTAACACTTTGCTCTGCAATAATAACTACCCTACCAATAATTACCCTGGCATAAAAATGACATCAATATCATATGAACTTAAATGAACTTGATATTGAGAATGAAATGGCGCCGTAAGAGTCTTGCTGGTTGTGAATCTCTTGCAGTATTCATTGTTGACGAATGAGAATAACAGCTCTAAAGGCGTCAAAGAGATCCTTCTCACAAGTAATAGATGGTTTTACCCGACCTACATTGTATCGATGGAAATCTTGTTTCTACAATCACTTCAGAGTGTTTAATAATGTCATAATTCCATAGACGTCCCTTCTTTCTTTTTACCATACCAGCATGACAGGGCAAAGATGTGCATGTACTTGTCTTTTTTATACATTTAATAGGTGGTGAAAACATATCATGTTTCCCAGATATTTTCCGGTGTTTTTTAAGTAAAAATATCTTGGCATACAGCAATGACTCTTCATCTGTGCGGTAAACCAGTAAGTTCTGTTTTCTCTACATGGATGTTGTACTTTTTTTTAACCAAGGATGATTACTAATATACACTTTGCCCTCATTCCTATCATAAAAGTGAAATGCTTCGTTTACATGAAAATGTGGGTCTAAGGACTACAGACAGCGTCAAGAGGTTAACTTTCACGAATGGGTAAATATTCAAGTAAATAAAATAAATTATCAAGTCATTTTAACTGAGTATTGATTGGCAACACTGCCATCAATGATAACTACCCTGGTTACATTGCTCAACATCCAATTTAAGTCAAGGTTTTCACAGAACTACCATCCATGGGAAAATTGTAATCAGTGTTATTACGTGGTAATTGTCATTTTCAGGAAAGGGTCCCTGGACTTCTGACTTCCAAATTCCGAGAACTATTTTGTAAGTTCTATGGGTAGTGGGTTGGAAGTTAACTGTTATTATCAATAAATGCTCCCTGGACTTTTGATCTATTTCTGAGAATGATTTTATTTCTGATCTTGTAAACTGTCACCTTGGGCCCCCGTCTCATTAAGGACTTGCAACTGATGTAACTTTGCCATTACGGCAACTACATGTACCATGGAAACCTTGATTCTGATTGGCTGCTGAGCCCTGTTACCATGGTAGTTGCCATTATGGCAAAGTTATAACAGTTGCAAGTCCTTTATGCAATGGGCCCCTTATCTGATTCAGTAATGGATGAGACAAATATCATTGCAAATCAGTATTGTTTCTAGTTAGAGGTCGAGGGATTCTCTGAACTATGTAAAACCATTCTCTGAATGAACTCTTTATTCCAGATGTACTTATTCAATAACTTACTTTTTAGGTTCCAAATTACTGTCATTAGTATTTGAAGCATTTTACACAAACATTTCTAGAGAAAATGTGCTTTGTTAAAAAAAAACACAATTAAAACCTTGCAATACTTAGCTTTCATTTTTAACAGGGATGAATTCCTAAAAATGAGCAATTTACACTAGTAATGATAGGCTTTCGATGAATTATCTTGGTGTATTCCTATTCAACATAGGTGGTATACATTACATCGAACATTGACAAACTGAATCGATTGTGAGTTGGAAAATGAGATAAATTCCTCTTATTATTCTTTTTCTCCTTGGGACTGTTTATTACAATGTGGACATGTGATTGAACAAAACCATAATCATCTTTTGTTACAGGCGCAAGTAGCCACATCGGCTGATGTAAAATAATGTATCAAATAAAAATAAGTAAATGTACACATCTTTCACATTTGCACAAAGAATTATCAACAAGAATTCTGAAATTCATCAACTTTTGAGATGGTTCTTTTTTAAAGGGTACATGATTATTAGTGAAAGATAGATATTCTATTCAAACAGATGAATTTGAGTTGAATAGACTGAAAGAACAGATTTTTTTCCTCATACAATAAGCACTATCAAACATGTGCCTATTGTTATTAGTATAATGTCTGATGACAGGTAGGACATGGGGAGAAAGAAACACCCCGGCCCTTACCCTCCTTTGGCTCTGATGGGTGACATGACACATGCTCCTGCAAAATTTGCTCCAGTCTTAATATCTCAGAGGGCATAGGGTTAGAGTTAGGACTGAAATAAGAATTTTTGGTTCAGAATAATGTAAAGATTAGGATCACGGTTTATATATTTTTCGAGGTTAGGTTTTACATTTGGCTTAACGTGCAGATTTTCCATCTAAGCAATTGTCATGGAAACAACTGTAGAGGTATTTTGGCTCGGTGGATAAGTCTCCGGACTTTGAACCACAAGGAACTGGGTTCAAATCCTACCATGGCAATTGCGTCCTTTGACAAGGCATTCATCTAATGCCACTATCCATCCAGGTGCAGTAAATAGACATACCCTGTAAGAGTGAAGTCCTTGAATGCTCTAACACCCGATCAGGGTAGCTGTACTAACGAAACATTGCACTAAGCGCTATATTAATGATGCATAATATCATTATTATTCAGGATAAAATTGAATGCTCCTGCTCCTATTAATCTATTTGGCCTTTAGCTTTCTGCACAAAAACAGTTTCCTGAAAATAATTACTAGTTTGGGATAAATAATCACAGACTACAAGAAAAATATTGAAAAAAGGGCTTCTCTACAATCACAAACACTGCAATTTAGTTTGGGCTTTCCAGAACTTTAAAAGACCCTATGTTTTGATAAAGGTTAGTTCCCTAGAAACATCGGACAACATTTTGGAAATAATTAAACCCCTAAAAACACACACACAAGGTTTTTATTTGCAGTGTGAATGCTGCCATTGTAGGTCTCAATTTTTGGAGGAAAACCTAGCCTCATAACAAACTTCACTTCTAAGTTATCCTAAAAGTACATTTTTTGCGACAATAGTTGACATATTGGCGTATGCTTATCACATTCTTTCCATTTCTTTGTCCAGTGGAAAAGAACCCTAAAACTGAGTGTTTACTATTATACACAGAAAAGGATGTACAAAAACCTGCACAAAAATTAAAATATTAAGATATAAAAGGCCTTCTTGATTTCCTGATGACAATTACAAGTTTGGTATAAAAAATATGCAGACCAGGGGCCCATAACACAAAGATTAGCATGATCGTAGAACATTTTTCTACGATTGATTCCACTGACTACAATGTACAATCAATTGTGAAAATACAGCGTATGATTAATCGCTAACCTTTGTGTAACAGGACCCAGAAGTGGTACTGGTCCTTCCAGTATAACCTTTGAACAAAAATTTAGCTTCATATATGGTATATATATATATATATATATAGGGCTTGATGTAGTTACCATAACAGTCGAAAGCCCCCCCCCTCACAAAAATTTGCAGTCTCCTGTGAGTTATGGAGATTGGACTGCTTGGTTCAGACCAGGGGCCCGTTGCAGAAAGAGTTGCGATTTATTGCAACTCTTTCTACAACGGGCCCCTGGGCCCCCGTCTATCATAGTTACAACTGATCCAATCAAACTCAAGTACATGGAAATCCACCAATGTCATAATTTTTCTTTAGGAAATTTGCTCAATGTCCTTGAAAACATAGAGAAGCATACTGAATTGTCAAGAAAATGCATGGGTGAATGTATGAAAGTACATAATTTCTAGAAAACATTTTGAACAAATTATGTAATTTGTTGCTGGCTTTCCATAGTTGTGACTGATCAAGGGTCCGTTGCAGAAAGAGTTGCGTTTGAACGCAAGTCAAAAAATCAATCGCAAGCCCCAAATTGGTTGAAAATCAAGTTGCGCATGATTTTTATAGTTGCGATTGATTGCAACTCTTTCTGCCACGGGCCCCTGATCAATCGTAACTCTTTGTAAGACGGGACCCAGGGGACAGCTGATGATGAATTTCAATCAGATCCAACTCCAAGGCCCATATTCTGAAGTCAGGTTTGATTCAATCTCTGGTCTAAAGTTGTGATTTAAAGGACAAGTCCACCCCAACAAAAACTTGATTTGAATAGAAAGAGAAAAATTCAACAAGCATAACACTGAAAATTTCATCAAAATCGGATGTAAAATAAGAAAGTTATGGCATTTTAAAGTTTCGCTTATTTTCAACAAAATAGTTATATGAACGAGCCAGTTACATCCAAATGAGAGAGTTGATGACATCACTCACTCACTATTTCTTTTGTATTTTATTATATGAAATATGAAATATTTTTATTTTCTCGTCATTGTCATGTGAAATGAAGTTTCATTCCTCCCTGAACACGTGGAATTCCATTATTTTAACATTTTGTGCTTCAGGCAAGGAGGTCCTAATCGTCAAATTCGTAAAAATTGAAATATTGTATAATTCAAACAATAAAAAACAAAAGAAATAGTGAGTGACATCATCGACTCTTTCATTTGGATGTAACTGGCTCGTTCATATAACTATTTTGTTGAAAATAAGCGAAACTTTGAAATGTCATAACTTTCTTATTTTACATCCGATTTTGATGAAATTTTCAGCATTGTGCTTGTCTGATTTTTCTCTATTGATTCAAATCAACATTTTTCTGAGGTGGACTTGACCTTTACCTATGGATAGCCAATTGTGACATAAATCTCTAACATTTAGAGGTTCACAGCATCAGCTTATTTGACTCTCAAATCATTATTAACTGTCTGGGAGGGATAAATAAGATAATTGTCTTCACCTTTAAAGAATTGGGAAAGAGCACAGAAAAAAAACATGGAAGAAACATACCCCTTCAACAATTTTTGGCATGTTTGGATTCCTATGATTTTAGCACTTAGACCACCGTCTATAAAGTTAAACCAGAGTTCAGAATACAGGCCCAAAAGTAAAACACAACTCGATTATCAACCAATCAGAAACATGCAACTGGGACTTGCGATTGAATGCATCTCTTTGTGAAAACGGCCCCAAATAATGGAACAATTACTGAAAGGGGTGTACCATGTAAGGCACCTACATCAGAGAATAGTTCTAAAAAGATATAATGAGAGGTCTTGCCAAAAATTGGTCCTTCTCCGAGCATGCCCCCTGGCTAAAACATCATTGACAAGTTTTGGCACCAGTCTGCCAAATAGTATAAAAATGACTTGCATTGTGATATGAGAATAAACTGTTATTATACAGGTAGGTGTAGAATAACTGATTTTCTCTCATTTAGAGTAATTGGGGAGAAATCAACAGTGGAAGACCTTAGAAATCATCACCCTTTTTGAGCACGGAGTTAGAGTCAACAAGTAGGGAGTATAATAGTGATGGCATGATACCTTTTCACACGTACGACCTAATTTGGGTACCGAGTAGGCATCATTACAAAATGGATCAACTATTAAGGTTTCAACTGAATGGAAAATTTACTAATTAATTAATCATTTAACTGGATAAAGAAAGTACAAATACCAGCTAAGCAAAATTTGGATTAAAAGCATGACAGTACTACTAAAAAACAAAATGGGATTGATTTTGGAACAAAAATTACACATAATGAATAAAGTTCAATGGGAAGAGTGCAAATCATATATTTTTAAAAATTATCTTACTTAAACAATGTAGTTTAATATCTTGAGCTCCCAAAATTGTACAAAATATGAAAACAACCTTGCTTATATTCAACTCATATATGCTGTCAAAAATCATGGGACCACATGTACAATAATATACTGCTAAAAGTACAAGATGTGTAGCATGATTTCAATGTGAAACATTCCAATTTGATTTCTATATTTTGAAATAAAACAACTCCTTGTGAGTGCCGAGTATATCAGCAATGAGCAGCCACCTAACTAAAATTTCTATGGTGTCCAAAAAAGAAGTTTGCATCCCGGCTGGAGGAGAACCAATTTAAAGCATTTCACGGTAGAGAAATATCAAAAGAAATCTCCAAGCCCGTCGGGTACGATCAAAGATGAAATGAGAAGGGTAAACAAACATTATATTAGTGCATTAATCCCCTCAATTCATTAGTTTGTTAGATATATTATGTTGGAATTAAATTTCTTGGAGCCTCAGCAGTGCTACCACCCGTCTACGGTTTGTGGATCACTTTTAACCATGAAAATTCAGTCCAAATGCACAACTTTAAGGCTTCGCCATTGCAGCCGGCATTGGAGTGTTAAGACATTCCTATTCATAGCTGATAGCATTATATAAACCCAACAATTATTCCTAATCACTCCCCCGTGTAAAAGTTTGCTTTAGTTTTGAAAAGCGGCTGATGAATAGAATGTAGGGCTCTTGTGCCATGCATAATTCAGAATTACATGAATATCGTGTCTAAATGACGGTTTTCATCAAAATACGACGCTGAATACTGCTGGAATGAGGCGCATGCATATGGATGCCGGGAGAAGGCGTGATCATTAATAAAATTCATGGTCACCATTTAGTATTAGGAAGTAAACAAGAGAATAAACAAACAGAGTCAACACAAAATAATATCAGTGGAGATGTACCCCTATTAGCTGACATCTATGAAAAAAAATTGTCTTTTGTTAGTTTGATAATGGATGCATACCAATGATTTTTCTTGCTATCAAATCAATTATTCCTAATTGCTCCCCCGTGCAAAGTTTGCCTTAGTTTTGAAAAGCTGCTGACGAATAGTGTCTTTTCTTTGTTTGATAATGGATGCATAGCATATGACTTTTCTTTTGGTCAAATCAAATATCTCCAACACTGAACATTATCTATGTCATTCTGTTTGTTATTTGTTCCAATTTTCATGATGTCAAAGAATACCTAGAATTAATCAAAATGATTTGTGATTATGAAAAGATATCATGTACACGAAATGGCTTTCATAATATCAAAATATTTTCTAATGAAAAGTCCCGTAATTTTGAAAAATGACATTGTTAAGTATTTGCATGATTAAAAAATACAATGAAAAATATTATAAAATGGATTTAATAATTCCACCAAAGAATAAGATTTGCTTGTCTAGGTGCAAAGGTTAAGTCCCCATTTATTTTTGTAGGCAAAGTCAGTTTTCTTTGGTCATACAAAACAAAGCAATTCAAAATTATTTTTAAAAATCTGTTCAAAATTGTAACATTGGTGTGCATTATCTATTTAACTTGTCTTTTAAAACACAGTAATTTATGACACATTGTCTTAGTTTTCATTAGCTTTCTACAGTACATATACATGTACTTTGGTAAAAACAAAATTTTGCTCCCCAAATCTTGTTTTCCCAAATTCTGTGAAATACAGCCGTTTTGAGCGAAAATTGGGATTTTCATGGAAGGCTTATTTTTCAGAAAATGATAATAAAGGACAATAAAGTGATGCAATCATTGAGTAAATCTCTTCTAGATTATTATTCAGTAATTTGAGTAAAGTGCTTTATTATTAGGAAAAATTAAAGGCATGCAATTCAATCAATCCTTGGGGCATAATCAGATAATTACAGGAGTCATCAGGCACATCATCCAGGCACATCTTCATCAATAAATTATCCTCCTAATTCCACACATAGAGGGCTACATCACAAACAAGTCCACTTATTTCAATAGATAATTGCCAAAATGCACCTCCCAGGTGAGTTATTTGTACACTGTACCTGTATTAGAAAATTGGCCCCTGAAGTTTCAGCTAGTTGGTATCAAAGATCTAACTTGGTTGACAATTGGAAGTCATTGGAAATTTTTTTTTTTTCGAAGAATAAGAATTTTTTAAAGATACAGTCGGAATGATCAAACGGCCCTTTAGGTACCGACTGTCAAAAGGAAGAAAAACCAATCTGCAAACTCATATGAACAAATTTTTGTTCCGACATATTTGAATGTAAATGCCTTTCAGAGTTTTGGGGACAGGAGAAAATCAGGTAAATCATAGTCCTACATGGAGAGAGGGGGACTCTAATCACACTAGAATGTAAATGATAACAGAGGACCGCTGCGTAAAAGTTGTAACGTAAGAGAATGATTGTGGTAATAATGCTCTATAGCCAATCAGAATCAAGGATTTCAGGGATTTTACCATTGGATGGCAAAGTTGCCATAGTAACTTTTATGTAACGGATCCAGACTTCTATGAATAACCACCTTCCTCACTTGGGAGGACTGCAGTGTAATTACTTTGAAGTGTTATAGGGATGGTCCAGAAGACAAACATTCAAATTTTGCAATGAAAAATAATCTAATTGTCACTACAAATTTGGAAGAAATGAATGTTTAAATAAAATTCCAATAAACCTATATCAAACAGCTGAACCTTTTGCAAAACTTAACACAAGCTTTAGATATGGAATGATCAATGGAAGGACAATATGGACCGACGTCATATTATTTTCCCTACAATCTGTGAAAAATGACACTTCCTATTATTGTAAAAAAAAGTAATGAAAAACATAGGATTACAAATTTAGGAAGAAACGTCCATTCTTGTCCTGTCACTCAAGAAAATGACGACTGAAATCCACAATTCAACAACTGAATGTAATTCAATAGAAGAATTGTGCATTTAGCTGTCAGGTTGGGGGTTTCGAGGAAGATACAGGAGAATGACCCGACAAGGCGTGAATGTAAGACAAATTTCTTGCACAGATCATGACAGTAAACAAACAAAATAAAATGGATGACTGATTTCTTGAATAGCAGTAGAATGAAAAGGAGTGATTGGTAGAAGTGATTTTCACGCCCCAATTTGGCAAAATGCAATGATTTTTATTGCTTACTCAGTTGACAATACCACAATAATCTCACTTCTGCTTAATCTTATATAAGAAAGGGGAGATTATGAAAGCTGCACAAACTTTACTCCAAAAGTCCCACGACGATGAAAGGAGTATATACTGGGAAGAATTTGTGCTTTTTTGTGATTCCATTTTAATTGCTATCAATGCATGGGTCATATGCATGCCAGCCCGCCTCAAACTCTGTTGTCGAGGCAGCATTTGGACACATCATACAGGTGCGTGGAAGAATACAGCAGCTTTCTGTGAAGTCACATCCTCAACTTCATATCAAACTTCCTCTAACAAGTGTAATTATCATTTACTTTGTGCAATATATGCCTGCATTTCTTGCTTCTGTTTTATGCATCTAAAAGTATTGAATTATAGGAATTTGTGCAGTAAATGTTAATGACTACCAGTTCTACAACAATGTAGGAGATATCAGTTTTTGCTGCATGCAATTTGGACTCACCTGTACTGGATATAAATAGGGAAGCATATTACTGGGCAAATCCGCTATTAAGACTCCCCTTGCTTTGTGTGCATAGCTCATGTTCCATAAACGGGCTATTGCTTGAAGAATGGGTTAGTTAAACGTCCCCCTTTTGAGGCAAAGACTGATGTTGAGAGGGGCTCCGGATTAAGGACACTTGTAGGCTTTGGAGGTTCTTAGCCCGACTAGGCTTCTTCTGCAAATATCTTCAGCTAACATTACCGATTGTGTCTCGTTGATTTACTTTGCAATCATGAGTTTATGGCTAGAGGGTGTGATTTACCAGCATGGTGCCATGTGAAATGACTTGAGATATGTTTGAAATGATCTTCATCACTTCTGCATGAAATGCGGAGAAAGCGTTCACTCCATTTCGGTTTGGATGGTCTCCCACGCTGCCGATAAGACAAGCGTTCCTGAATCGTGAGTAGAACTTGATAGAATGGATGCAGTTGGTCAGATCAAGATGATCTATTTGCTGTAGTTCTAAATATTATAGTATGCCTTGCTTTATTCATGACAAAACAAATGGAAATGTATTGTTTATAAACTCCATCTTTGTCCTTGTAGTTTTCCATTCACTTTTCAAAATTGAGATGGCTTTTCAATTTTTCTATCAAAGAACACTTAAAAATTGGTTATTTAATCAAAGGTCATTTCACTGCAGGTAGAAATAAGATAGTGTTGGCGCAGCCTCATGTTATGTAAAATGTATTTGAGGGGGCCTTGGAAAGGGAAACACAATTGTGCCTGTTTAAATTTTGCAATTAAGATATTGCAGACATCTCCATGTACATGCATACTGGGTGTGTCACAAGGCAATGAAGTTTCAGCTGTAACTTCTGAAGGTTTCCATGGCAAAGAAAAATAGTGTACTAGGTTTCAGGGCACAGCATGTATCTTTCTTGGGCAAATGTTGGTCCTAAAATCTCTCATCCACTCAATGAGTGATTTATATTACAATTATTTATTTTTAATACAGAATATGATATTCTGTAAAAACTTTAAGAGATGACTTTTATAGGTTCAAAGTACATGCGAAAGGTGAAAACTAAACAGGGATATGTACCAGCAATTCTTTGGTTCAGATCAAGTGGACATCAGAGATGGATAAATACATGTAGAAGGGCCAACCCAATTCAGGCATGGACTGGGTGGATCCCATTAAGTTTTCCTTCAAGGGGAAGCACATCCTGACAAAACTTCATTTAAATAAAAATAGCAGAAAAAGTAATTGAAAATATGTAAAATGAATTCTAAGAAATGACATCAAAATTGGAGAAAAAAAAAATCATTTCAAATGATTTTTTTCAATCTTTGATGAAATTCCCTCAAATCTTCACCAATATTTTTTATGAATTTTTCTGCAATTTTTACAATTAACTTTTAGTCAGGGCGAACTTCCTCCTTAAATTGTGCAAAATACTACCTGATATCTGGTACCAAGCAGTTTCTCTCAATTATGTTTAATTCATTGGCTACAGTTAAACTGATTCAATAGCTCGAGTTAAACTCTAATCTTTGTTGATACAAGTTTTCTTGTTAACAAGAATATAAATTCATGTTGATCATTTTTTTTTAAATTTTAGTAGGGGTATGGAGAGTGGTCTCCAAGTCTCCAGCAATGTAAAAACAAAGCAAGATAAAAATGGGATATGCAATCTTGAACACGCTTACAGTCATGACTATTTAGGAGAATCCATGGGCGTAATTTCACAAAGTTCTAGTTTTTTGCTATCAGGATAGCTTTTGCATAAATGTTTGAAGGAGATTTATAGCATAGAACTTTTGATAAGTTATTTGGAAAATGAAAATAAATTCCCATTGTGTTTAACAATTTTCTGCTGTAGCCAAATGCACACAGTATGTTTGTTCATTTGATATACAAACATGCAATATTAATCATGCATTATATCAGTCTTTCCTTACACTCTCAATACGCTACCAAGCTGAGATAATTGCTTCAAGTCGCCAAAGAGATAATCCCCACCACAGACATCCAACTATTCCTAGTGTGATAGATAGGCCCACAGAAGCCTTGTATATGTATCACCCACTCGCAGAGTTATACAAAATGTTTTAAACCTCACGCTGTGGAGAAACTGGTTGGCTTCCAACAAACGTGTGTTTAATAGTTACCGTCTAAACAAACACCTTAATTACATGATAAATCTGAAATTTAAATGAATGTTTAGTCTAATAAATGAATGAATACGTATCTCCCCACATCGGGGTGCATCTGCTTTGCTTTGTGGGTAAGCCGAATCACGTTTGACAATGGACAATATAGCAGCTAGTTGTAAGGCTTGGAAGTTAAATTTAATTGCTTCATGTCGACAAACAGAATACTCTGATATGCAATGATATAAAGCATATGAGTATCGGGAGGCCTTAACAATTTTAACCCACACTTGCAGTCATAAAGTATCAATGTTATCAGCTCTCTCATTATAATTACAATGCTATCAATTAAAGGGGAATGATTTGAACATGAGTGGGGCCAAATATAACTGTTATCAGTCTAAAAAAAAGAATCTGTAGGAAACATGCACTTGTTTTCCTAAACATAAAATTGTGAAATCTTTGAAAGGAAACAAATGTTTTCTTTCCTCACCTTTAACAATGAGGATATTAATTATTTTTTGAAAATATAACAAATGATAGTGAGGCTTGAAGATAATTAACATCATCATCAATTTTGTGTGCTTAATTTATGAATCTTGTTTTTTTTTTACCATTTTCATCACACTCATCTCTGACCGGTCAGTCCAATTTAAGTCATAACATGCATATTTGCTTTAAAAAAACCTGGTTCTTCAGCTAGTTAAGAAGGAAGAAACAAGAA
Organism: Lytechinus variegatus; assembly: GCF_018143015.1. Taxonomy (NCBI): domain Eukaryota; kingdom Metazoa; phylum Echinodermata; class Echinoidea; order Temnopleuroida; family Toxopneustidae; genus Lytechinus; species Lytechinus variegatus. Next base: position 5,849,276 of record NC_054755.1, on the reverse strand, counting down.
AATATCAAAATAAATGTTCCCTTTTCATAAAGGACAAGTCAACCCCAGAAAAATGTTGATTTGAATAAAGAGAAAAATCAAACTAGCAAAATGCTGAAAATTTTATCAAAATCGGAGGTAAAATAAGAAAGTTATGACACTTTAAAGTTTCACTTACTTTTCACAAAGCAGTGATGATATATGCACAATTCAGTGACACGCATATGAGACAATCGATGATGTCCTTCACTCACAATATCTCAATGTTTGAGTTCTACAATATTTCATTTGTACATATTTGACCATAAGGACCAACTTCACTGAACAATATAGTATTAAATAATGTTAATTCCAGAGGTTCAGGTACGAATTAATCAGTGTTTTCCTTGACAATGAGGAGAAAATGTGAATACCGGTATTTCATGTTTCATAAAATAAAATACAAAAGAAATAGTAAGTGGATGGCGTCATCAGTCTCTTCATTTGCATATACCGACCAGGGTGTGCATATAACTATTCTGTGAAATAAGGCAAAAGTTTATGTCATATCTTTCTTATTTTACAACCGATTTTGATTAAATTTTCAGTGTTATGCTTGTTGGATTTTTCTCTTTTTATTTAATACAACTTTTTGTTGGGGTGGACAGGTCCTTTAAAGCTGATGCTCAATGAACCCAAGTAGAATTCTAAACTCAAGACAGTCTCACCTAAAGAATACTATCTGCTGCTACTGCACATTAAATAACTATATAGAAAACTGCTTTACATACAAATTCAGAGGAGGTGGACTTCAATTGCATACATATATGCAAAGAGATTAACTTTATTTTCAACTGGAGAGGAGATTGACTTTTGCTGTTTAGCATGAAAACTTTTGTTCCGAACCGAGAATCCTGTCTCTTTGGGGGAAACCTTCTGTGTATAAAGTACACAACATGGAATGTCTTTTTCATATTTTGCCTTGAAAGCTTCCTAAATATTGCAGGGATATGTTGACGAGACTATGAATAACTTATGCATACATAGAGTGTACACGCAATGGGAGTATCATGGAATGCATTACAGAAGAACAAACTTCTGACAGGTTTTGTAAAGAATCTTTATAAATTAGCTTTTCAGCTCAAAGGCTTTGCAAAGAATGTATTTTTGTTTACGAGTCTATGTTATCTCTGTCTCTCTATCGCTTTCTTTCCCATTCTTTCTATGTAAATCATGTTTTTTCTTAAATCCGTTTCATGATCAACAGTTCGCTCGGTCTTTTATCAAAAACCTTGCATAAATTGAGTTATAATGAGGTTGCTGGTTAGCATGTGAGCGAGTAAGAATCTATTAAAAATGCGCAGTTCACAAAGAATGTCTACAAAGTACAATCTACATTTGTAATTTCTGGAAGATTCGGTACGATGAAGGCAGTCTGTGAGTGAGCCAAACATATACTAGGGAATAGTGAAAGCTTTGATACAGTTTTTCGTTTAGAATAATGTGAGATTGGTATGAGGGTTGGGGATAAGTTTGAAGATGGGATTTAGGCCTACATATACATATTTGTATAATGTTCTATTTTTCAACAGAGCCAGAGCAAACATAGAATCCCTTTCTAACAATGCAATATGATTTAATTCTTAATTGTAAAAGATCTAATCTCTATAGAATGTGTAATAGTCTCTTCCAATAATGATCAAATGTACATGTGTCACACCCTTTAGCTCTGGTGCTTGGTCCTGTTTCATAAAACTTGTTATAATAATAAATTTGCAATAACAGTTAAAAGCTACTGAAATCCACCAATCTGATTGGCTGATAGTAAATTTCTTACAGAAACTGTGCATATTATAACAACTCTTTGTGACACAGGGCCCTGAAGTAGCTTGCACTGCAGATAAGAGCCTTTAAGACCTATTTTGAGATATTTATCCTTGTTTATTATTCTCCACTCTGGGGGGCATTTCATCAACATTTTCATCTGACAAGTTGTCAGATCTAATAACTTTCCTTCATTTTGATTGGCTGAAAAGTATGGTTACTATGATAACTGTTTGATAAAATGGGACTTGTCCTTTTATGGAACACTCCCCAGGTTTTACATGGTTACAAGGTAAGATATGAACATCAGTGTGACTATTGCGGCAAGGGTTCACTTGAATCTAATAGCCAGGCCATCATTGCTTTCAAAATGCAGTCATTATCAATTTATCATTCAAACTGCTAAGTGAAATGATTCAGGGTTTTTGCTTAATATATTCCAAAATTTTATGAACATTTAAAAAAAGGCATCTGGAAGCTACTTCACATTTATTTCACAGACAATTAAGTTTGAAAATAAATCATCATGCTTCCTATATATTTTTTTTAAAGTCACATCCTTGGTATTTATAAAAATAGCTACAGCTAATGAAAATTGATAGTACATTTCAACTCACATTATGTTGTGAAAGTAGGGACTATGGTGGATAAGAGTTAATGGGTTATCACCTGGACTACCTTGGAAAGTGTGAAGAGCAACGCCATGTCACTAGACACCCATCAACCAACATGCATTGGTCACTATGCGTGCTAAATGTTCCTGTTTGGACAGACAATATCCCCCAAGGCAATCCCTTTAAACATTACAACACTACACCTTTATCAAGGCAACTCTCTATTCTTTTATTCTATAAAAAGAACAAATTATAATAGGGGCTATAACATCTGGGGCCGGTTTCATAAAACTTGTTATAATAACAAATTTGCTATAACAGTTAAAAGCTACCGAGATTATCCCTTCTGATTGGCTGATGATAAGTTTGTTATAGAAATTACGCATTCATTACTAAAACAGGTTTTTATGAAGAGTGTTGAAAAAGTCTGAAATAGAAAGAGCTACTTTTTGTACAGAGGAAAGCCAAAACTAAGCTGACATTAAGCTGAAAATCAAAACAAAAAAATACTAAAATCAGCTACAAATCTGAACTCTCACACCCCCTACTGCAGGCACAAAAATGAAGGGCAGTATTAAAAGTAAAAAGTACACTAAAAAAGGTTCTTGTTGACTTTTGATCATTTGCAGCAATATATATAAAAGATAAAAGAATTTCCTGAGAAATGATGTACAACACTGTTTCGGAAGAACCATTGTCATTGCCCGATCCCCCCCTTGTTTTCAAAGACTGTATGTAACCTTGTAAATTAGTGATTGCCAGGGATTCCCAAGCTGTCCTGATAGTTTTTAATTGGCCAATTAACTCTTTTCAAATCATCTCATGGGAGAATGATGACTTGTATTTGAAGTAAAATATCTATTTTAAGGTGTCTTGAAAGAAAATATTTGCAATGAATTGAAAATTTAAAGATGCACATTTTAAAATGATATACAAGATAAATTCAAAAGGAAATCAATTTCTACTGATTGATGGAAGAAGGAGATTATAAATCAATTGCATATTTGCAATGAAATGCACAACATTTAAAATTGATTTTGAGACCTAAAAATTTCCTTGAAAAATTGCAAGTTTCTTGCAACAGATCTTTCTTCTTCTGAAGATGGTGTGTTTTCAACAATAGCTCAAATTCTTATTCAGTTTTGGTAAAATCAAAGTGCTATTCATATACATGTATAAGAAATGTCAGATAATCATGTGCATGAAAATGTAATATTCATGAGTAAAAGGTTACACAATGTGTCAAGATCAGAAATATTATATCCATGAGACCATGACCCCCCCCCCCTAGAAAAAGTCATGTATTTTCCTCTTCAGAATTAGAACCATTTCTCCACCAAAGGAATAGGACATTGACTTCAATATTTGTAGAGCTTTTTGACAGACAATAACTAACTAAAATAATTGTTTGCATTAAAAAATATTTCATTGTTAAAAACAATACTATATCTGAGTAACCATAAATTTATTTTTCTTTTTTCTTATTCTAAAAGTTGATCTCGTTGAACCCAATAGTTAGGCAGGAAATTGCATAAAAATGGCAAGGAAAAGAAACACTTCAAATTTTCAAAAGTTTCAGGCATACATGTATACATGTACATGTAGGACTGGATATCAATTAGCCCATTACACTGGCCGCCACTGTCAAAAACAATATTTGCCTAAAAATCCAAGCACTGACGTAGACGGTCTAGACCTACAGTTACGTCTGCTTGATGTTTGATTTGACGTTGCAAAATTGTATCAAAAGATGAATAGAATGTTAAATTGATTACAGAGTTGCTATGGCAACATCCATCATGGCCCTGCGTCACTGACCAGTCTCCGGCTTATTACGCCCCGTCCTCGCGACTATACTCCTTCTATCTAGACATCTTCAATTAAACCTTGATAGAAGCTAATCAAGGACTCTTATCCAGGAATCTCATTTAAGACATTTTTTTAATACGCCTAAAGGGAGGGTAATTATGTCCAATTGTACATGTATTACTATGACATCCCCCTACAACAGGCTATCTATTCTAGACTGTGAATAATTAACATTCGATTTACAAGCTCAGCAGTGTTTCAGATGGGTGATCTTCATCTCTGCCCTTCAGTAATGTACATGTATACAGATACCTTTTTTTTAAAGAAAAGATTTTACGATCCTTACTGAACATATCCCCATCTCTTCATTCAGTGTTCCTACCCCACCCCAACCCCTCTTCCACTACCCCCCCCATGCACCTCCGATTAGTAATGAAAACCTATTGTTGGTGTTTAAGAAAGGAATTGCATGGGAGATCCTTGATTGGTCGATTGGGAACAACATTTCTCTGTCAATGTTTGACCATCTCAAGGACCTTTTGTATGTAAGCTTTAATGACATGGCAATTACCTGGAGTTGGTGTTTCCTCAATTGAAGATTTTTTTTTCTTTTTGAGGAGGCACAGCCCGATAATAATATCAGCCAAATTGCCTGTAGCCTCCTACATTTTATAAGAGTCAATAATGATGCAAAGGTATGAAAAGGTGATGGGTATTATTCATTAATTCAGTTCAAGCTTGAACAAGCTATCTGACCTTTCACCAGCCACGGAGGAATTTTCAAACCATCATTACAAAAATCCAACACTCACAATATCCATGTCATCTTGTGGATGAAAGTTTGTTCAGACTCTAAACTGCAAACGCTTTAAGCCACACACACTGTTTGATTGTATTTATTGACAAATAGTTAACAGACTTTATAATCCAACATTGGTGTCAGAGTCCAAAGCAGAGTGTTTTGAATAGGTGTTAAAGCTTTTATCAATTGAAGCCGTTGAGCACATCAGATAATGCCAAAAGCTTTGTTCCAGTTGCATTTTCTTTTCTCAAATATGTACACAGTGGTTGCTCTGTATCAATGGTTACACAATATGGTACTTCCACAGTAGTGTGTTAATCCATAGCAAGTTAATTCATATAAAATGAAATGCTGGTATTGTACAGAGCATATCACATTACAATATATATTTGTAAGGTGCTGATTATAACCGCTAAGACTTTTGCAGGCGTGCAAACTTTTCAAGGAATGACTCCTGCCAGGTTCTTATTTACCTCCCTTTCTAGAGTGCAGTACATGGGGATAAATCTCTTTCTGAAAGAAATTAATGCCATGGTGTACAGCTATCTCATGATCACTGGCGAGACCATGTTTACTGAAATCATGCCTACTTCTTTTATCTCCACCTTCAGGTCTCATACCAAGGCATCAAAACCACTGAAGGACACTGCGGCGTAGTTGACCCATCTGAAATGTTCCTCTCCGGCTTGTGCAATCAGTGACGAAGCTAAAAATGGCAACTTCCTGGACGTCAACTCAGCCTCCTACAAAGACCATGCTCATCAGCTACCGCACGGACAACAACACAACGTTGCTGACGGACACTGGCGCTGATGGTGGATTGCATGTTGAACACAGCTGGCCTGTGCTGCTTCTTGTACCCATAATTCTTTGCACCATTGTTGGAAACCTCTTGGTATGCTTGGCCATTAGCAAGGATCATAAGCTACAAAACCTGACCAATCTTTTCCTCTTCTCAATGGCCATGGCCGATCTCTTGGTGGCGCTACTCGTCATGCCTTTCGGACTTGCAAAGGACTTACTAGGTAAGCCATTGTTTAGATTATCTTGATTAAACATAATCTTTTGAGAAAGATATGCAGCTTTATAAAAGAGAAAATGGGGTGAATGTGAACAATGTCATAGGTTGCCAATATGTAATGGTGCTAGTAAAAACAAATAAAAAAAAAAATCTTGGACTGAAAGAAATAAAAGATTTACTTGGAGTTAAATTATTCCTAAATACAGGCAATAGATGAAAATAAGAAGAACAAAAACCCACTTTTTGTCAATAATTTGAACCATGCTTCAAACTCTACATTCGCTTTTGAACCTACAATAAACATTTTCAATTTCAATTCCAAACATTGATGTCAGTTGAAAAATCCCAACAGAAAATCTTATTGATAACAATGTACATAACAAAAATAATTAGTAAGGTTTCATTTGAACTTGCCAGTGATCTGTCATAGTAAAGCAAAATGTCCTTTTTCTAGATTGATACAAAAGGTACATGTACAATGTATGTTTTTCTTTATTCATTCTGTATCAGGACACTGGTCGATGGGCCTAGTCATGTGCAACATCTGGTCCACCATGGATGTCTTCTGCTGCACTTCGTCCATACTGCACATGTGCACGGTCAGTATTGACCGCTACCTCGCGATCAGTGACCCTCTGAGGAACAAACGCCAGCCAAGAACTCGACGAGGCATCATCATCAAGATCTGCATTGTTTGGGCCTGTGCAGCAGGACTGTCCAGTCCGCTTTGTATCATGGGTTTCCTTCAACCTGAAACAGTCCTGAACAACGGCCAATGTGCTGTGACCAACATCCACTTCATGATCTATGGATCGGTTGTAGCGTTCTTCATCCCACTGTGCATCGTTATCATCACTTACAGTCTCACAACGTACACTCTTTACAAGAAGATGAAACTCTGTGTAGGTGAGGATACTGAAGAGAGCCAAAACAAAGACAAGCAAAAGACCTATCCCAGGTTCATTCTTCAGGTTTCCAAAAAGAACGGCTTTGAGCCTGTTTCAGTCAAAGACACCAAATGCGATTCTTCAAGTCTTGAGAGCTTGCCAACCCATAAAGAATGTCACCTGTCCCAAACATCTCTTGCATCAGTCAATGGTGATGGCAGCATTCGCAAGCTGAATGTATCTAATCTCAGTCTTCGGCGGACTATGTCGCATCAAAGCCGTAACGGCATGAAGCGGCTGAACACCGAGCAGCGGGCCAGCAAGGTCCTTGGACTCGTCTTTGCCGCCTTCGTCGTGGGATGGACACCATTTTTTGTGGCGAACATCACCTGTGCGATCTGTCCTAATTGTGCAATTGATGTAACTGTATTTACAATCTGTACATGGATTGGTTGGGCATCCAGCATGGTGAACCCGTTTATCTACACAGCATTCAACGTCCGATTTAGGCAAGCATTCATCAAGATATTATCTTGCAATAAATATTACTCCATTCTCAAGAGAAACTCTTCTAATAACTCTGATAAAGACAGAGAAAGGGGTCCGAACAGAAGCATCCCCATGCGGCGGAAGTTTGTTGCGTACGATGGAAGCATTGACCGACATGGCAACAAGCTTTGGTCATTGCCAGAGGCTTCCCAGTGACAACATTGATACACCACAGAACATTAATCTTGGACTGGTGCTGAAAGTCTGTGATCTTTGACATGTGCTGAAAGTTCTTTACTGAAATAAAATGTGTTTGTTTAACAAAGGCAAGATGAACAGGACTCAGGCTTGGATGACTGAACAATACAAATACTCAAAATAATGGATATTTTTGCCTGAAGAATCCTTAAGTTTTATATATACATTTATTTATCGATTGAGTATATGGTCTTGTGTGTATTAGACCTACATCTTATGTTTTAAAAAAGAAAAGGCATTTCGATATGTGACAGAAATATAATTATGGTTTGGTTTTGATGATTAAAAAAACAAGGGGAGCGACGATTAAAGAAACAATTAACTTTTGAGGAGCTACAAGTTGGATATTCACACTATCATGGGACACAGAATATATTTACTCTTCTTAAGATTATTCACTAACTGCTAAAATTATTTGTAAGAAGCTACAGGCAAATCAACTTGTATTATTTGCATCTCATATAAGAATTGATCTCAATTGTTCATGAATCATCACTGACTTTGCCTTGAATTTATTTGATTTATATTTATCATATTTTCATCAAATCTTTTATGAAAAACACATTTCTTGAACACATTTGATAATAACCAATTGTCTTGATTTCATTTTAGAACGAGGGGGGGGGTGTTTTACAAAGGTTATTAAGCATGACTTGTTGCATGCTATATAGGGCCATTCTTGGTCACGTATGACAGAAATTATGACAAATTGTGACTTACATTAGATATAAAACAACAAAATTTTAGAGATTAATAACTAATTGTGATGATTTTTAAAGTTTAATTTCATTTTGAAATTCACAGGAATTTCAAAATGAAACTAAACTTTCAAAATCATGCTTCTGTGTGAAGTCAAACACGTGACCCACTTCTTTTGACCTCTGACCTTGAACCTACATATTGGAGACAGCAAAAAATATTTCCAAATGATAGCTATTATGTAAATGTTATATACATGCATTTGAATTACTAACTCTCTAATTTTTTTTATAGATTTTTAGCTAATTAAAGTCAAGATTTGACCTAATTTCGGTCACATACGTGACCAAGAATGGCCCTATAAGGCATCATAGCAGTAGTCACCTCACAAGGGGTGTAACAAGAAAATATTTGCAATCAATTTCACATTTCAGATGCAAAATGTACAACTGAACGATCAATTCTAACCGAGGCAAATCAATTTGTATTTGTGATGCAAAAAGCAGACCACCAATCAATTGCAAATTTGCGATGAAATGTAGGACTTTCAACTTATTTTAGGACCTGAAATTGACTTATGATGAACTGCAAGCTTTATGCAACACTCTGTATGTCACTCTTTGTGAAACATCACCAAGGATGCAGTAAACCCAACCTTAGCGCTTGCTCATAGGGCTGATGTCTGCTTTTGTAAAAGAAATGGATAACTTAAAAAGGACAAGTCCATCTAAAGAAAAAGCTTGATTTGAATAAAAAGAGAACAATCCAACAAGCACAACACTGAAAATTTCATCAAAATCGGGTGTAAAATAAAAAAGTTATGACATTTTTAATTTTCGCTTAATTTTACAAAATATTTAAATGCCATTACGGTCGGTATGCAAATGGGGGAACTGATGACATCACTCACTCACTATTTCTTTTGTATTTTATTATATGAAATATGAAATTATCTCCTCATTCTCCTGTGAAACAAATTTTTATTTTGCTCTGAACATATGGAATTACCATTTTTAATATTTTATGGTTCAGTTTAATAAGTTGGTTCTTATTGTCAAATCTGTAAAAATTGAAATATTGTATAAATCTAAAAATAAAAAAAAAAGAAAGAGAGTGAGAGACATCATTGATTCTCTCATTTGCATGTGACTAAATTGTGCATATAACTATTTTGTGAAAAATAAGCAAAAATGTAAAATGTCATAACTTTCTTTTTTATCATCCTATTTTCATGAAATTTTCAAATTGTGCTTCTCTGTTTTTTCTCCATTGATTCAAATCAACTTTTTTTTCTGGGGTTGACTTGACCTTTAACATGTACCAGTTGGAACTAAGGTCTTTATATTCCTGTATAGCTTTCTAGAATGAGGTGTTAAATGAATCCTATTGATGATTGGTTTGCATGGTGCTAACTACATTTATAAGTAAATGTTGACAATGTATTGCGTAGACAAAACATATTTACAAATCACACAATAACACTTTCCAGAAAACATGGCCTGAATAGAATTTCTGTTCAACTTTAACATAAAAACTTAACACTTGCAAGTTGAATTATAATGTTAAGTTATTTTCAATAGACTTCAACACATAGCCTTTTTTCATGATAATGAGCATTTATCTCAATTTTATGGTTTATAATTTGTTGATTAAATGATTACTGTTGATTGCCTAAGTGCACAAACAGACATCATTCAAATATGTTCTATTGATTTATTTATAAACTTCTATCAATAATCAAGAGGGGCACAAAATAGCCTTCTGAAGAAATGTACATATAAACTAAGGAGGAGGTCAAATACATATGCAAGATGAATAAAAATTGCATTATATCAGATTATTTTATAGCTCAATGTTTTTAATAAAACAATAATATGTGTGTCACTGTCAAGTATTAAATGGAATGAAAATAAAATAAAATTGTCTCATTGTCATAACTAAGCTGCTGTTTTGTGAAAAACTAAATTTTACATTTAATGACTTACCGGATTAGGGTCGGGTGCATAAAAGGTGTAATCATGGTAACTTTGCCATTCAAATTGTATCTTCCATGACGTCCTTGACTTTGATTAGCTGGTGAATGTTTTTCACCATGGTAGTTACCATTGAATGGCAAAGTTTTAACTTTAAGTAAAGTGACCCTAATAAATTATAAAAAAAACATCACAAACACAAATTAAGAACGAGACCTGGGAATATTTCATGAAACAGTCAGACAGTGATTTTCACAAGCTATTGTTATAAGCTACCAAAATCCTTGCATCTGATTGGCTCAGAGCAAATTTGTTAGTGAATATCACAGACTTTTTGTTTCATGAAACTCCCCCTAGTGAAAGCAGTGTGCATCAATATGAATGTTGGCAATATGGTAAGACAAGATGAAAAGATACTATTAAAGGATGCTACATCATACATGAGAAACAGTTAAACTTGTTTTGATGATATCAAAAAAAGCGAGCTTTGTTCGGTTCTACTGAAAGAGGTAGATAGAGTTGGATTGCCGCCAAGAGATGGCGCTAGTCAACAAAGATTAGTCTGGACATTGATTGGACAGAGAAATCTAGATGTTAAACACTGTACATTTATTTGTGGGTATAATCATCTCTAAAGGGAAAAGGTTATATCCACATCTACATGTTCAACATGAATACAAAAAGAGAATCAATTTGATTAAATAACATGTATTTAATGGATAATTCTTTTTCAAGGGAAAACAAAGAGTTCAAAACTGATTTTCTGAAATATGATTTGTCAATAATGAATTGCAGAGTTCAATTTCACATTCTAGGGGACCATGTCATGAAAGGACAGGGTGTTTTACTTGACAAAGTCTGTTTTCTATGTTACCATAGTAACAGTGCTTTTCAGCCAATCAAAATAAAGACAAGTTGTCAGATGGTGAATGATGATGAAAAGCTCTCCTGATGGAGGACGTGAGGTAGGGGCACTTCACTCATAACCCAACTAGTTAATAGGTCAAATGATAATGCATGATGTACTGATGTTGACTATGTCTAGAGTATAAATCAACTTCATGGATTGCAGACAAGTGAAGGCCTTTACATTAGATGTGAACTCAAATATCTCTTCATCATTCCCCAGAATCTTTCTCTCACTGCTACATCAAAGACAACCTCCAACAGTATTACACACTACAAAGTCGTTCTGAACAAAAGACCCTCAACACCACCCTCACCTTAAATCTAAGACAATTTCCAACAGTATACACATTACACAATGTCACTCTGAAACAAGAAGCCTATATCACAACCCTAATTTTCACCTCATATCTTTAGAGAAACTGGCACAGGAGCAATTGTCGCAGGAGAAAATGTTGTGTTTCCCAGACAAACTAGATCTCTGGCTTGAGGCACTGGAGGACAGGTGTCTTCTTCACTGATCTTCCTCATTCAACTTGCGATGATAATAAACTTTTATGATTGTGGGCAACAATGGAAAGACAAGACAAATGGCTACACACGCACACACCAGCATATAAAAACCCACACTCACCTGAACAGCAAGAAGCCGAGAGAAGTAACGGCAGCCCGCCGGACATCGTCATCGACATCACTGACGGCGAAGTGAAGGAGTTTCCTGATGGCCTTGTTGTTTCCGGTGCCACAGTAAGCCAAAGCGATGGTGTACATCCCTGATCGCCTTAGGATGGGATCCTTGTCTCTGCTCAAGCTCTCGATGAGGGTGTCGGCCTCTTCAAGACGACCATACATGGTCTACGGATGAAGTAAAAGTAGTGAAAGTAGTTGATAACATTTCTTCATATCAAAATTATTTGATGGTTTAATTGTTGTTGCCGGTGCTGCAATAAGGCAAGGTAATGGTGGGATCTGCTCAAGCTCTCGATGAGGGTGTCGGCCTCTTCAAGGCGACCGTACATGGTATAAGGATAAAGTATAAGTAGTGAAAGTAGTTCATAACATTTCTTCATATCAAAATCATTTGATGGTTTAATTGTTGTTGCCAGTGCTGCAATAAGGCAAGGTAATGGTGGGATCTGCTCAAGCTCTCGATGAGGGTGTCGGCCTCTTCAAGACGACCGTACATGGTATGAGGTTAAAGTAAAAGTAGTTCATAACATTGCTTCATATCAAAATTATTTGATGGTTTAATTGTTGTTGCCGGTGCTGCAATAAGGCAAGGTAATGGTGGGATCTGCTCAAGCTCTCGATGGGGGTGTCGGCCTCTTCAAGACGACCGTACATGGTCTAAGGTTAAAGTAAAAGTAGTGAAAGTAGTTCATAGCATTTCTTCATATCAAAATTATTTGATGGTTTAATTGTTGTTGCCGGTGCTGCAATAAGGCAAAGTAATGGTGGGATCTGCTCAAGCTTTCGATGAGGTTATCGGCCTCTTCAAGACAAATGTACTATTGTTCTAACATTAAAGTAAAAATAGTGAAAGTAATTCATAACATTGCATTATATCAAGATTATTTTATGGTGAAATTGTTGTTGCCGGTGCTGCAATAAGGAAAGGCAATGTTGGGATCCCTGTATCTGCTAAAGCTCTCAATGTGTGTGTCAGCCTCTTCAAGACGGCCATATGCGGTTTGAGGAACCAAAATCAGAAGTAGTGTAATTAGATTTGATGCGGGATTCATCTTGAAACTTAAAAAAAATGGACGTCATAATTACCTACCATGCAAAACAAAACCATCATTGAAAAAGCTTTATGATTCGATATTATATCCCTCTGATAAAGTGACAGAAACCAAGCTTCAATTAATTTGGATGAGGAAAAACCAGGTAAAATAGAAAATCTCAAATATAGATATACTAATGTTTTGTTTTAATATCATGGACACTTTACTACCACCAGAGGAGATACTACGATCGATGAAAAGGCACTCAACTCAAGCCTACAGCATCGTGGACTTAAAGTTAAGTATAAGTTAGTAATGGTCAGTTTTAGATATGACAGTTTGTTATCTTTAGGATAGGATAGGGGCTAGTACTTACCAGGGCAATGCCAAGACAAAGTCCACGCAGAATCTTCTCATGCTGTGTGTCTTGAGCATACTACAAAAAAAAAGAGAGAAGCACGATACATTTATTGACAACTTTAAGGTTTGAAGACAATCTTTAAGATAGACTGGGCTATGAACAATATGTTAGTTATAAACAGATAGCCATTGCAGAACAGCTGATCAACAGATTTTTTTTTCTTTTAGGAGATGCAGCAAGAAAGATACCTTAACACAAGCAGTGTCCATCGGCTATGCCACACAGGGATTTGTAATGATTTTCCCATTCCCTAATTACTCTGGCAATAAATACAGTAGAAGATATGCTGAACAAAGACAGTGAGTGGGATTCTTGAGATACAAGCTACTTAGACATTTGTAAAGATAAATAACGATTATATGTATCACATAATATTCAATTGAAAACTAAAAAAAAACATACACAGTCTGAAGATGGACACATTTTCAGTGCACTAATCAAGAAATAAAAAATATCCAAATAAATATGTCATATCAGAAACACCTAATGCAACCACATCTGATGAAATAATAGTAACATGCAATATAGTAGAATGAAACCAGGGGGGGGGGAATGAATCAATTTCAATGATAGGAAAAAACTCCCTTCATCCACTTTTTGTGAATAAACAAAATATTACCAATCACTACTGCAATACGGACCATCCCGTCAAACTTGAGATACAAAAATACCAACTACAGACAATCTTCTTCCAGGGTTTTATTCCAGTAACTTCTCTCAAAGATGCTCCTATAGAGAAGGTGGGACAGAAGTGATGGAGCAAGATCAAGCTACTTACGCTGACCATATCTTCAATGGCTTGAGCCGACTTGGTACCGACCATGACAAGACCCATACCCAGACCAGCTGCCTCGCCTAAAAGTGTGCAAGAAATACCATAAATCCAATCGATTAATTAGTTTATATGACTGAATCATTTCATATATCAAAAGATTAGCAGGACCATGTCCCAAATGGGTGGGGAGTCTCTGGGTTGGACATGGCCATACCAAAATGGGCAATAAAAAAAATAATAAAAATAAAAAAATGAAGAGTCAAGCTTCTCATCAACAGCTCAATTTCTAAAATGAAATATAGGAATTTCACAATGTAAATCAAGAATACCAGTAATTAAATATGATTTCAATCATACCTTTTTAAGAATAATATCGGTTATGATAGAAATCTAAGAATACTTTCCAGTGATATAATTCATAATTCAGTTTTTACAGTATTCTACCGAGATACCCCTCAAAGTTTAAAGAATATAAAGAATAATAACAGAATTAAAAGCAGAGACGATCAAAAGGACTTAACAGCAAAAGGTGAATATCACTCCTCTACTATCCTATCCTCTAAAAGATAATGCTGGTTGTCAATTCAATTCAATAAATCAGTTCAAGGTTTAGTAAAAACTCAAGTTGCAGCCAAATGGCTGAATTGGTCATATATACAAACATTTAATAGACTCCTTACATATTTCAACCATTAAAAAAATTACAAATACGGAGATAAGAAATATGAATATAGTAAACAAGGCAAGACTACTTAAGACAATGAAATGAATATACATAAGATTATGAGAAAGTTGTGAAATAAGAACAATAAAAAAGGGTGTTAAGCACCTTCTTTCATATCATATCAATTCAGGACTGTCTCATGAATATTTATCTTTGATCTTTCCCTAATATCATTCTGGATCAAGGGATAAGGCAAATCGTTAAGTTTATAATAATAATAATATAGGTTATTTATATTGCGCACATATCCACCTTGTTAGGTGCTCAAGGTGCTCCTATATTACCCGGCTAAGCTAGGCGTTCATAGCGCACACAGCTTTTTAAGGAATTACTTCCTACCGGTACCCATTTACCTCACCTGGGTTGAGTGCAGCACATTGTGGATCAGTTTCTTGCTGAAGGAAATTACGCCATGGCTGGGATTCCAACCCACGACCCTCTGTTTCAAAGTCCGAAGACTAATCCATTGGGCCACAACGCTCCACATAAAACTTTATATCATTCGACTATCCAAGATTCCAATATGATGGTGTGTATTACCTGTTACAGCATCATCTTCATAGAGATTACACTTGAGCTGTTCATACACGTCTTGTCTCGCAGTTCCCATAGCAGCAAGACCGAGACCCAAACAACCTCCATGCCGTACCATCTGAAAATTGGAAGGAGAACAGGAGATTGGGAGAAAATGAAAGGTTATGCATGAGGTTATTTGTTGAAATGGGATGTGAATACAATTAGAGAAGTTCAGTATTAATTTGGCATAAATAATTTTGTTGAGGTGTTTTATTCATTAAGCACATGAAAGACATTGTACATGTATATTAACAAATACTTTCAAGTGTAAAATGTCACTTCTCATGAACTCCCAACAATATTAATAATAAAACATAAACATGTTTCCTTCCTAATTTAACTTGTTTCCCAAGCATTTCAGGAGTCCTAGAAGAGCTATATTTATCAGTATATTTATATAAACCAGTATATTATCATTTTATTTTACTTTTTTTTTTGGGGGGGTCTAATACTGCCGTGGCCATCTGAACCTTCAAAGCAATGACAGTATACATAACACCAACATAATCTCCACCAAATATGTTAACACTGGTACTTGTACATGAACTACTATCCCTATCACCTCTACAGCCACCACTGACATGACATTTAATAAAACCACAATCACCACCACTACCAACTCCATCTCAACAACTCCACCATCATCAGCATCATCACCACTTCCATCTCCGCCAACACACAACAGCAATAGCTAGCACAAGAAGGATGAACCCCCAAAACATATCATTCCACATAATCAGAGCTGCCAACCTGAACAAGAACATTTCAGTATTTTTAAAGCTGAAAATCAGTTTTTTGGCGAGGAAATCAGTATTTTGGGACAACACATACAAATGAAACTTGAGAAATCAGTATTTTGCATGAAACCATCAGCATTCATCTCATTTTTCAGTACTAAATACTGCAAATCTGTACTACTTGGCAGCTCTGCACATACCTCGGATGTAGCCTCTTTCAGTTGACCCAGCAAGTATTCGATGATATTCCCTCCGTGGTTAGCATGGATCAGACCAAGGGCGTACAGACCACCCCCGTCCTGGTACGTACTACCACCTGTTGAGTCTTTAGGGAGGTACGTTGACATCAGGTTGAGTGCTTCCTTCTCATGACCCCTATGGATGACACCCAGACTGGCTGTAGCAGTGAACTTGGCCCAGTTGGTAGCCCTAGCAAGCCATTCAAGGTTGTCTCTATAGGTGGGGGAGATAAAGGACATTAATTGTTGAATTGGAGAGGTCCCTGACATAACAATATTACTTGAATGCAGCTTGGCACTTAAAAACACAACTATTCAATCATTAAAGATAAATTCCAGTTGTGGTAACGATCTCAAAATGACTTTTACAGAATCTAATACAATGACCACCCAAGTGTCTGTTTGTATGAATAAAAATATGTGCCAAATGATTCTGAAAGAAATTGGGTAATTGCTGAGAATGAGAAATAAGCGCGGATTCGGTCACTTCCATTTGGTCTTTATTCCAGCAATAATAATACACTGTCCCACGTGTGCCTATCTGTGTTGGTGATCTTCAGTGTGAACATTTTTCAGCGTAGATTTCAAGATTTCAAAAAGTTCAGTTTATGTAACTGTACCAGATCTAGATCCTCGATGATATTCTGACAATTAAGCCTGGTTTTACAGACTTTCTCATGAAATCGGTGTTTACTGCAACTACTGGCATTTCTCTTTAAGCCAAATCTTATATTTACTGTACTTCTGTTTTTTGGGGGGTAATTTGTATTGATAGTGTAAATTAATCCATTCAGCCCTGCTACTGGTAAATACATGTGCATATACCAATAAATAATGGGAGGGATAGTGCTTCGGATGAACATCTTGTCAAACAGAAGAAATTAAGTCAATTATATGGTCTGATTTTGAGTATATTCACACTTTATTTGAGCACATTTGATCCATAGATGGCTTTATTACATACATGTATGAATAAACATACATTGTCTCTCTTGGCATAGGTGTTGTTCATTTTCCTTCAAATATCAACAACATTGCTACTTCAGTCTGGGCACCTGAATCCATATTGGTCTCAGGTGCCCAGACTGAAGTAGCAACACATTAATGATCAGAATGAAATATTTTCTCTTTCTTTTTTAGATGGTATCCCCAAAACTTTTTTGTAATTTGTATTGATAATGTAAATTATCCCATTCAGCCCTGCTTCTGGTAAATATATGTGCATATACCAATACATAATGGTAGGGATAGTGCTTTGGATGAACTACTTGTCAAACAGAAAGAAATTAAGTCCATTATATGGTAACAATCAATATAACCAACACAAATTTCAGCAATTCATACTGAATGTACACAAATCTGAAATACAATTACTTCTCTAAATCCCTCTTAACCTGGGTATTAGAAACAATTATAGAGTTCATCAAACAGCATTATGAATCCTTAAATACAAAACCCACATGTGCACTGATATATACTAAGATCCGGACTACGTATGACCGTATGATTGGACAATTCGGTGGATTCCCAATACGGTGCACTATCCATCGGTTGCATTGCATAATTTAAATAAACTGCATAATTTCATACAAGCCTGCCGTGCCGCATCAGCCTAACAGCAAAATTGCATGCATGCACTAGGCTAGCTTGCACACCAGATGTTGACTTTTTCCCCATGAGGCATTGTGAATTTCGGCCTGCAACCGATAGATGGTGCACCGTAATGTGAATTATCAAAGCAGCGCTTACCGTAGGAATGCATCACTGGTTGTCCCACAATGCATGAAGGAATTAGAAATAACTGTTGCATTGTGACAAACTGAATTCCTCACAGATTCCTAGAAAAAAAGACAATACAAACTACATGTAAGTTTCAGATAATGGGATGAAGATATCCAAATACTTAAATGCATCAAAGTTAAAATATTTCCTTAAAACCATCCGTGAAATATTACTTTTAAGTAGCAATATCATATTCTATTACATATACAACAAGATAGTTTGTTTTAATACAAATGTGCCAAAAAAGCACTAAAAATGGTAAATAAACAATGTTACCCAATCAAACAAACATGAAACTAATATTATTTCAACAATTTTTTTCTTGGACAAAATGGGAACAGATTTATTGCTGAAGATATATTGTAATTACTGAAGTTCATAAACAAGATTTTGAAGGTAATTAAAGCATGTATAAGCAATAAATTTGTTTGCCAAACATGTTGGTTGGGTTTGCAATTTGCTGAAATATCTTTACGAATTTAAGGATTAACACTGTACTTCCTGTTCAAATATAATTATATTTATGTAAAGAAGTACAAAGTTTAATTTTGTGATCAATATGAATAGACACCATCACTATTATTGCAACGTCTGTGGACATGGACTTTTATAATCGACTGGTATAATTGTACAGAGAAAAGTACTGATTACTCCACACGTGGGAATCTTTAACCTTGGTGTTTTTTAGAACAAGCATGTCTGTCTTGTTGCTACGTATCAAGAACTGTAGATGAAGCGCTATTGTGAGGTTCCCACTAAGGATCTGAGTCAGCTTGTTCAGTTGATCTCGATGTGCTTTCTCTTCCGGTGATAACTAGGGAGGCAAAATAAATAAGTATAGGCTTTAATCTTTTCAGGGCAAGGCCAATTTCTACATTATACATCCTTCCCACTGTTTGTTCATCCGTTCCGATTGGCCTTTTGTAGCCTATCGGGAAAACCCTTGAGCCTTCCAAAATATTTTGCTACAATCACGATTGCCAAAACTAACCTCAAGACTTGGTAATATCTGACACAATCATTGTGGTTAGTCATGGTGTAAATTGTGACAGCGGGAACTATTTCAGAACAAAATTGGGAAAATCAAACAGGGCACAATAAATCTCCAAGGCCAGTGAGAAGGGCATCAATGTCAGTTATCAAGGCATGCATAGCCATGGACTCTGATTAACTTAGATTAATCAAAGTCCTGGGCCCCATCTTACAAAGAGTTGTGATTGACCTGATCAACCTCATCTATATGGGAATCCATCAATGTCAACTTTTTTTCTACAGGAAATTTGGGCACATTCTCTTTGGAAACAGATGATCACAATGAATTTTCAAGAAAAACGTGCATGTATGAATATACCTCTTATCTATTAAACATTTGAACAAACACTCTAATGTTGATGTTGCTGTCTGTCCATAGTTGTGATCGATGGGATCAATTACAACTTTTTGTGAGACACGGCCCTGTAGGTCATATTTTAAATGGCCGCTGTAAGGGGCAATGAATTCAAAACACATTTCTCCGACAAAATACCCATGGACATTAGGATAGCACTGATACCCTTTCATCACAGTCTGAAATAAATTGTCAATTGGAGTTATAGAAATATGGTCATGTGATTTACATTGAGAAACAGGAATGTCTGAAAAAAAAATACTTACATGTACCACTGTTTATTACATCATACATTGATAAGAGCATGAAATATCACAAATATTATTAGGCTGATATCACATGAGAACTAATTAACACATTTTATCAGTATAGAATATTCAATCCTTCCTACCTGCTCATCAGGTACAGGAGCTTGAGAAGAAAGGGCTTCAATTTTCTCTGCTTTATCACCATCCGTTTCCATGGCTTCACTATAAAAACAAAATATATAGTTAAATAGTGTGTTTACATTACACATATCCTTTTAAAAATATTCCGTATACATCATTATCACCCCTTAGATGCATTTTGAAGACATGACAGAATGCATGTTTATGAATTACTATTGACGATGTGTATACGAGAATATGTATAATGATTGTCTGTCTATCTATCTATCTGTCTGTCTGTCTGTCTGTCTGTCTGTCTGTCTGTCTGTCTGTCTGTCTGCCTGTCTGTCTGTCTGTCTGTCTGTCTGTCTGTCTGTCTGTCTATCTGTCTGTCTGTCTGTCTGTCTATCTATCTATCTCTCTTTCCTCTTACCCCTCTTTCTTCTCTCCTTCTGCTGGTGTGCTAGCTGGAGCTGGGGTGCTGTCTGCACTAGGCGTACCAACCGTCTTGAGAGAAGCTTGGACACGTGAGAGGAAGTGTTGCGTTGCACTCTCGTACAGGTCAAAACCAATCTGGAATGCCATAAGTGCTTGGTCCTTTAGGGGGGAAAATAAAAAGGTTCTTGTTGCTGTGTTTATTTAGTACATCAACAATGTTTAAATCCATAATGAAAATAAAAAGAAACTCTCCATATATTTATCACTGGTTCTTGAAAATACACTACCAAAATTTATTGGTTTCCATGTATAGCATAGATTTAGATTAATATCGTTTTATTTCCATTCAACAAGATAAACAAAACATAATCGAAGTAATTGAAGCATATGAAATAATAATTTCTAATGAAGAAAAAAAGTAATAATGCCAAACGTATTCTATTGTTAGGTATTGTTAGGAATTTCAAACAGCATTTCATAGAAATATATAAATTCAAATCTATGATTTATATTACATTTTCTATCATAATAAGTCACTACTGAACAAACAAAGTTTAAACTGAAATATTTGTGTTGAGAAGTAACTAGCATAAATATGCCATGTTTTTGTCAAGGTTTCATTTCAATTTGTCTAAAATATGAAGATCTTGGGGGGAAAAATGAGACCTTAATATTTTTCAGATCCTGATCCAAAGCAATGTGATGAAGGGGCATGACATACTCATTAGTTTAATATCAAAGATAAAGTAAGTTTTATGTTTGGCAAGTATCAACTTTTCTTTGGATTTCCTGGGTGTAGGTAAACTTCTGGCCTCAACTGTATATGGATACTTCAATACCAATATATATGCTGTATTTGGCACTGTGCATCATTAGGATTCAATTTGAATCGTGGAGGGGTGTTAGTAGGACTCTATGAGAATAGAATGGAAAGGGCGGGTTGTGGTCTAGAGGTTAGGGCTCTCCTCTTTCAATCAGAGGGACAAGGGTTCAAATCCCAGCCATGGCGTAATTTCCTTCAGCAAGAAATTCATCCACATTGTGCTGCACTCGACCCAGGTGTGGGAAATGGCTACCCTGCAGGATTAATTCCTTGCATGCACTGAGTGCCAATATGGTAGCTCGAGCAAAAGCCGAAGTAATAACAGCAAGCGCTTTATATTTTTAAGAAAAAGCACTATATAAATCCAGCTATAATCATTCTTACCCCTCCTTCTAAGATGAGTTTATCAAGGATATCAGCTACGGCAGGAGGATCATCCAGAAAGATGAGACACTGACAAACATTGATGAAGTCAGGGGTCGCCAAGTTGAGATAAAGACGTACCAGCATCCGTAAGATCTAGAAATGTATTAAAAAAAATCATTGAAAATCAAACAACTCGAGCTTAAAATCAGTGACACCTTGGTGTAACTCAATTGAGGTGATAGAATATTGCAAGATCTGGGAATGATGGAATGGAATTTTCAGATTAGTACATAAAAAATTTAATGAAGTATGGTATTAACTAATATAGCAGGCCAATTCCATCACACAATCAACCTCTTCATTAGTCCAGATTGGACCTAGTTGTTTGGAAGTGCCCTTTCCCCGAAGCTAACATAGAGAGCACATGTCTCCCAATCTCTAATCAGCGCCAATCCACTCATCTTCCCTCTATGTTAGCTTTTGGGAAAGGGCACTTCCAAACAACAAGGTCCAGTCTGGACTACCTCTTCATATGTCGAACCTTCATTTACTCTATTCTTAAATCACATCACTCACAGTCTAAGCCATGACTATTTTGAGAAAAAATATAAAACATATTTTACAGAATTTTCCAGCAGCATTTTGAAGATTTATGGAATATTGATTGTTTGAGCTGAAGTCTGGTTTTACCAAGATAAGATGATACAGTACCTGCACACCTCATGTCAAAAACCTTTCACATTAAATTACAGGGTTCTTTATAAAGAATTTTCAATTCATTCTCAGCCTTTGCAAACATGGTGATAAAATATTTTAGCAGGATCTGCTGTCCACACTAAAATGGGGGTCTAAAATGACCAGTTTTATCCATCGAGCTTTCTTACTTACCATGCTTGAATGCAATTGGGACAGTATGATGGGGTCTAAAATGACCAGTTTTATCCATTGAGCTTTCTAACTTACCGTGCTTCTAAATGTTTTCTCCTGAAGGAGTGACATGACGATATTGACGCTGTACTTCAACATTCCAGGTACATCATCCTAGATTGAAAAAACAAAAACAAAGGTCAACTTCATGTAAATACACATTCTCATCTTCATAATCTATTATCATGTGAATCAAAATAAATGCAGAAAATAATGCAGACAAACTAAGAATAAATTGCAAACTTGATATCATAATGATGATAATAACATTACTAATTAAATATAAATGTATTGCACAGCCACTGTAAAAATATATTCCACTGCGCATAAAAAAACAAATTTCATTAGTATAATCATGAGAAGATAAGTCTTAAGGTGACTATTAAATATATTAACAGATGGTGATTCCCTTATAGAGCATGTGAGTAATATGGTAGCAGCATATTTGCGAAACAACATGAGTAAGGTAGTCTTGGCAACAGTAGTATAATTCATTCTATAAATTATTATCATAATCATCTGCACCATCATCACCATTACCACATAATTATCATCACCATCATCATCACCAACATCATCATCATCACCATCACGATCATCATCATCATCATCACTATCACCACCACCATCATCATCATCATCGTCATCATCACCATCATCATCATCACCACCATCACCACCACCACCAATCATCATCAGGTACTCACTGAACTGAGGATAGCCTTCTCAAAGATATCTATCCTCCTCGTCTCCAGAGCAATACCAATGGCTTGCTTGTAGAGACGCTGCTCGAAACAACGCTGGAACATCCTATTAACTATCTCCTCCAGACGAGAATCAATAGACTTGAGGTCATCAGGGTGATCATGATTATGCACACGCAGTTTGGTGTAGAAGTCAATGCACTTTGCTGTGTGTGGAAAAAAAAAATCTTCTTAGGTTACTGGCACAAAATACTAACAATTACTTATACATAGTGTTGTCCCATGGATATAAAACTAATATCGCTTCAAAGCTATCTAGCTAAAAAGTTTTTAAAGGGGGAGTGAACCGACTGACACTCTGTTTGGCCTTTCATTGATTGTGTGTTATTAATAACTAGTCTTAAAAAATATCCATTTTGAGATAACCATCAATAATACAGTGGAAGAATTGGCCTATAACTTTATTCATACAGAGTATCTAAAATGTTTTTGAGAGGGAAGTACTTGTTTTCTTACCTGGTACCATAATTAGTAAACAAATAAATGTTCAAGAGTCGGTGCAATTGACAGAATACTTCATGAGGTGAAAGATGATCGCCTTGTTGAATGGATCATTAATTTCATCTTTCACCGAATGAAGTATTCTGTCCATTGCACAAATAAAAATATAATTCATTATTTGGTTTATATGACACCTAAAATAGATTCTTTTTCGTATGAAATTTGTGAATTTTGATGCAAAACATGTTCATGCAGTGCGAGCTCGGTCTGTTGACTATTGCATACATACAACATACGCGCTGCAAACACAAGTGGTGCCTGCAGTCTGGGAGTGTGTGTGCGATGGACAAAATCATATGGATCCAAAATTGCACAATGAATGGATCTAAAACTGCACGGTTGATGACGTCATTGTAAAATGGGCTGAATGATCCATATCGACCATTCCATCAAATGACAAGGATCTATCTAAGTGTCATATAATGTGGGATGAATTTAATGAATAGCTTTCGGTAAGGTGTTATATCTCTGTTTGTTCTTTTCTGCATTTATATTGTATCATAAACTGTAAAAGGACTAAATATTTTCTTGAGAATTAGAATTTGTCAGGGTCAACTATCTCAACAAACGATCCAATGAGAATTTGCTGGATTTCTGTTCATGTTACCATACTACCAATTAAAGATTAAAGAATTAAAGATGGAAAGAGATGAGAGCCGGACTTATGAAAAGGTTGAATGCCCACATGACAAATATGAGACAAAATACACTCTAGACATCTTTTTCTTTCCATTGCAAAATACACTTCTTAATATTTCACTTACAGATGGTCGTCTCTTCATATTCAGCTGTTGCGTTGACATTAAACAGACTTCCCGCACCAAGAGCGTAGGTCAAGGATTCCTCAAAGGCACCAAGATGATAATAGACCTTGGAAAAAAGAAAAATCAACTAGTCAAAAAAAAATTATACATGGACAGGGTGCTACATAACTGTTTAAAAGCACTTGCCCAGTCAGGCAAGTTAAATTTTTACATAGTTGAAATATACTTGCCCAAAAATCTATTTAACTTGCCCGAAAAAGTCCTTGAAAAAATAGTTCTACCTCTTTAAAAGAAAGTTTTGCAGTTTTAGAAACCATTGACCTTTTTCTCTTTTGACATGAAGCGATCTACCTTGCTATTGCATTTCTTTTTCAAAATTGATTTTACCTTGCCTGCCATGACTAAAATTAGGGTCAATATCATAACGACCCTAATTTTCGTCATTCTACTGAAAGAATTTTGCTTGCCAAATTTGGGCAAGCAGTTTTGGTCTTAACTTCAAAACACTTGCCCCGACCCTAAATTTTACTTGTCCCGGGCAATCGGGCAAGTGCTTATGTAGCACCCTGATGGATATATCTCAGAAGAGATATATGTTGATGGTAGTATTTTCTCACAAAATAGTTAACTCTGTTATACTAAAGGACAAATTTATCAAATATGACATGCAAATCTTACCTAATTAAAGTTTCATTAATGCAATATTTGAATTGGAAATCAATGAATTGAAAAATGAATAACTGAATAGAATATTACAACACTTTTTACTCTCAATTTGATTCATTTCATTAATCAATATTCTCACACATGTTTACACTAACATTATCGTAATCTTGGTCCTGACATTCTAGGATGACTTAATCTGGCCTTATAATGAGCATGGTATTAAATATTCTAAATGCAAACTAACATGCTGCCTACAAGAACCAGAAGGCCCCTGCATCTAGTCTATTTGATTTAAAGAACAAGCAGTGAATAGTTAATATAACTATTATGTAAAAAGTACACAGTGTCGTAAAGATATTTTCATTGTTTTCATTTTCAAATTCTATCTTTATTAGTTCATCCATCCATTCACTTATTTATTCATACATTTTACATTTACTTATTTATTCATTCATCTATTTATTAACTATTATTTCATTTTTGGGGGGAGGGGCCTCTTATATTATGCATACATGCTTAATATTGAAAAATAATTTAAAAATAGATTTTGTACATATCAACTGAATTGACAAAATCAATATGATATTCATTGAGATTCCAATAAAACTTGCAGAACAAGCTAAAATAAAATACCTTTGATGCAACGAGAGCAGCAAGACCCCTCTCTGGAAATGATTCATCTTCATACAGCATCTCACTAGGAAGCAACAACAGCAACAGAAAAAATAAATATCACTGAAGGTGATCCCCACCCTATGCCATTACCATGGCAATAAAATACTGCTGAAACCTGTCTATTAGAAAATTAGCATTGTAAAACTTTGAAAAGATGACATCAGTTACATTAAGGAAAATGAATCACATGAAATCAAATGTGAATATATTAAATAATCAAGAAATCAATGGTAATATACCTACATGTATTAAACACTTTTTTAAAATACATGAAAGCAATGACTAAAACTTAACAAGGGAAATATACAAAATTGAGCTTTATAGTTTAATGTTCAACAAGCGGACAATTTATGGCAACACACTTTTGAGGTAGCGTTCCGTACAGCATTTAACTTCTGAGATTTTGTGACTATTTCCAGCTATCACTGGGATAATCTTGTCGGTGGAAGCCAATCTCAAAAGTTTTGTACAGTTGTAAGGCAAACTGTAACTGTTCAAAACAGTGGACTCATAAATAAAAAAGCGTGCTTAACCATGGCAACAGGCGATAATTTGGCAAACTGTGGCAAAAGCGTATTAAAATCAGCATTGGAAATTTGTTTTATTTAAGCAGTAAATAAGTGTAATCTATACAATAAATCTACATAAACCATTGGTTCAATGAAACCAGTGATTTTCAAAACCACCTTTGTGATTTCGGGCCATTTTTTGTTCTGGTTGTGTGTAATTGGTACCAACTACAGACCTTATGCATTGAGGTTCTGGGACCACCCTCTTAGAGGCTTAAACCGCTGCCTTGTATGCACTTTTTTAATCAGTTGGTCTCGAGTATAAATATATAAAACTTGAAAACACTTACATCTTTTCGACTGTGTCCGCTATCTCAGCCCAGAAGTCATCGACAAGCTGATTCAGTCTTTCCAGAGCAAAGGACTAAATATTATAGGAAGAAAATATATATAAAAGGTAACACTGCCTTTAAAATAATCTGTTTGACATGGGAGAAATTTGACTTGGAAGAGATATTAATCTCATGTTTGCATAATATGGCGCATAAAATTAGGCAAATATTCTACTTATGCTTATGGATAGTTGACTTATGAAAGTTTATCAAATAAATAATTGTATATCACATGCTACTTAAAATCTTTGATCTCGTTAGTTGAGAGGATTGACACTTAATTGAAAACAATCTCTATCCTATAAAAATGTACAATGAATTTTCATGATTTTTTTCATCTCAAATGTGTTCTAAAAAATGGGTGTTGAGATTTGTAAATTAAATATGGGCCTATTTTGTTTTTATTCTATGACTTTTCATTCATTTTATAAAGTATCTTTTATGCAATATGTTCAAATGCAACCTTGGGTTTTATCAGAAAAAGAACACAAAGATGAAAAATCGGTAGTCTTTAGATTTTTATAGGTATCAGATGTCAATATAAGTTTTCATAATGTTTATAACTAGTTGGTAGTTAAAAACTGGTTTATCAAATTTCAAGAGAGCACAGAAAACAAGTATTTTACAAATATGGCAAATGTGCTAACCTCATACTGTTTAAAAACAGTCTTAAATTCTGTACAAAACTCTTTCATGGCAAAAGGTGGTTTCAAATTACGTCACGAATCTGAAAACAGGATTTTCCAGAGCTGTCCTAAAAATTCTTGAATTTCGAGATACATGATTTTGTGAGCCCACTTGACAATCTGGGCCCCCATTTCTTCAAAAGTTGCTTTGATAGAAACTCCTACTGGAATGTCAACTGTCGCTGAAGGTGCAAATTAGGAAGCAGAATATTCATTGTCATGGTAGATGACATTCCATCAAGATTTCCTATCAATCAAGTGTTTATGAAATGGAGTCCAGGGTCCCTGTCTTACAAAGAGTTACGATTGATCCAATCAACCTCAGCCACATGGAAATCCATCAATGTCATAATTTCTTTTATGTGGGAAAATTGCACAATATCCTTTGTAAATAAAGACAAGCACACTGAATTATCAAGAAAACAATGACTGTACACATATCACATCTGGACAAAATTTCAAACAAGCATGCAATTTAGATGTTGATGTTGCGGGTTTTCCATATTTGTGGTTGATTGGATCGATCACAACCTTTTGCAAGACTGGGCCCAAATGTTTCAAATTTTAAATGTTATTACCTGAAGCTGAATATCTGGCTCATCCAGAAGGGAAATCACGCCACCTGAAAGAAGTAAAAAGAAATATGATCTTCATTTTTGAAAATTAGGTATACTTAAGTGTAGTATAGGTAATTATAGTAGCTAAGCTAAGAGACGCATATAGGTCCCTATTCTCAAAAGAGGTTGCAATTGTACCATGGTACAAAACCATGGACAATGAAGATTTTTAAACATAATTACGCTATTTCATCACGTACACAAAATTAAATCCAATTCAATGCACGCTTTCGGCAAAGTGCACTTAAAATGAAGCGCATTAATGAAATATATCTGTATAGTCCATGATTTTGTACCATGGTACAATTGAAACCTCTTTTGGGAATACGGGCCATAGAGTCTGCCTCCCTCTATAAAGCATCTTGTAGCTTAGCTACAAAGAAAGTAAGATGGCTGCGTAAACATCGCCAACCTTTTTTCCATGTTTCTCAAATTTTATCTCTTTTTTTTTTTAAAGGAATATTTGCTTAACAGAAATCAATATTCCATAAATGTTAGAAATGCAAGCTCTAGCCCATTTACATGATTTAGGGCTAGATCTTTTAAAGGTAAAGTAGAAATCTTTGGAGGGCAAAAATTGCAATGTTGACCGCGGTATACACACATGAATGGGGCACAATCCCTGGCTCTGTGGAGAGTAAGCATGAAGATAGGTGAGTGAATGATTTTTACTCTCTGGTAGACAGGAATTACCATCATTTCTGGGATTGATTTGAAGGTAGTGCTGCAAGTCAGGCGGCATGTTCGGGTTCGGTTCGGCAAGGTTCGGCAATTTTTTTCCGAACTTTGGTTCGGATCGGGGTTCGGCAATAAATGCCAAATTAAATTTAACATCTAAAAAATAAAGATCGCCGACCTACAAACAATGATCCGTCATGTATTAATAATAAATTTTGTTTCTAAAAAGAATAGTTAAGATAATTGTTGAACTTTCTTTTGTTTTAATTAACAAAAAAATAAGTCATTTCTACTTTCATTTTTAAAATGAAAATAAAAAAATCAAAAGAAAAAAATATTGATAACGAGAGAATCAGGACAAACAGAATTACAAAGATCAGAATATTTTTTTCACGATTATTTCATGTAGCTCTGATCATGATCGATTACGATGTTATTGCCAACGCAGCTTCTCAAATTGGAAAGTGTTGATCGGGAATGTCGAAATAGTAGACAAACAACCTCCACTCAACTGTTATTATACCGGTAAAATTCACATTCCAAAGAATATGAGTGTTTTAGAAAGTTCCTATTTTCTGAAAAGTGGTAAAATCTGGTCAATGAATTACTTTAAAAAGATAAAATATCAGTCCATTCTTGGTCCAGAAAGATCGACGCTACGTGACTTCAAACATTTTTCTAACACGAAAATGAGTACATGGGACTGTACTACGTATTTTAGTGTTGTGAAATCACTCGGCGTTGATCGTCAGAACTAAGATAATAATTTATATAATAATTTATTATTTCATTCTCAGTAATTGGCCAGATTAAACCACTTTTAAGAAAATATTGACAACGGAAAAACGTTTCAAGTTTGGAATACGAATTTTACCTGTATAATAGCGACCGAGAGCAGGTTGTTTGGACTTCCAGTTTCAACTTTCCTTACCAACCATTTCCGGAACATCGATCAGGGAACATGCGTTGATTTGGTTTGAATTTTTATCTTTTTTGTTTTTTTCACCCTCATTCCTTCATCTCTTATTTATTTATCTTTTATATTAATATGGAAATTTCAGAAGGTGGAATATATATACTTTACCATTACTTTGTCAGTCACAAGGAATTAATTTATGTCTTTTCAATTAAATGTACATCCGATTACAGCAATACGTAATTCAACTACACTTTTTAACCGAGTTAAGCTTAAAATGTCCCCACATTTTATAAGGAAAAAATATATTCATGTTTAGGCCTGGGACGATTGTCATTATTACCATTCGATTATTTCCTGGAAAAATAATTGAATGATTCGATTGTTCGTCGGGAATCACGTCTTTTAAGTCACAATAGTTGTCCTACTTTATGGTGACCCCCCCCCCATGAAGAAATCTCCATCAAAGTCACATGTTTAGCATAAATGAGGCCCTTTTCCCCCTTCTCCATGATTTTTTTATATCAAAAGAAACTTCATGAAATGAGATTAAATCTTTCAGTTTATTGTTCCAATGAAAATCTTTCCTAAATTAATACTGGTACCCTGGTATTATGCATTCATCCCTCCAATTGCCACACCCCTTCATATAAATGAATCAGCCCCGCCGAGTCCAAAGACGTAAACAACTCATTCATGAAGTATATTCTTTGAGACTGAGCCCAGGTGGAGCATTTCACTTGAAAATTTTCATCCCTTGCCCACACCATGTCCCCGCCTCCACTTGTGGCACTGCCCACGATGCTACACATGTATTAAAAAAAATATTTCATTTGAAATACCTTTCAAAATAATGATTTTTTTATCATTTGAACCTACATGTATAACTGGGTCTATTTTTGGAGACTAGTCGAGAAAGTACTGGTGAAGGCGGGCGCGTGTTGGAATGTAGTTTTCATTGGTTGAGGGGGATATAAAAAAGGTTGTATTGTTCTGAAACATGAAAGAAATTCTCCGGCTCCCACCCCCTATCCTTCCCTCTCTCTTTCCCTCACACGCACACACACACACAGATGGGGGAGGGGTCAATTTATTTCTGAAGTCATGACCTTTCCTGATAAGGGAACCACATGCCTTCCGCTTCTTTGTTTCCCAAAGTTTCATTGGCTATCCGAAGGTCCAATCAGCTCAAGTGAGCTGGTTATGTGTTTACTTATTATTGTGCACGCACACAATGACTTATTTTATGTATGAGGGCAAGGTCGGGTGGGATTAACATTTACGGAGCGCTATCATGTTGGTATGTAACTGTGAATGTGATACAATCATTGATAATTTTTGAAACATTACCTCGGTAACATAATTTTTAAACCTGTAAAAATAGCTGTCATCATTGTTTTCTTGTCATTTTATTTTTATTACTTGGGTATTAGAGTTATCCCAACGTCATAATCGGGATCTGCCAAACATTCGATTAGTGTAAATTTTGCTAATCGATTGGTGATTGGCGGCATGCCAATTGAACCATTTGATCAATCGATGTTTACTCCCAGGCCTATTCATATTTATAAAAAAATTGAAAATGATAAAAATTTAATCAAACACGAGACCGAAACTGTCATACTTTGTCATTTACGAGGAATGAATTTATGTCTGGTTCTTTTTCTTTATTAAATACAAAATGATTAGGTCCGATTACGATCACGATCGATTACGGCAATACGTAATTTCACCACACTTTTATACCGAGTTTAGCTTCAAAATGCCCCCTCATTTTATCAAGAAAAAATATATTTATGTTAATAAAATATTCTTAAGTTGATAACAGTTCAATCAAAGACAAGATGGGAGCTATCATAGTGGATTTTAAAAATATATTGAGTGGAATTCTCTTTGTGCACAATCACTAACCAATATATATTTTATTAATTTCATACTTAAATATATGTAGTCATCGCATTCACGCATTGCATACAAACATACTTTTTTTTTTCCGAACTTCCGAACCAGGCCTTTGAGTTCGGTTCGGTTCGGTCCGGTTCGGAAGTGCCAAGTTCGGCGAACTTCCGTTCGGTTCGGCTGCAGCACTAGTTGAAGGTCAAGTCCACCCCAGAAAAATGTTGACTTGAATAATTAGAGGAAAATCAAACAAGCATAACGATGAAAATTTCATCAAAATCGGATGTAAAATATGAAAGTTAGAGCATTTTAACTTTCGCTTATTTCTCACAAAACGGTGATATGCACAACTCGGCGTCATGCAAATGATTCAGTCAACAATGTCCATCACTCACTATTTCTTTGTTTTTTAATTGTTTGAATTATACAATATTTCATTTTTTTAGAGAGATTACGCTCTAAGGACCACGTTGACTGAACCATATGGTATCAACCAATACAAATTCCACATGATCAGGGAAGAATTAATCGTTGTTTCACTTGACAATGAGGAGAAAATTAGTATACTTCATATATCATAATAAAATACAAAAGAAATAGTAAGTGGATGATATTATCAGTCTCCTCAATTGCATACCATCCAGGATAAGAATATAACTGTTTTGTGAAATTCAGCGAAACTTTGAAATATCATAACTTTCTTATTTTACATGTATCTGATTTTGATGAGATTTTCAGTGTTATGCTCGTTGGATTTTGGAAAACAGTGGGGGGGGGGGGGGGGGCTTCAGCCCCCCCCCCACTGTTTTCCAAAACGGTGTACAAAAATGCAAAAATAAAATACAATTGTGATTTTTTGCATTGTCAGCCCAACCCCCCCCCCTCCCCCACTTTGAAAACCGTTCCGGTTTTATATTATATATACATTTGATCAGAATTCCAGAATTAAAAAAAAAAATAATTCAAGGGCTTTATTTATAGAATTGAATTGAATTTGTATTTCATGCACTAAAATTGGTATAATTGATTCAAATGAAATATAGCATATTGATTTAATGAAATTTAGCTTTAAAACCCCATGTATGTCAACTTTTTCCATTGTGCAAATTCTTTTTGCCCCCCCCCCATTGACAAGGCTCAATATACCTACATGTATTAGGAATAAAAGGTCAACTTATCTTTTTTTTTGTAGGCATTCAATTTCTACGATGTAGTAAATTTTGGGGAAATATAAACTTTTCTGTTGGAAATTCATTAACAAAATTGTGGTCATATCGTTTTTACAATATCAAACTTGTGCTTCGATCATACTATATTTTAGTGTATACATGTACTATGTATAGATTAATTGATTTACAGAAAATTGCAACATTCGTTGGAAAAAAATATTTTAAAACAGAAAATGTTTTATTTGTATTTTTCAATAAAAAACGTTTTTTATTACAACTCTGTTTATGTGTTTCGTGGCAGCAAGTTAATAAAAAAATACATACTGCCTTAATACCGGTATTCAGGATCAGAATTAGTAAAAAGATTAGGCCCCTAGGCAAAAGTATATTATCAAGTCATACTTGTTATAGTACCTAGCAGTTCATCAACCTTGTGACAAACACACTGAGAGAATACTGAGATCATTTGGGTGTGGAAACGACCCACAACGAATAACAATATATTTGTTAAATAATTAATTCAAGGCTCCACATTAACTTTTTTTGGTGGTGGCCCGTTCGGGCCACCAAAACCTTCAGTTTTTTTGGTGGCCCATTAGTAAAGTTTGGTGGCCCGAAAAATATAAAGAAAAACATTAATTAAAAATGAATAAAACAAACTGAAATATTCAGTCACTACCACGTACCACTATTCTTTGTACATCTTGTACGTAAATCGTGCTTGCTGTTATTTTACTTTACTTATTTTTTGGTAATATATAAATTGTTCTATCATTGTGAATATGAAATGATTGAAAGAGAATAAAAGAATTGTATTGTTCCCAGGTTGTGTGGACTTTTAATCTCCATATAGACACACACTCATAATGGTAAAGTAAATAAATAGTGCATATAGCAAACTCAGATTGATTTACAAAACAATGATTTTTCCTTTCTTCCTTTTTGATCGTAAAACCTAGATTATGCAGGCCCCAAATCCAGTTTATTTTCCAGCATATTATAGCAGGAGAAAATCACAGAAAATATGCTGCAGAATTAGAACAATGTATAAAAGGGGGAAATAAACAAAAATAATTTTAAGAATAGTATATTGAAAAAAGAAAAAAAAATTGTAAAAATGAATAAGTAAAATATGACAAATAGAAAAATGAAGTAAAGTAAGACAAAAAACAGAACAGGAAAAAAAATTGAGAAAAACAAAACAAAAGAAAATGTAAGAAAAATGAATAAGACAAAATAATCAGAAAAAATGGGGAAAATTATTATTATTATTCAGTAGAAACATGTTCTTTAATCAGGCATATTCAATGGGAAGGGGTATAAATGGTTTAATAACTGTAAAAAGAAATGACAAAAAAAATAAGAAAACGGCAAGTTATCTGAAAAAAAAAACAGTGAGAAAATTCCTTCCCTATATTTGACAAAATGATGGAAAAAATTCACATTTCACATCAATAAAATGCCTTCCCAAAGTATTTACTTCCTTAAGAGTGGTTTAAGAAGTCATTTATAAACAAGAAAGAAAGAAGCTGTCTATTCAAGACAGCTTCGAAAATAAACCAAATATCAAGATACATACAAATGCACATGTGGGACTGTGATGTACCACTCACACATTGTACGAGGTTAGTATATGTACTAACCTCGTACAATAGACAGTGTTTGACCCTGGATTTCAAAGTAGTCGGCAAACATCGCTTCATTGCTGAAGTAATATTTGCCGAAACTCCTTCTCGCTACGCACCGGGGCTCTTGCCGGTAAGTAGCAATAGATTAAAGAAATATGAAAATAATAATAAAATAATAATCATTAAAAAAAAAACAAATTTCGCTTACCTCGACCTCGAAAGTGACTTCGCTTGTCTCTTCCACGGAAATACAAGGAAGCCCGTTGGTGGCGCTAATAATTTCACAAACTTGATTCAGCTCCTCGGTAATTTTATAACTGTATCTAAATTCTTTGAATGCGCAATCCTTATGATTAATTTACTAATTATGGGCACCAATGAATGAAATACCTTCAAAAACATAATTAAAGATTATTATTGGTGATGATAACACTTATTTGCAATGAATTTAAAAAGATGACTAATAAAAAAAAATGAAAATAATATACATGCCTGGAAAGAAACCAGCAGTACAGGATTTAACGAACGTCAATAATACGTATACGGTATCCCAAAGTCTATACAATGAAAAGATTGGACACTTCACGGACTTCGCGTAATGCCTTGCGTCGATTTGCGTGTAGAAGTAGTGTAGGTGCCTAGTCTTTCCCTTGTCGTGTCTTTGATATGAATATAAATCGCGCGCCCTCTTTAGGCGAAAATTGATATCCGCGCTGAGCAGTTTTCATCTCCGTAAAATCTTCACTAAAGATCAAGAAAATATACATGTTTTTTAAAAGAAACTTCAAGGAGAAGTCACGGAAGGATCTAAATGATTCGGTAAGTGTCATAGCAGAATGTGATATATAAAATTTTAAGTAATATTTTATGTGGGCAAAAGCCCAGAAAAGTTTAACTGTGTCGTGTGTGTCGCGTTGCATTCGACTGATATTCCTTCGCACGCGAGATGCTTTGAACCCATGGGTGGTGATGTACTCACCTATGTGTTTTATGTGTTATAATGCATTTGGAAATCGGTCTTTTTGAGTCAAAAGAGAGGTCATAATTCCTCCTTTTAATGCTTGCAAATTAAGGGCATGTCATTGGTGTAAAATGTAACTTTGACGTAGATTTTCAAAGTTCTGGGGAAGATTTCTTAGCAGTAACATTTCGCATCGCAGCTCCCTGAGTCTGAATAGTCTGCTAGCGCACAGCCAGCTGCAGTGGTTTCACGCATGCAAAGCTCAGCCAGACAGCCGGCTGAATAATAGTTACTGTATGCCAGCGGTAGGCCTACATACTGTCATGACTATGCAATCTTTGTGTGTGTGTATTTGTGTGTAGATTAACAAAAAAGGCGCATGACGAATTGACTTGCAATTTGAACTGTAGAAAGTTGATAAATGCATGCAAAATCGGGAGAAAAATTGCGCTACTTTGAAAATTATTGGTTGCCCGATTCGGGCCACCAAAACTTAACATTTTTTCAATAATGGTTGCCCGAGATGAATTTTTGGTGGCCCCGGGCCACCGCTAATGTCGAGCCTTGATTAATTACACAACATTCCCAATACTTAGATCTAGCAGGGTGGGTAAACTTAGTCTTGAGGACGCAATGATGATGATTTTTTTAGATATGTCTTACATTTCTTCATCATTGACGTCTTGACACTCTCTCCATACTGCCTTCAGCGAACGACCAAAACAAAGATGGATTTCCCCCCAAAATCCATCTTTTTAAACCAAAATGACTAGAATTTTGTTAATTTTATTAATTCTTACACCTTCCTACGCCTAATGCGTAGGAAGGTTTTAAATATTACTTTAAAAAAATGTAAAAAAATGAAGATTTCTTACCTAACTGATGCCGCGTAGACCTCTCGTTCCACATGTAAACAACGGAAATACAATAGCGTCGACCCTTGAACCGTGATCATAAATAATTTATATATATTGATATAAATTATTTATGATCACGAAATAAATTTTAATATTTGTTAAATAAGATTTTTTATCTCTAAATTGTTCGTTAAGACGGCATTGCTTTCCGGAAGTACGTCATACATAAGCGGTTCAAGGGTCGACGCTATTGTATTTCCGTTGTTTACATGTGGAACGAGAGGTCTACGCGGCATCAGTTAGGTAAGAAATCTTCATTTTTTTACATTTTTTTAAAGTAATATTTAAAACCTTCCTACACATTAGGCGTAGGAAGGTGTAAGAATTAATAAAATTAACAAAATTCTAGTCATTTCGGTTTAAAAAGATGGATTTTGGGG
Organism: Lytechinus variegatus; assembly: GCF_018143015.1. NCBI lineage: Eukaryota > Metazoa > Echinodermata > Echinoidea > Temnopleuroida > Toxopneustidae > Lytechinus > Lytechinus variegatus. Next base: position 5,812,627 of record NC_054755.1, on the reverse strand, counting down.
GGAAATCCATCTTTGTTTTGGTCGTTCGCTGAAGGCAGTATGGAGAGAGTGTCAAGACGTCAATGATGAAGAAATGTAAGACATATCTAAAAAAATCATCATCATTGCGTCCTCAAGACTAGGGTAAACTATGCCATCACTCCCCTCATATCGGCTGCTTATTCCGCTTCTCAACTGGTCAATCATAATTTATTTAGGGGCCACAGCTGTTTCCTCATTTAAATTTAAAAAGAGGTAGCCTACGCCACGGTAGTCATAAAATTTGTGCCAAAAGCCAAGGTTGTGCAAAATAAGTTATATTTTCTCATGGTATAACTGCTTTTGGGGAACGTTTAATGTGGTTAAATTGTTTGAAATCAATTTTGATCTTACCAAGGGAGGCAATTATTATGACTAAAAGAATGCCCTTTTCTTTCAAGAATGACAAACACAGAAATGAACATATGGGACAGGTCAATGAAAGCCTACAAGTCCCTACGTCTTTTTGAACCAATTAAACATCCATAAAACTAAATACTATGTACAGGATCAATACTACTTACCTGCTGATGTTATCTTCATATTGATGTTAACAAAACTGCCAACCTAGCTAAGTAAGAGTTTTATCCCGATAATACTAGACAGTCCCAAGAAAGATTTCCGAAAAATTACTTTGTCACCGTATGCAATGTAATACTTAGCGCACAGAGGGCGCTCTCTCTATTTTGTTTTCCTTCTCTTTAGATCTCTCTCCCTCTCTCTTCCCTTTTTCTATTTATATCCCCCGGGGGGGCCACTTACATTGACGAGTGGATACCATGCGCGACCAAAAAAACACGTAAAAAGGATGTCTTTTTCACGATAGGGCACGTTACGTACGTAACGTGATAAGGGTGTCAAAAACACAAAAATAATGAAAAAAGGGTATCTATTTCGCTAGGAAAATTACGTGTTTAGGGTCGAATTTGCCGGGATGATAAAACAAAATTAAAATGTTTTATAAAGGATGTCCTTTTTGCCCCGACACTTCGTGTTTAGAGTCCGATTTGCGCGAGGTGTTGAAGGTGGGGTCGTACTAAACCAAATAAGGTAAAGCCGACGACCGAAGGACCCGTAACAATAAAACATTCCTGTACTTGTTTAGGGGTTCATTTCAGGGAATATTTGCCAAGAGTATCGTTTTGTTTCCAATACTTGTTAAGGGTAGGGTTTCACACGCCAATACTTGTTAAGGGGTGCATTTTCAGAATATAGAAATTACGTGTTTAGGGTGCTTTTCGAGACCCCATGGTCGCGCATGGTATCCACTCGTGAATGGAAGTGGCCCCCCCGGGTTATATCCCCTATCCCTTCTCTCCCTAAATCCAGCCTAGATATTTTCTCTTAGCCTTCTTCCTCTTCTCTCTTTCTATCTCTCCCCTTTCAACCCCCCCCCCCCCATAGCTTCTACCCCAGCTGTCTGACCGAATGTCCTGTTTGGGCCTGCCTAAAGTTAGTAGTTATTAATTTAAAAAACATGATACCTCATGCTTCACGTTCACAATTGTTCCTTGGATGAACATTTTGTTCTCAATTTAAAGAAGTACTTAAAATATACCTTTTTGTTTCGTTCGGAATTAAGAAAAAACAAATCAGCTACTTTCGAGCTATCATTTTAGTGCATCGCGTCAGTTAAATGGATGGTCCGGGCTGAAAGTATTTACTAAGCAAAATGCTGAAAATTTCATCAAAATCGATTAACAAATAACAAGTTATTGAATTGTAGAATTTGTCAATATTTTGTGAAAACAGCACATCATCTTGAATATTAATTAGGTTGGCTGATGATGTCATATCCCTACTTTCCTTTTTATGTTTTTTGCACGAAATCATAATTGATTAATTCATTCATATGTGTAAATGTGTCACCATCATGATACAAGTTGCAGCAATAATTAACTAATGCACTTAATAAGTTGTCGATCCAATTGTTTTAGTTCTTGGTAGAAACATTTTCAATAATCCTAATTTCATTCAATAAAAATATGACATCATAAGCCCGCGTATCAGTTTGGTTCATTTCACACTGTACAATGTAACGTCCATCAAAAGACAGTAAATCATTAATAATGAAATAATACATCACCATACAAATTTTATACAATTGAACGTTTGTATTGGAGACAGATATATCAATAAAACGAGAATATGAAGGGCAAACTATTTAAAAAGCAGAGCTTGTAATTTATAGTTTCCCTATTAATAAAATTATAAGTAATTGTCAACTTGTTTTTATATCAATATGTTACAAGAAAAGAAAGAGAAAAATATATATTTATATATTTCCTAAAAAACGAGAGAAAGGAGACAAAAAGAAGAAAAACAAAACAAAGGGAGGTGGACTGACATTAATGAATATTCATCAAGCATACCTAGAACTGTTAAACCGGAATAACGCAAATCTCTAAAATTCAATTACTTTTTTTGTTATCCGATTTTGATCAAATTTTCAGCATTGTGCTCTGTGAACTCTACTCTATTTATTGAGAATTAAATATCTTCAGCATAGCTAGACCATCCCTTTAAAAATTACAAAAAGTGCATAGAACATCCATTTTAGGTCTGAATTGCCCCCAAAAGATACAGCTTACGCTTCGTGCTTGCATCATTTCTATAGTTACAAATTCTTGATGGTCCTAATTATTCCTTTCATATATTTTGTTGTATCATCTGTTCATTGATTTGCACTCATGTTTTTTTTTAATAAATTTAATTTGAACAAAAATTTTGAACAAACTAGAAAAGCAAAGGGACATAGTCGAAAGTAAATAAAGGTATATTAAGGGCACTTAATTAGAGGTTAAAATTGACATAATTTCATTATCAAAACATAAAGTAGCAAAAGGAGCAGATCATGTTATGAAAGGAATTTTCTTGCGTAAAAAAGGGCACTTATTTTTCAGTGCTTCAAAAAGTGGGAGGGGGGCACTGTGCCCTCAGGATCGCAGCCCCTGGTGTGAAAAACCCTACACAAATGACAGATTTCGATGACATTTTCAGCAGATTTCTCTGTGAATTGTTCTCTATTTTATTTAGATATATACAGTGCGTCCCCAAAAAAACTATACACTTTTGAAATGGCTGCCAAATAAAAAACGTAGCACTTTGACGAAAAAGACATACATATGTGGAAAGCCAATAGTCAACTTTCAGAAGACACCAAAAAGTTGGAAAAAACTCTAATGCTTGAGCGAGCATAGCTGCCAACTGAAACAAAGGGTATGAATGCTAATTCGTCCTATTCATCATATAAAGAAGCATTTTATGTGAATTTTTCAAAATATGCATGAATAAATTTTGCATAAATTAGCATAAAAATTGTTCTAATCAAAATGTCAAAATTCTGTGTAGAAGATTGGTGAACCTCATGAAGCTCTACCAAACGGAAGAAAAAAAAATCAAATTCGGTCAACAAAAAAAGAAGCATTTTATGTGAATTTTTCAAAATTTGCATAAATTAATTTCATATAAATTAGCATAAAAATTGTTCTGGTCAAAATTTCAAAATTCTGTGTAGAAGTTGTTGAACCTCATGAAGCTCTACCAGATGGAAGCAAACAAATCAAAATTAGTCAACAAATAAAGAAGCATTTTTTGTGAATTTTGAAAAATGCGCATAAATTAGCATATTTAATGAATTTCAAAATTCTGTGTCAAAGTTTTGAATCCCCCACCTAGTGCTATCATATAAAGCAAATAGAATTAAAATCGGACTTGAAATGGCGAAGTAGTAGCATTTTTTAAATTGTGGACAGACGACGAACACAACAGCATAAGCTCATCTTGCCCTTCGGGCCGGATGAGCTGAGAAATTGGCTTTCTCTGACAGCCGTAGTAACAGTGCCTCTCAGCCAATCAAAATCAAGAATTTCAATGATATTAATTGTCAGCACAGTTTAGTCAGTGCTGACAACTTTCACCCCTAAATATTTCTATCACTCCAATACGCCAACTCTTGATTCCATAATTCTGACTCTACAGATATAGCTCAAACAATAATCCCCACCCCCTCTCATGCAAGCTTAATTCACTAACAAATTATCAGGAATTTCTCCCATCTCCTGTCAGATCTCCTCTTCATCTGCTTTATAATACACCTTTCACAAATAAAGACACAAGACATATTTTGTAAGGGGCATAATAATAGTAATATATATTAATAATCAAATATATAGCCCCTATATAAGAAATGCAATAAATACAATATAATATAATATAATAAATAATAAAATAATATACAATATGATAGGGCAAATAATATAAATAACATAATATAGTGTAATAACAGGATAAAGATGGCTCTTCATCACATTGTTACCACTCCTGTCTGATTGCTTGTGTATATAGACAAGTCATGGAGTGATTATATCTCCAAGCAAAAGATGACGCAGGAACGCCCGGTCTGAGTCGCAATCAGCCCCTGTCACTTGCCAGTAAACTGACAAATGACAGGGACTTAAATGTTTCCCAAACCGGACGCCTCCCACGTTCCCTGCATCATCGATTGCTTAGAGATAAATCACACCATGACTGCTCTACACACAGGCAATCAAACAGGAGTGGCAACAATATCACAAAATCATCCTTTTGCCCCCTGAAAAAAAATAAACTGCAATAACAATGCCAAATAAGATAATATATGAAGAAAATGGCAATATAATAATACTTGTAATAAATAATAAACAAAATATATGCCAATATAAACAATAAACATGGCATCAAAACAACATTTGCATATGCATAACATGATGATTACCATGACAAGGGCAATCAGACAATAGTGGTCAACAATACCACAAAATCATCTACTCATAATGTAAATGATATCTCAACAATATTGCACATAGAAAAAGTAAATATAACAATGCCACTATTCCTGCATCTGTCAATTGCACTGAGATAAATTCCACCATGACTGCTCCAAACGCGTGCAACCTGACAGGAGTGGCAACAATACCACAAAATCATCCTTTACTCATCAGAAAAAAATGATATATACTTCAATCACAATGCCATGACAATGGCAATATAACAGCACTTGTTATTAACAAAATATATTTGCAATTACAATTAACAGGAGTAAAAAGGAATTGTTAGTACTTCTGTCTGATTGCTTGTGTATAGACAAGTCATGGAGTGATTGTATCTCCAAGCAAAAGATGACGCAGGAACGCCCGGTCTGAGTCGCTATCAGCCCCTGTCACTTGCCAGTAAACTGACAAATGACAGGGGCTGAAAGTTTCCCAAACCGGGCGCCTCCCATGTACCCTGCGTCATCGATTGCTTAGGGATAAATCACACCATGACTGTTCTACACACAGGCAACCAGACAGGAGTGGGTAACAATATCACAAAATCATCCTGTACTCATGAAAAAAATGATTATAAATGAAGACAATATACCTCAATGACAATGCCATGACAATGGCAATATAACAGCACTTGTAATTAACAAAATATATTTGCAATTACAATAACAGGAGTAAAAAGGAATTGTTAGTACTCCTGTCTGATTGCTTGTGTATAGACAAGTCATGGAGTGATTATATCTCCAAGCAAAAGATGACGCAGGAACGCCCGGTCTGAGTCGCAATCAGCCCCTGTCACTTGCCAGTAAACTGACAAATGACAGGGTCTGAAAGTTTCCCAAACCAGGCGCCTCCCATGTACCCTGCGTCATCAATTGCTTAGGGATAAATCACACCATGACTGCTCTACACACAGGCAACCAGACAGGAGTGGGTAACAATATCACAAAATCATCCTGTAATCATAAAAAAATGATTATAAATGAAGACAATATACCTCAATGACAATGCCATGACAATGGCAATATAACAGCACTTGTAATTAACAAAATATATTTGCAATTACAATAACAGGAGTAAAAAGGAATTGTTAGTACTCCTGTCTGATTGCTTGTGTATAGACAAGTCATGGAGTGATTATATCTCCAAGCAAAAGATGACGCAGGAACGCCCGGTCTGAGTCGCAATCAGCCCCTGTCACTTGCCAGTAAACTGACCAATGACAGGGGCTGAAAGTTTCCCAAACCGGGCGCCTCCCATGTACCCTGCGTCATCGATTGCTTAGAGATAAATCACACCATGACTGCTCTACACACAGGCAACCAGACAGGAGTGGGCAACAATATCACAAAATCATCCTGTAATCATAAAAAAATGATTATAAATGAAGACAATATACCTCAATGACAATGCCATGACAATGGCAATATAACAGCACTTGTAATTAACAAAATATATTTGCAATTACAATAACAGGAGTAAAAAGGAATTGTTAGTACTCCTGTCTGATTGCTTGTGTATAGACAAGTCATGGAGTGATTATATCTCCAAGCAAAAGATGACGCAGGAACGCCCGGTCTGAGTCGCAATCAGCCCCTGTCACTTGCCAGTAAACTGACAAATGACAGGGTCTGAAAGTTTCCCAAACCAGGCGCCTCCCATGTACCCTGCGTCATCAATTGCTTAGGGATAAATCACACCATGACTGCTCTACACACAGGCAACCAGACAGGAGTGGGTAACAATATCACAAAATCATCCTGTAATCATAAAAAAATGATTATAAATGAAGACAATATACCTCAATGACAATGCCATGACAATGGCAATATAACAGCACTTGTAATTAACAAAATATATTTGCAATTACAATAACAGGAGTAAAAAGGAATTGTTAGTACTCCTGTCTGATTGCTTGTGTATAGACAAGTCATGGAGTGATTATATCTCCAAGCAAAAGATGACGCAGGAACGCCCGGTCTGAGTCGCAATCAGCCCCTGTCACTTGCCAGTAAACTGACAAATGACAGGGTCTGAAAGTTTCCCAAACCAGGCGCCTCCCATGTACCCTGCGTCATCGATTGCTTAGGGATAAATCGCACCATGACTGTTCTACACACAGGCAACCAGACAGGAGTGGGTAACAATATCACAAAATCATCCTGTAATCATAAAAAAATGATTATAAATGAAGACAATATACCTCAATGACAATGCCATGACAATGGCAATATAACAGCACTTGTAATTAACAAAATATATTTGCAATTACAATAACAGGAGTAAAAAGGAATTGTTAGTACTCCTGTCTGATTGCTTGTGTATAGACAAGTCATGGAGTGATTGTATCTCCAAGCAAAAGATGACGCAGGAACGCCCGGTCTGAGTCGCAATCAGCCCCTGTCACTTGCCAGTAAACTGACAAATGACAGGGTCTGAAAGTTTCCCAAACCAGGCGCCTCCCATGTACCCTGCGTCATCAATTGCTTAGGGATAAATCACACCATGACTGCTCTACACACAGGCAACCAGACAGGAGTGGGTAACAATATCACAAAATCCTGTAATCATAAAAAAATGATTATAAATGACGACAATATACCTCAATGACAATGCCATGACAATGGCAATATAACAGCACTTGTAATTAACAAAATATATTTGCAATTACAATAACAGGAGTAAAAAGGAATTGTTAGTACTCCTGTCTGATTGCTTGTGTATAGACAAGTCATGGAGTGATTGTATCTCCAAGCAAAAGATGACGCAGGAACGCCCGGTCTGAGTCGCAATCAGCCCCTGTCACTTGCCAGTAAACTGACAAATGACAGGGTCTGAAAGTTTCCCAAACCAGGCGCCTCCCATGTACCCTGCGTCATCGATTGCTTAGGGATAAATCGCACCATGACTGTTCTACACACAGGCAACCAGACAGGAGTGGGTAACAATATCACAAAATCATCCTGTACTCATGAAAAAAAATGATATATACACCTCAATCACAATGCAAAGCAAAACAATACATCATGATAATGGCAATACAACAATATAACATAATTAAAGTAACATACTACCCATGTGAGCAACTGTTTCTGGAGTGAGGGACTGATTCTGGAGTGATTGACTTTATTCGTCAAGAATATCACAGGTGATTACAATGAAATTGAAGAATACCTTGACAGGATAACCCATGAAAGCCGAAAGGCTCATTTCCAATGGGGTCCTATTGTAAAGAAACATACATGTTTCTGGAGTGATTGATTGATTTTATTCGTCAAGAATATCACAGGTGATTACAATGAAATTGAAGAATACCTTGACAGGATAACCCATGAAAGCCGAAAGGCTCATTTCCAATGGGGGTCCTATTGTAAAGAAACATACAATTGAACCTCTCTTCTACTGATTGCCTGATTTATATAGCGCTTTCAGCAGCGCTGCAGTGTTGGAATGAAAAAAAATCCTGCCATGCAGATACTCATTCACCTAACCTGGGTGAAGTGCAGCACAGTGTGCATGCTAAAAGAAAACACACCATGGCTAGGATTCTAACCCAGGACCTTCTGGTTGAAAGACGAGAGTCAGAACCACTACACCATCATGGGAAAATGTAACACTCTTTAATAGTAACGTGGTAGATGGATGAGTGTTATCTAGTGGTAGTACTTCAATAAATGACTCCAAACTCAGAAGTACATGAAATTCAGTCGCTTGGTGCGAACTCAGGCACTCCCCTATCATGGACTCAAAGGGCAGGAGTGCAAGCTTATGTAGTAGTAGTCCGAAGACTAAGAAAGAACCCAGAGAATATCAAGTCCCTCTAATTTTTACTCTTGGGGGAGGTGTTTACCCCTTTGGACTTATCTATTGAAACTGTACTCAAATAATATCTGTAATATAATGCCACATATAAAATGCAAAAATAACAATGCCACTTTATGCCACTATTAATCTGTAATAACAAAAGGTTATTAACCCGGCGCCTCCAATATTACTGCGTCTATCAATTAATCGTAATGACCTAGCAAATCAAATGAATATATATATATCCCAGTTATTGACAGTAAATAAAATAAAATATGAAAATGGCAAATGACCAAAAATGCCAATACAAACATGGCACTTACATGTAAATAATTTGTTTGCTGATTATGTCAGTGTTTATTATGATACTGACTTGAACATTGCTATTGATATTGTCATAGTTGATAATTTTGTTAATACTATTGTTATCATTATTACAACATTTTGTATTTATCGTGACTGTTTTCATTGTTATTATTGTTGAGTAGAGGACTGAATTTGAATTGCTACCACTTCTGTCTGATTGCTTGTGTACAGACAAGTCATGGAGTGATTATATCTCCAAGCAAAAGATGACGCAGGAACGCCCGGTCCGAGTCGCAATCAGCCCCTATCACTTGCCAGTAAACTGACAAATGACAGGGGCTGAAAGTTTCCCAAACCAGGCGCCTCCCATGTACCCTGCGTCATCGATTGCTTAGGGATAAATCGCACCATGACTGCTCTACACACAGGCAATCAGACAGGGGTGGTAACAATGTCACAAAAAATCCTCAACTCAAAACAGTAACAAGAAAAACACGTCACCATAACTACAAAATATTGTTAATAACGATAACAATAGTAATAACAAAAACAATCAAAGATGAGGATAACAATAACAATGTTCAAAATTAATGTCAGTATGATAATACTCACTTGTTAAAACTGATGATTTCGACTCGCCGTGCGGCTGCCGAAGGGGAAATAAGACCAAGTGATCAAAGTTTCATCCTACAAGGTTAAAGGTTAAAGGTAATGCACAGTGTCAATTGCCACCAAGTTAGCGGCAAATAGAAGAGGAAATTTACAATATTCTACGTTTCTCTCAATCGGTAATAGCATGGCTATACCAATAAATCTGGCAATGACATGATTGCCAGTTACTAAATTGATCAAGTGCTAAATACCCTCAAACTCTTAACAAGTGTACAGGTATCATATTTTTTCCTCAATAATTGGTCAAGCAAGAGGAGTATATATAATACTATTGGCTATACCAATAGATCTGATACAGTATGCGATTCTTTACAAGTGTACTGATATCATATCTTAATCAAGATGAATGTGTATAATATAATTTGGCATAATAAGCCTGGAAATATATATCTTGATTATGTGAGAGATAAATGCATACAATATATCCATCATACATAAGGTTTTACACAGAAACCATACATGGATTCGAGAATTTCTCTCGTAACAAATTAGGTTATGCATTATTGCAAGTTATTGATTGTAGGCTAGCATAATAACTAATAAGCCTGTAAATAGAGTATTCATATCTCCATGACATGAGAGGTGGTTTCCCACCCTCCATTAAAATTGTTTGAAAAAACAGTGTATAACCCTGTAGGGTTGAGCCTCAAAGATGACACATTTCTCTCTGATCATGGACAAATATGTCCATACTTGATCATCATATGATTACAATGACACTGTGCATTACCTTATCTCTTCTAAGGTTGGTGAGACAGAAAATGTTCTCATGGACCCTGCCATGGTTCTCATAACATCCATCCATGATCTACTAGAGGGTTGCATCTGTTATTTCACTATTAATCTACATATTCATATCATTGTGTCTGCACATTGTCGGTAGGGAATATAGATGGGGGAGGGGGTACTCAACTCGTCAGGCACCTTGTCAAAAATCAAAGCTGCTTCTTTCCCGCAGGAGACCAACTCATGGCTTTTTTATTGCCAATTCACACATTTTCCTCACAGACAATTATCATGCTGTGAAATACACCACCTTCGTAGGATTCCTGCTAAAGACACAGTGTAGACTTTTGAAAACTTGCCTTTCAAGTGTGCCACTTGAGAAAAAAAACATTTGTAAGTGTGTAAAAACACTTAATAGCAGTTCCTAGCATAACTGACCCCCATGGGCCTCCATAGACCTTCATGAACTTCAATGGCACAATCTTTTCAGAATAAAATGTGAGTACCCCTTCCCCCCACGACACCATTCCATCACCCAAGTGAAATAATAAAAATCACTTTGAAAATTGGTCTGGTGCAGGTTTTGACAAGTATGACAAGTAAATGTTTTACCTGTTATCATCTGCCCTCCAAATTTCATGATAATTGGTTATTAAAACAAGGCAAACGCCAAGCGTTGTCTCGCCTATGAAGCTATAATTATTTGAATGCAAGTATTAAAGGAAATGAATGTTATTGTAAAAGAATGTAATTTATAATAATGTGAGTAAAATTGTAAAATGTTAAAAATGTTAAAAAAGTGTTAAAAAGTATAAAATTGTAAAAGCATAAAATTATAAAGTTCATGTCAGTAGAGGAACAAAGTAGTATGAAAGTTCATTGACTTTTGACCTTAATTTAATTCAACTCACATTCAAACCTGACCTGCACCTTCAAGAGAGGGACCTCTTGTATTAATTTAGCAATCCTACCTCGAAGATATAAACAGTTATTATGTGTACAACACAGCACAGTGCCAGTCATGGAAAGTTCATTGACCTTTGACCTTAATCAAATTCAACTCACATTCAAACTTGACCTGCACCTTCAAGAGATGGACCTCTTGTATTAATTTAGCAATCCTACCTCGAAGATATAAAAAGTAATTATGTGTACAACACAGCACAGTGCCAGGCATGGAAATTTCATTGACCTCTGACCTTAATCAAATTCAACTCACATTCGAACTTGACCTGCACCTTCAAAAGATGAACCTCTTATATGAATTTGGCAATCCTAACTCGAAGATATAGAAAGTTATTGTGTGTACAGCACAGCACAGTGCCAGTCATGGATAGTTGATTGACCTTTGACCTTATTCAAATTCAGCTCACATTTGAACTTGACCTGCACCTTCAAGAGATGGACCTCTGTTATTAATTTGGCGATCTCACCTCGAAGCTATAGAAAGTTATTGTGTGTACAACACAGCACAGTGTCAGTCATGGAAAGTTCATTGACCTTTGACCTTATTCAAATTCGACTCATATTCGAACTTGACATGTGCCTTCAAGAGATGAACCTCTGGTATGAATTTGGTGACCCCAACTTGAAGATTTAGAAAGTTATTATGTGTACAACATAGCACAGTACCAGTCATGGAAAGTTCATTGACCTTGACCTTATTCAAATTTGACTCATATTCGAACTTGACCTGTGCCTTCAGAAGATGGATCTCCGGTATGAATTTGGTGATCTCACCTCGAAGATATAGAAAGTTATTGGGTGTACAACAATTGTTGACGACGCCGGGAATAGTGATACCTACATACACGTCTCGCTCCGCTACGCAGGCGAGACAAAAAAAGTCTGAAGGTCAATGTGCAACAATTGCTTAGGACAGACCACCTAACCGTGTCCTGATTCTGCTGTCTCACACAGGGACCGATGCTGTCAGGACTAAGGCTCGAAACATATCAATCTCGCATGACCGAGGCTGTAAAGACAGGGTCTGATCAAGGCGGAGCAAACAAGATAGTGGGTAATTGTTCATCCATGAGAGACAGGAACTCTATCCAGACAACTTTCACAAGAGCAGTTGGGTCGGGGGGGGAGAGCTTTGCCGTCAACGGTGGTAGGTAAGAGGGAATCACTAAAAACCAAGATCAGTTTCAGTTATCAGTGTTACTGGTTCATACTGTTGACTCTCTGAATAAGAGTTAAGAGTCTCAGGCATGGATAAGTAAACCTTCTCTTTCTACTGTGATAACATGAGCTCAAATGGCTCAAGCAGAAATCGAAAGATGTTGATTAAGTGTATGAGATCCAGTCCTGCTGTCTCACACAGGAACAGATGCTGTCAGGACTAAGGCTAGGAAACCAGGGTCATGACAAATTGCTCAGAATAAGCAGAGACAGCGATTCTACTCTCCTAGATCTTGTGTAGGGGTATAGTGAGAACTATTAAGAAGAACATGAATTAGGGAGAGTAAATGAAATCCCCAAATGGGTATTGTCCCTCCTGATATTTCTCTTCCCCTCTATCCTACACTGGCTCTTCACACCACAACAGCCCATCGTACATGATCTCAAAATGACCTAATTGTAAAGGATACACAAAGGGTTTGAATAACCCAATTTAAGGACGTTCCACAGTTAAAATGAATTTGGCATTTTTAGACCCCATAAGATCACTACGTTTGCCAGGGGGAACGAGACAATATATTGCTGGACACACGCGTGACCCAAAAAATGCTTTCATAGGGGTGTTTTTTTTTTCAGTTTTGGACGGGGCCTCACATGCACTCGTTAAGTGTATCAAAAACACAGATTTTCAAAAAAATTGTAGTTTTGAAAGACTGGTCAATGGTCAAACGTATTAAGGGTATTTTTTTTTCAAAGCCTTTTTTAAGACCAGCAAAACATGTTTAGGGTATATTTTTCCCCAAGCTTTTTCCCCCGTGGTCATATTCTGGCGACGACTTAGTTAGGGGCCAATATTTCTGTAAATGTAAAAACCTTGAATAGGGGGTGTTTGGACATAATTTGGCTACTCGTGTGTACAGCAATACATTTGACTGTTCAGAGTAAAATAACTCGCAGGAGCGGATCCAGGGGGGGGGGAAGCCATTAAAACCGAGGTGTGCTCCCTCTTTTGAAATTGAAAATCCTTTTTTTATTTGCTTTTCAAATTTTTTCTGGTATGATATACCCTTCATTTGCGATTGGCTTGTCAAAATTTTGCTCCGAAAAATTTGCCCCCCTTTTGGAAAATCCTGGATTTGCCCCTGAGTACTCAGATATTGTAGTAGCTAGTGTTTAAAAATATTGGTCGATGGATTATTTCCAGCTACTCGCTTAGCTTTATAAGATAACACATTGAATCTGCAGTTCGAATGTACATCATTTGAAAAAGCTAATCAATCACCTGTTTACCCAAAGCGACGCCAATGGGCATGGCAAAAGATATGCGCAGATAATGATGCACACAAACATAACTATGGAACGTCCTTAAACTGGGCTATTTCAGACATTTCAACTGGGAATGGGAGGTGGGGTCAAATTCTGGTCGTGAGACCATGCATGTAGTACATGTGGGGTTGGGAGTGAACCCTCATGCGTATCAGGTTACTCAGACCATTTCTTCCTCCTCGTACTTCTGATCCATAAGGACGACCTCTGACATTCCATGATCCAATGACACAAAAAGCAGTCTGCACTTGAAGCCAACAAAAGCTCTCCCGTATCTTGCTTATGACCTAAATCTGGAAAGACTCAAACAAAAGGTTAGACACTGCATGGATGATGCAAATTTCAAAGAAGCAAGGTTGTAAAAGAGTCATGAAAAAACGCATTTGCCCCCTTTTTGCCCAAATTTCATTCATATAAAAATTAGTCCCTACACTAAAAAAAAAAATGAAGAAAAATCTACAAAGTATACTCACCCACTTCCAGAATCCTCCTTGGTCCACCTCGTCTCACATTCTTCCTTCAGTATCGCTCTAAACCCAGTTTACCCAATTATAAATCCCTTCTCCCTTACCCTATACTCTGTACCTTGAAGGCATGTGGGTCTTTTTTATTGGATTTCATCACAAGGAAAGAGTTCGTACTGTTTTTGTTGTTGGAAATTGATCCCTAGTATCCACAGTGTAAAGGATATCATCATAAGGAAAGAATCCACACTGTTTTGTCTGCAATCCATTCCTAATATCTACAGTGACTGGTAAAGGGTAACACGTAACAAAAAAATACACTTGATTTGTTAGGGTTATAAGCAATGCAACCTAAGCATCTAGAGTATAAGATATCATTATAATTTTACGGAAAGAGTCCACGCTGTCTATCTCTAGTATCTAGAGACTGGTAAAGGGTACCATCACAAAGAAAGCATCCAAACTGTTTAAGATTTAAGTAATCTATCCCGAGTTAATATCCACAGTGACTGGTGTGGGATACTATCACAAGGACAGAGTCGTCCATACTGTAAAGGTTGTCAGAATCCATCCCTAAGTGAGGGGCTCAAAGGGGAAGAGCCTAAAGTATCTGGGCCATCAGCAATCCATTTCCATTTATTCCATTTATTATATGTACCTGTTACACTAGTTTGCCAGAAAAAAAGTTATGCATAAACTTCTGACCAGTGCAAGATACATTATTCCTCTTCATGACCTAGCATAAGACATGTTCTTACGCAAGGAGAGGGAATGGTAGGAGACACTGGGAGATACATTCAATTGTCTTGTAAGTAACCAAATCAGGCATGATTATTCTTACATACATCAATAACTCTATGTATCTGCCCGTTTGCTAGACCAGCAAGCTGTATGTATAGCCTCAGGTAGCCTCTAGTCGAGGCCCTGTTGGCTGCTTTCCGAGCAAACATGACGCAGCAAGGGATATAGCGAGGCAGAGCGCCGTGAGACAGGGCCTCTTGACATCTGAGCCGAATTTCAATGACTTTCTTTTGTTATTTTATTGTTTTTACCAATATTCCAACCAAAAACTGGCGGGTGAAAATCATCAAATGAGAGCGCGGGCTGCTATGACGTCATATTGAATATTCATGAGCTCATCTTGAATGCCGACCCATGGATTCTTGGCAAGGAGTGACGACGAAATATCAAAGAGCATTGAATAAGCCTCTAAATGCTGAATATTGACCGATTAAGGATTTGCAAGTCAATGAAATTAAATCTGCACTGAAAGGACGAGATGTTTTTGAAAATCTACCCACAGGATATGGAAATAATGCAATCTTTCATGCTATTCCACTAGATTTGTCGCTTATCTATCTCCGCGGTGCAGTGAGGGAATGCTGGAGTTGCTTCCCCTTGACTCGAGTCTGACCAGTGGCTGACCAGTATCTCCCGGGAAGTTTCGGGGCGGTGATGGGTCTGTTACGGCCAGTACTAGTGGTAGTAGTAGTAGTACCACTACTTGTAGCATTTTGCTGGTTATATCCCCTTTAGTGTCCCGCAATCAAATGTATCCCCTGCAGAATAGTGGACTACTATAGCGTGGAGCGTTGTGACCCAGTGGATTGGTCTTCGGACTTTGAAACAGAGGGTCGTGGGTTCGAATCCCAGCCATGTCATAATTTCCTTCAGCAAGAAACTGATCCACAATGTGATGCACTCAATCCAGGTGAGGTAAATGGGTACCGGTAGGAAGTAATTCCTTAAGAAGCTGTGTGCGCTATGAACGCCTAGCTTAGCCGGGTAATATAGGAGCACCTTGAGCACCTAACAAGGTGGATATGTGCGCAATATAAATATCCTATATTATCATTATTATTATAGTATTCCGAACCCCGGACGAAACAGCTTTGACTTTTCATTGGTTTACTAGGTGACCAATGATATCACGACTCATGTATGTTCATAAGACGTTTCTCATGAAAAAAGGGGCTTCAGTTGGAAGCTAGCTAAGGACAGCCAGGGGCAAGAAGATAGAAAGATGCTCCTGAACTATCTGGATAGCATATCGATACCCGGTGGAGGTGCCGTGGCCGAGTGGTCTAAGGCGCCTGGCTATACAGGGAAAGTTCGATCCCCGGCCGTGGCACCTATGCGTGTGAGCATAATCTACAATGCTCTTTTATCCTGCTTTCAAATAAATGGAAATGCTATATGCATTATTGGTAACTAGGTGTGCACTTGTTTAAAAAAAAAAAAAGATATCCCATAAAAGAGCCTAATGAGAGCTACAAAACCTGATAACAAAGAGAGATAAAGACATCCCAAACACTATTAAAAACTGTAATGTCCTTGTCTGGAAAGGAGATCTGATAGACTCCTTACATTCCAAGGCTAAGAACTTAGAAGTACACTCCAAGAAACAAAAGCTTACAACTATCCAAAAGTGGTCAAACGGTGAAGAGAATCACCGCTGCCCAAGGATGAAGGATTCCTACAAGAGGCTGGACTACAGAGTCCAGTCATAGAATGAGAGGTTGAGGATCCCCATCTAATTAAAAAACAAGAATAGAGAAACCAGTCCTGCTTACCTAAACTACACGACCTGACATAGGAGAAAGGCTCTGGTCTCAAAAAAAAAGAGGACTAAGAACAAGATAACATAGGCCAATAGAGAGAACATTAGCATGGCACAGATGGAGTGGTGTCGCTACTTGGGTGTATTGGGTTAGAAGCCAAGGGTGTTCAGGAACAGAGGGGAACTAACGGAGAAAGACAGTGTCCCTTTGATAGCGAGAAAACACCGAATTGTATGCATCACAAAATGCTGAGAAAAGGGAAGGAGACCAAAAAGAGTCCTAATTCATCCTCACTCCCCATTTTGCTGAAAAACAGTGATATATAGCTCCAAACCACTCCTGATTTGCCTAGGGCAGAAGTACTGTAGGAACTAGCCAAAGTTCTCCTGAAAGCATCGGGACCATCGGGACTCTATCCAGACAACATTCACAACAGCAGTTGGGTTTGGGGTGGGGGGGAGACAACAGCCAACGATGGTAGGTAAGAGGGAATAGCCGGCAAAACGTCCCTAAAAACCAAGATAAGAGTCACTTATCAGTGTAACTGGCTCATACTGCTACTTGCTCTGAATAAGAGTAAAAGGTTCACCTTTTTCTCTTTTTATTTCTATTGTGAAACTACTGGTACAGAAATCGAAAGATGGTGGTTAAGTCTATGAGATCCAGTCTGTGATGTGATCTCTCACAGCTAGAAATTGCTGTCTCACACAGGGACAGATGCTGTCAGGACTAAGGCTAGGAAACCAGGGTCAGAATAATACTCTCCTAGATCTTGTGCAAAGCAGTTTTGAGCTGGCTAGCAGGAGACAGTCGTTAGGATAAACAAAGAATATCATTCATCTGTTTGCATCCAGCGATTTCATCACAGAGAAGAGATATTGCTCAAAACCCTGAGAGTAAGGCTCTCTGAGAGAACTCCACGAATTGAGAAGTATACAAGGGAGAGAATAGCTTCACTAGATACCAATTATCATGGTCAAATACCAGAGGTTCAGCTGACCTCAGCACCAGACCTTGCGATGGTGGGGAATGAGAGTATACCTGCTAAGCAAAGACCTGGCCCGAGTAGTGTTCCCTTTCCCTGGCTCCAGCTCTGTCAAAAGGGGAGAGATGTGGTTGAAAAGGCATCTATGTCCTCCTCGCACAAACAGGGCCAGCATGAGAATGAGATGTGAACCCAAGCAGGCAGCAGTTCAGGAAAGATGCAGGTTTCAGAGCCAAGGGCAGCTGACATGTATTTGTCTGTGGAGAAAATTGGCTTACTGCAGAAAGGGGGAGGTACAAGTAGCTCTTATTCTGGTTTTTTTTGGTAGATAGAAGAGACATAGAAGGTATGGTTGGTCAAAATCTTCGGTTCATAGTGATTGACCACCCTGGCAGGTTAGGAGCTTCAAAAGAATCAGCATCCAACATAAATGGAATATGGGGAACCTCTCTTGGCTAGTTTGCTATTCCATAATGGGAGGGGACTGCTTGCTTTGAATGACTTGAGAGCTAAGGACGAGCCTTCCTAAGTTACGTCTCCTGCAACTTTTATGACTAATGTTGTGATGCCTGTCTAAGTGGTACTTAAATTACCGTACATTCATGTCTAATGCAAATTTTGAATGTAGCAGAAATTCATGAAGGTATCAATACTGTCATTTGTACTGATTATAATAGTGCCAGTGATGATTTTGATAGAAAGGCACTAGAAATTTAAAAAAAACCCAGGGAAATACATAAGAAATTTCAGAAAATGAAATGCATAAGAATAATTGACGCCAAAATTTGTCTGTAATGTGCATTTGATAACAATCCTAAAATCCAGAAGTTTTAGAAGTTTTACAGCATGATAACAATTAATAGCTAAGGCCTAAGCCTCTGATTTTCTGCATG
Source organism: Lytechinus variegatus (assembly GCF_018143015.1). Classification (NCBI taxonomy): domain Eukaryota; kingdom Metazoa; phylum Echinodermata; class Echinoidea; order Temnopleuroida; family Toxopneustidae; genus Lytechinus; species Lytechinus variegatus. Next base: position 5,793,940 of record NC_054755.1, on the reverse strand, counting down.
ACCTAGCATAATGCATATATGAATATAATGAATATATTTGATACAGTTAACTATTGGGGTTTGGAGATGATGTCACAAATGACATATTTTTCGCAATCATACACTCAGCTGACAGGAAGGGGGAAAGATACACCCCCTGGGCTATGTATGGTCGTTAAGAGTAGCAAGACCTATACAATGCTTGCTAAGTATGCCCTCATATAAACCGATGCTGATGCATTTTCAGCATAACCTTTCCTCTATCAAGGAGCATATTATTTTGTCAAAGGTTCCATTCCTTTTATCAGACTCCACCACTGGGGGCCCTCTATCCTTCTCTCATCTTATCTCTAACAGGGAGTATGGGGATCTGCATGGAGTATGTGGATCCACATTGAAACTAATTTTCCTAGCAACAAAATGGGCAAAAGAGAAACCTCAAAGACCTATATAAAATCAAACTTTAGAAGTCAAGAAAATATGTATGTTTCATGAACTGCCCTCGTATATAGTACACAAATTAAAAAGTGTGACAGTGCCATCTCCCGTCAAACTATAGCCATGCACTTCGGAATTGATCAACCCTATGTCTTCTTCTTTATGAGCAATCGCAGTAGTGTCTTGTTGAGACACAAGGCAGATGGATACATCAGATTATCACATTAAAAAATCAGGTATTTTCATGATTTACTTCAATAATCATGATGTATCCATCAACTTTTGCTAGACTGGCACAGATAAAACCGTGGAAGGCCTGTCACCATCAAAGAAATAACCAGCTTCCCTCAGCAGAGAATATTCATTCAAGTACAAAAACATAAGAAATTGGCAAAACAACAGGAGTGGTCCTCAATTGAAGAGAACACCTTAAAAAGACTGCCCAAGACGAGTTAATAATTCTATCATCGTGAGCCTCCCGCCTGGCATCAAGCAGCAATGTGCCTGCGTCTGCTGCTTGGATTGCCCAAACGATCCATGACAAAGAATAGCGGGAAGTAGCAGAAAAATTTGTGTGAAAAGACAAATAGCTGTTACGATTTGTGAACATTCTATGTCTTGTCAAGATACCACTTGAATGCCCAAGACCGAGATGAAGCCAGAGGATATTGTGTGATTCTTGGCAAAGAAAGGACGCGTTAGAATCGAACGGATTCCGTCTAAAACTAAAAGTCTGGGCATGATAATTAAAAATGTAATGAGATGCGATCAAGAAAACTTGACATAAGGTTCAAACGGAGAATAATCTAAGGTAACAACAACCCTCAAGAGACTCTTAAACGCATAAGCTTAATACTTGGAGGACACATGGGACAGATAACCTCAACAATCTAGAATAGATTGGAGTTCAAAATAAACAAGCCAACAGGAAACCAGGAAAGCTGAACAGTAACCCCTGAAGATTGGCAAGGACCTACAATCTGCGGTGCAAAGTGGAAGCATATATGCCTGTAGGCATGGAAAGAAGTTGCATGCGGAGAGGCTTTGCCCCGACCACAAAGCTCTACGAGTGCACAGGTCAAGGCCGAGTCTGGTTGTCACTGGCAGCAGCAACCAAGCCTAAAGTGAGTTCATGCACGCTGGGCCGTGAGAAGACGCAGCAAGTGTGTCTGAAAAGGTCTCATGTGGGGACAGCAATCGGGCAAGAAAAATCCAGACTAGACATGTACCCCAAACAACGGAAACCAGACTCTGGCCCTCAAACTCTGAGCCACCGGAGGGAAGAAGTGTGAGAGATATGAGCTGGCTTTAAAAGTCTGTTTCGGAGTGAAGGTATGTATGGTACACAGGAAGACGTGAGCCCAGCCCCAGCAGACTCCCCCCAAATGGAGAGGGAGGATTCGTCTCTGATAGGTGGAGCGCTAGTGAGCTTCAGGCGACTGCTTCGTCCAACAAGCATAGGTATCTTTCTACAGCAGAGCCGATGGAAATTCTATAATACTAATGTTGAGGCCACCGGTAAGACGATCAACAGTGATTAGGTATTTTTGTCCAGCCAGGTGCCACTACCTCTAAGGTTACGGGAAGTAAGCCTTGTTCCTCTGCTCCATTGCTCCTTAAAAATGTAAGAGACATTCAAGGCTACTTGACCCTAAAAGGTACTTGATTTGTAGTGTTGCATAAATCCTTAAATCTGTCCAACAGCCTGTCACCAGGAAATGGGGTGCAGAGGTGAATGGGGACGAACCCTCAGAGCTCAAGAACACCTCAAGGAGGTGGAGTTGCCCAAAATTATGGTGAGTTTGACCTCGAATTTTTCACACTTGGATGTGCACCGTAAGGGGAGATGAAGTTATAATAAGGATGCCCTAAAACTGGACCTAGCTTGTTGTGGTTAGAGAGCTAAAGGCAGCGCCCCCAAACTTAGGGGGCACCCTGCCAGGTAGCAGTAGTAGTGGAATAGTAATTCTGTTCAAGCCGCTGAAGGTGTGGACAATTTGGCTTTATCTATACAGCGAGATTCATGGGGATAAGAAACATTACGAAAATTTCCCGTTTGATTCTCGACCTCACTTCGGACTGCAAACTGCGGTTTCATACCCCGATTTGTGTTTGGAATATCTCGAACAACTTTTCCAACCCCAATAAACCCATCTTGGCCAGGTAATCCCCTTGTCTCGATTTCACCACCACAGGCCAGCTAAATGAGCGTTGAGCCAAGGACGAAATGATAAACAACAGCTGTGCTATTACGTAAGACTTGTCTGCCTGTAGAAGGATCTTCGGAATGAAATTATTGTATTCGATATTAATCACGTTTTCAAAGGCATATTACATTCAGACATCCAATACTAGTCCATTTTCAATTTCGAACGAAGAAAATCGACCTTGAAATAAGGAAAGTAAGCGAATAAAAATTACGGTATGCTTAGCATGCAAGGACCGCGATGCATGCATAGTTTCTGTCCGTCCAGCAAGAAAATGGGTTCACTCGCGCAATGATACAGTCTTAACGTTCGAAAAATAGAAGTAATGGCATACCAACATACAAAGTATAATAATCATGCTGCTGATATGCACAAAAATATGAAATCATTATTTTTTTTTACCCCAAAGTCTTATTCATAATTCAAATACAAACTATGCCTGTAACTATTTTTTTAATCGCAAACGTATTATCTATGTATAGGCCTACACCTCAACTTTGAGAAAAGGACATTTATAGGCCTCACTACAGATATGATTGGCAAATGCACGTTCTTTAGAGGTGTAGAAAGGGGGTGGATGAAGAAAAATAAGTCTAGAAAGAAAAAAATTAGACAGCCAGACAGAGAGAAAGAGAGAAAGAAAGAAAGAAAGAAAGAAAGAAAGAAAGGAAGGAAGGAAGAAAGAAAGAAAGAAAGAAAGGAAGGAAGAGAGAGAGAGAGAGAGAGAGAAAGAAAGGAAGGAAGGAAGGAAGAGAGAGAGAGAGAAAGAAAGAAGGAAGGAAGGAAGGAAGGAAGGAAGGAAAGAAAGAAAGAAAGAAAGAAAGAAAGGAAGAAAAACTTTCTATCAACGCGTGTATACATGGAACTCCATGCGCTCGCCGGAACACATTGCAATCCATCGTGTGTGGCCCCCTGCTGTGACCGTAGATGCTGGGGTGAATTATCTTCGGACCGAGGTCAAGAAACAGGTGTTTCTATACTTAAATTTCATGCTTGAGGGCAATAGGATTTGTATTACTGGGAGAAGAGATTTGATGATAAGGAAAAATGGGGTATACAGCTCTCAAACGCGAGATTTTCGTCATGGGTATAAACCTAAATAATAATTGTGAGATTGCTCTGTTGGTACGGAAATACCCGTGTGCCAGTAAACACCGGGCTTACGTTGTTACATTTCTTGCTCGCTCTCCTTGGGCCGCAAATGCTCCGTGGTCGTAAGTGTGAGTGGCTTACTGCTGCACGGCAAATGAAGGGCGGCTCGGGGGAGCCGACGGTTGCCTGCTTTCGACCCTGAATCCCCTCCTTGAGGAACTAGACGACCACTCACCTGAGCAAGTGCTTCTCAGATTGGGGAACGCTAGAGAGTAACCTAACAATCTCTTTGGGATATACATCCAAAATGGTCAAGATCCTTTCTCTTCAAGCGTAGGACACCAGAACTGCCACAGTGGATAGTTACATCTAGAGCATGCCAAACAATGGGCAGCATAGCTTCATTAACCCTAAATAGACTGGGGCTATTTCGACGCCTAAAACGACGAGAGGTTTGAGATTCGGCCGTTGATCTCAAGATCGAAACAACACTTGGCACGCCTGGTACCCATGGCATAATTTACTTATAATAATAATAATAGAGAGTATTTCTAAAGCGCCAAATCCACATTGATTATGTGCTCAAGGTGCTGCAAAAAGGAAATAAGAGAAAAATTACATGGTACAGGAAGGAACAAAGATAAAAAGAATGACAGTCAGACAATGAAACTTATCTATACGATCAAGTTTTGTAAAAATTTAATTGCTAATTATGCTATTAAATTTATGTGCTAAATCAAGAATTTGCTCAGGCTCCTCATAGGAATCTAATCAAATGTACTGTACTTTAAAATTTCAAAATCACATTTATTTTCTTTATGTATTTTGTTTTATAAATTTTTGTCTCTTATTGTTTTTTCAATTGAAATTGTTGGGGACTTTGACCATAAACAAGATGAAATTGATTGTTAAACAGTGAAAGGCAAAATAATGATACAATTATGAATTTTTGCTAAAAACACCATTTGCAATGGATTTGCACACAGCGTTATTGAGCAATTTTGGGTCTGCATTCACTTACATGTACGATATGTTGCGTAATTTCGTAATCGCGTATATGGGGGTCGCGACTTTGGTCTCAGAAGTTGCTCGAGACTTGAAAATGAAAAGTCAGTCTTACGGGGCAATCGAGCCTATTCGATTCTAATGCGGAGAAAGAGCTCAGTACCCATGCAGCCCAGTGACCCGATGGCCAGTGGGTCAGGCGGACATGGGGAAGACACCAAGAGATTTTCAGTGTGGTTCCCTTCCAGTTAGACCCTGACGCGGGTCCCTGGCCATCACCATGGAAGCATGGGAACATCTTCCATAAGACAACATGGCTCCAGACTCTCACGAGTCCATCGCAAAGGACTCTTAAAATGCAGCTTTAGAAAACCACACCTGAAGGAGAATCGCCCATGGCGGTGAAAATGGGTTCACCTCGAGGTTAGTCGGAACTCCTCCTCTGTTATGTTGTTGGTCAAAAAAGAATAAAAATACGTAGGAAGAGAAATGAAGGGGGGTAACAGGGATTAAACAACCGTGAACCCCCAAAAGCGACAGTCGAGGAAAGAAAAAGCAAAACCCCAAGGAAGAAAAATTGTAAGGAGTTTCATAAGTTAGCTGGGCAATGTATCTGGACCAAAAGGGAGATAATTATATTCATTTTGTTTTGTTTAGATAATCAATTAACACAGAAATAATCACCTACTTAATTAGGAAGACAAGGAGATCAATAACTAACTTGTAATTAATTAACAAAGTACAAGAGAAGAAAGTACGATTACATAAACTAAATAATCCATCAAGCCAGAAGCCAGATCTGGTATTCTGGAACACTGTCATAACTTTTGTCATAAATTTTGTCATATCTCTCCGAGATGTGACATCGCTATGATTGTCACAAATCGGTATTCTGAACATTGTCTTTTCCCTGTCATATCTCTCAAAGTTCCCGCCCATCTTTTCGGAAGCAATCCAATCAAAACCATCGTTAGTTCCCAGTGGGAGCCCTTCTAGCCAATAGGAAGGCCCCGTTACAGGTAGGGCGTATCCCCACTGCAGTTGCTGGCATCGCGCAACTACGCGAATATTGATGCGCTTAATTACAAAGAGAGACAGGGAGCTGTGAAGGATGTTAGAGGAGAAGTAGAAAAAGAAGGAAAAACAGAGAAAAAGAGGAGGAATTGATATGTAGGGCCTAACTAATTGTAGCATGAAAAAATAATTTTGAAAATTGTCATGGATGATGAGTGAAACTACTACCACAATCTAATCTAAATAATATCATTAATTGCTTGACATTCAGTCGGCAGGGTATCGGAATATTTGGTACTAAAAGATATGACAAAATTTATGACTGCTACCCCCTGTCATAACTTTTGTCATATCTTTTGCTTGAATTAAAGGATTACGCGCATTGAAAGCCGTGTAATTTTGGTGCGCGCTAAAGAGAAGAGACGAAATTTATGACAATTTTTGTGACAAAAGTTATGACATCCACCAGAATACCGATTTTGTCATATCTCTGAGATAAGATAAAATACAGAGATAAGACAATGTTCAGAATACCGCCCCAGATCAATAACTAACTTGTAATTAATTAACAAAGTACAAGAGAAGAAAGTACGATTACATAAACTAAATAATCCATCAAGCCAGAAGAGGAATAATAATAAAGAATGAAAGAGAGAAGTGAAACCAAGCTGAAACCTATCTAGGCCGGGGTATTTTTGGAGTTCATATGGCGGGGGGGTATAGTAGAAATTTCATGCGAATTGCTATTAGGCGATTACGCTAATTAATTTATGCGTAATTAGCATGCGAAATCCTACTTTTCCCTCTAACTTCTTACATAAAGCTCCAAATGGTCCAATTATTAGAATAAAAACTCTTTTTCAGTGTTCCTAGCAAGTGTACATGAAAAAAATTCGATATCAGATCAATTTCTTATGTATTTTATTGTTTTTAGCAATTTCTTATGTATTTCTTTGTTTTTTTGAGCTTTCGTTTTTCATTGTTTTTTAATGAAATTTGTTGGGGACTCTTCTGAGATCATAAAAAGCATAAAATGAATACATTTAGACCAGCATAACTAAAAATAATCATACATTTATGATTTTTGGTTGAAAAAACAATTTGCATTGACTTTGTACACAAAATAATGTTTTTGAGCAATTTTTTGGTCTGACATGCACTTACATAATGTTACGTAATCTAGAAATCGTGTTCCCTGGTGACGCCAAACTGGTCTCAAAAGTTGCGCAAGACTTGAAAGTAAAACGTCCGCGAGCAGCGCGGTAAAAAAATTCTCTCGGCGAAAATATTGCGTGAATCGTTGAGGGGGGGGGGCCTCCGAGGCCCCTCCCCCGACCTAGATAGGGTTACCGGTAAACCTATAAAAGGGAGCTAAATAAAAGAAATCCAGACCGGCTGAAAACTTTTAAGGAAAGCTGGAGAAAGAATTCGGGTTTTGAATCTTAACAGATCAAAAGTGACGCCCAACACTTTGACTATGAAGCCGAGGAGGAAATATTCAGTGAATTATTCATGTAACCAAAGACATGAATAAATCAAGTGAGGGCGTCAAACAAAAGTGTATCACGCAAGAGAGAGCAAGGAAAATCAACGGGAGGACGAAGATCTCACATAGGCACCATGTACAAAATGTACACGGCTGAATGGAGAAGCAATTTAGAAAATCGCCTAAAATGTCTCGCTCAGAGTACTTTTTTAAGAATCAAAATACCAATACCGAAGTAATAAGGGTTGGCAATGAATCTAGTGCAAAGGAAACCAACAAAACACCTTATAAAATGTATTTTGGAAGTGTACTTTCACAAAGAGATTTCTTCACTCCTCGAGGGCGAAAAAAATAACAGAAGATATAGGGTTAAACATTCGGAAGAGCATGGCAATAGTTCAGCGAGAGATGGCACTGTTGCACTTTTTAAATTGTGTACTATATTTAAGGGCAGTTCATTTAATATAAACTAGTAAAACTAGTTCATTAAAGTAAATCATTTTAACCTCTATATATGGTCCATTCCTATTCAAATATTACAAAAAAGAAATTGTTAGGAACTACCCAGAAAAATATATCTACACAGCTACATATTTATAGGTCATAACAGCCTGTCAAATGATTGTATCATCCCTACATCCATAACTATTTACTTAAATATGCGATAAATTTTAGACTTATAAATAATAGATTTGTTAAAACAAAAGCATACTTACGTCAAGCCATGATGTCCACAAAGCCCGTATATCCTATTCTAAGTATGTAGAATACCATTTGGATAATTTTCTAAGGTACAGCCTTGCCAAATATTGCCATGATAAACCTTTCATGGCATATAAAAGGTGTATTCTACATTTTTTGGCCAACCCTAAAAAAAGAAAAAAATACTGGCAAATGCTTTTAAACATGACTTTCTTACCACCCTAATCCAATGAAATTTGCTTCTCATCCATCCAGTGTCGACACCTGATGCCTGGGTCCTTACAGTCTAGGTGACAAGCAGGGTCCAGGAGAGTAATTGATGACCTCAAAAAACAGAATACCTTCTGCATCATCTTCACATGGACTGCCAGAGATTGCCCTGAAGGTATAGAAGAAAATGAGAAAGATGTTTAGCCTGATAACCCACAGGTGCATGAGGGAAGTGTCATACGGACCAGACGTCCAATACCAAGAGAGCCAAAGGATAGTAAGGGGTGGGGAAGAAAATCAAAGAGGATCAGGACAATCATAGGTTATATGGGGAAAAATTAATTATTGAATATTAATGTTAATCATACATGTATAATTATTACTAGGATTCAGAAACGAGGTATTTAATAAATATTTGAGATTAGTTCTTCATTTAACTAGACATATCAGGTGCAATACTTTTGGCTGTAACTTTTTAAATTACTAAAATATAACTTAATACTTAATTTTTTTAAAATCTTATCACCTCCAATAAAATAATAAAAATCACTTCCAAAATTGATAATCAGTCTAGTGAAGGTTTTGATAAGTAAATATTTAATTTGTTGAAAAGTTTATAACAATCCTAAAAATTATAAACAACAAATATTTCCAGTACCAAAACAGAATTCTTATGTCTGTTCTTGATTTATGATTTCTTATGCAATACTTTCTCTTTATTAATTTTTGATGAACTATGTTGGTGATATTATTTCAGCCATAAAAAGTATCAAATTAATGCCTTTTGTAAATAAAATTTGAATAACACCTAAACAAATTTGAGCTGAAATCATTTTTGCATTGACTTTGAAGATAAAATCATTCATTTTTGCCCCAAAATATTACTTTGCTGTAAATGATCTTTAAACAACCATGACCCCAAGGAGTAATGGGGTTAAGGGTCCTAAAATATGGCAATACCTGGTGAAATAAAATCAAGTGCATCATTTCATACATAAAGGATTTCTAAAAAAATGATTATGTATAATTTGTATCATTCTTGACACTTTTCCTTTGTTTTGGGTCTATCTTGGTATATTAAGTATCGTTAATCGTATCAGACATCTGAGCAGGGCTACTTTTAGGCATTATTGCTTAAGACTGGGATCAAATGGTCGGTCAATAGGTTTCCAATTGTTTATCCACGATCCAAATTTATTGCCCACCCAGGAAAGTCAATGAGAAAGCGTGTGGAAATGTAGTGGGCAATAAGGCAGAGCTAACATCCGGGTATTCTACACGCTTTTGAACACGTCCATGAACCGCGCAGTGCTGTACATCACAATGTTAATCAAGTTGAGATACTGCATCCCCAGGCCAGGGATGCATCATTTCAATTACGTCACAATGGCAAAGTTCATGCAGAGGTCCAGTCTGCTCAACAAAATTGATTCCCATTTTTAAACTGTACACTGTCTCAAATTACCAATTTTTGCTCTAGATGTCTAGAGCTACGAATGGGGCGATATAAATCTAGTTTGGACAATATCTGTCGTATCGCCCTGAGGCCAGTCAATATTGCTTTATTATTTCTATTATCTCCTTATATGTTTTTATTATTTTGATATTATGTTTAATAATTCAACCCAAATGCCATGCATGTCAACCTTGTCAAAGGGAAAATTGCCTCCTTATTGTAAGATGACATCATTTGTACACTTCTATCATAATTGTCATCACTATTCATTGTTAATTCTATGCTAAAAATAAATAATGTACTTATGAAATCAATTGTCATTAATAACAATAACTAGTCATTCTTGGAAATGTATTTTCTTTTCCTTCTTCATTATTGGCTCCCTTGGATTAGAAAAAATCTTCATTTTCATTTTAAATGAAATCGGACTCCGAAAGTGATTGCATAAGATCTGACAAATTATTCTTTTTCAAGTGAAATGGGTGTTCCCTGACTAAAAATTAATAAAAACTTATTCAAAATAATATCTAAAAACAAATGTATTATCATCATCATTATTAAATGCCGTGCATTTCATTATATACTGGATAGAGGGTCGTATTAGATCTTTAAGATGGAATTCCTTTTTTTCTCCATTTAAACTAGGGAATAATTCTGCTAACCAAATTTATTTAGCATTTTCAGTCAAAGGAGAAAAGCTCTCGGCTATGTTCTATGTAGTCCTATGTATATGTATGTAGTCCTATGTATATGTATGTACTAGTCTTTGAAAAAAATATGTGGAGTAAATTCTGATTTATATCAGATAAAATTATGCCCTGGACTCTGAGAAGCACCTTTGAATTTAATACTGAATGAGGAGCTTCCATTAATCATTATTTAAAATTATATCAACAAGTATTAGACAATGTCCAATAGCTGAAAGAGTTGAGTGTTGTATAAGAACCCACATTTATGGGGTGTTTTTATCTAAGAATATATTGAAATCCCCTTTTAAACTTTTTGTCCCCTAACAAAATACCCTGGTACCTCAACAACATGGAATACTTATAAATTAAGCATATGTATTTCAAAATAGTTTTCACCATTGTGCTGACACGAATCCATTTGATTTTATTTTCAGAGGATAGTTGATATGAATGCAGTACAGATTTTCTTTCTCTAAGTAAGCAACCCTCAAAAACATTCTATTTTTCTGTCTCAAAGAATGATTATCCATATAAAGGAATTCAACCTTAAAAGAGATTTAAGGGAAAGAGATAACTACTGGATACCAAAATATGAAAATATTTCTTGAGTACAATTTAGAAAAAGAGGCAAAGAATAAGCTAAGAACAGTACACTGGCCTGCAATCTCAAAAAGAGAGATATAAACTAGGAAGGGAACTATAAACCCCTTGATAAGCGTACGTGGCACATATTGCACATTTGCGTAGGAGCAGATCCAGGAGGGTGGCAGGCGTGGGCACATTACTGCACCCTACAGAATACCTTCAAAGGAAATGCATAAACTGTGAAAATGAACAGTGACTTTTTTTTACTCAAACTATTAGGGAGACATAAAAGGCATTCATTTTGGAGTCATGGCCTTTAAAAAAAAATTGCATCCCATAAAAGTATGACCCTGGATCTGCGCCTAGTGTCCACATACAGATTTTAAAATCTCTCCAATGTTGATTTCAGGTCGAGGCAGTTCTCAGCCTCACTAATGAGTAATTCTTTAAATATAAGTCGGGATAGGCTCAACCGACCGCTGTGCGCAGAGTGCAAGGAGACAGTGACAGCGAGCTGCAAAACATGATTTAGACAGTAAGAACTCACCTTGACAACTAGGCAAGTTTGTTTCAAATTGAAAATATGTAGGGGCATATTTATATATAAATGTCCAATATATATAATTTTTGCATGGTTCATATTCTCTGAGGATAATTATGAACCCCCTTCACACTTACATGTATTAACCCCGGGGGGGGGGGGGGCACTTCCATTGACGATTGGATACCATGCGCGACAATGGTGTCTCGAAAAGCACCCTAAAACACGTATTATCCATATTCTGACAATGCACCCCTTAACAAGTATCGGCATGTGAAACCCTACCATTAACAAGTACCGGTATTGGAAACGAACCGATAGCTTTGGTAAGTATTCCCTGAATTGAACCCTAAACAATTAGGGATATTTTAATTATGTCATGGACGTCGGTTTTACATGTACCTACATCATTGGGTTTAGTACTGCCCCATCTTTCACAACTCGCACAAATTGAACTCTAAGCACGTAGTGTTGACTGCTGGGGCAAAAAGTACATCCTTTATAACACATATTAGTCTTTGTTATACCCTCGCATATTTTTCCCTAAACACATACTTTTCCTTTAGCCTTTTGACACCATTGTTATGTTACGTACCGTACGTAACGTGCCCTATTTTGAAAAGGACATTCTTTTTACATGTTTTTTGGTCGCGCATGGTATCCACTCATCATGTAAGTGGGTGGCACTCACTCACATATATTGGCGGTATGGGGACATGCTGCTTTGATGACCCCCTTTCAGACCTATTTATCAGTTTTCTAGATACTCCGAATGACAAAAAGGTTCATTCAGAATCCATTACGTCCCGCGTGCAAGACCCTTCGTTACAAAACATCTCAGTTCCCTAGCCATGCCAAATTGTCCAGCTCGAGCACCACATGCAAGAGCTGCAAGCACAGCTTCACAACTCTCTCCGCCAGCAGCTCAATGCCACTGCTAGCGCCCACATACACATGAACAGCGCTAGCGTGCACCATGGACCGTTTTTCACACCGCCCAGTATAGTTCCCAAGACCCCGTATTGTAACCTTGTGGTCAGTTCCTTAGACCCTCATTTCAGGGTTTTGTGAGGCAAATCCCCAACAAAATATAATTAGAGTGCCCCCCCCCCCCTCCCCGGGGTATGAGCTCCAATTAATTTCATGTATAGTTCATGTAAGATTCTGAAAAATTCCCACTTTTTCTTGGAATCACCCATATCATTTGATAGGTTTAAAAACAGTTAAGAATTCTTCAATTAAAAATGATAAAATTTTAAAAATAATTTAAAAGTTAAAAATAATTTAAAAATTAAAAACTAAAAATCATATGAGTGATAAAAATGCTTAAAAGAAAAAAAATCTATAAGTAAAGATGCAAATGTCAAAAATTTAATATGGTTGAGGTATTGTCCATTATTTTTTTCACTTCATTTTATTCAAATCCTTCAGTGCGGTTACAAACCAAGTTATTCAACTTAAAACCTGACTTATAAAGTGACTTCATCTGTTAATATATTGACCTGAACCCTAACCCCTCTTTGAAATCTCAGCCGCCGATGGCCGAAACGCAGGGAAAATTGTCATGATAACTGTATGGGATGTACTCTACAAGCCTGTATGGTTAATTATTTCTTAATCTAACCTTTGATCTTGACAACGTGACCTACATCTCACACAAGATTATCAGGGATATTATATTACGCTTACACTGTATGTCCAACTTTCATGAAATAGGCAGATATAATTTCAAAGTTATTACATTTCCGGAAAACTAACCTTGGTTAAAATTTTGATATCCCAACAGTGTCAAAGTTAATTGACCCTAAATTACCTTTGACCTTGACCAGGTGACCTGCAACTTAAGCAGGATGATGGTCAGTGATGTTCAAGTTTTATGAATGAGATCCCGATATACTTTCTACGGTATGGTGATATTTCAAAAACTTAAATTTGGTTAAGATTTCAACGTTCAAAATCTCTTACAAGACAAAATAGTCTTGAAAACTGATACTTATATCTATCATGGGTTGCCTCATGAGTTACCATGGAAACTACCATATTTTTTTCATATGATCAATAATTTCTAAAAACTCAATATTCATTATATAGCCAAAGTAATAGATCATAATTCACATTTTTACAATTTTCATTAAATTTCAACTAACAGAAAGTTAAATTTTTATTTTCTCAGATTATATCTAATATAAAATGTTACAATGCCATGGAAATGGAATCTTCACATTCAACTGGTTCAACTGTAAACAAGTCTTGATAAACTTTTGATCTACATGTATGCTAACTTAAAATCTTTACTACAGTAGAGGAAATCATTCAATTGCTGTAAAATTGTAATTTTAGCATGAGCAGACAATTTTGATATCACAACATGGTCAAAGTTAATCGACCATAAATTGCCTTTGACCTTGATCCAGGTGACCTGCAACTTGAGCAGAATAATCAGTGGTGTCCAAGTTTTATGAATGAGATCCTGACATATTTTCTTTGTTATGGAGATATTTCAAAAATTTGGTTGAGATATCAACATCAACAATCTCTTACAAGACCAAATAGTCTTGAAAACTGATATTTATATCTATCATGGGTTGCCTCATGGGTTACCATGGAAACTACCATATTTTGATCATATTTCACATGACCAACAATTTCTTAAAACTAAATATTTATTATATAACCATAGATCATAATTCACATTTTTTACCATTTTCATTTCAATGAACAGAAAATTAAATTTTTATTTTCTAAGATTATATCTAATATAAAATTTTATGCTGCAATGGAAATGGAATGGTACCTTCATATTCAACTGGTTTAATTGGAAACAATTCTTGATAAACTGAAGAACTACATGTATGCTACCTGAAAATCTTTACTACAGAAGAGGGAATCATTAAATTGCTTTGAAATTGTACTTTTAGCATGAGCAGACATGTGTTATAACAATAACTATGGCAAAATGCTAACTATGGGGGTGCCATATTGATGACATCATTTGAGAATGCTCCCAATGATATTTCCTGAGTAATTTACTTAAAGAATGTTGTCAGGTCTGACAATTGGACAGTGAATTCACTTTAAGAAAAGTAAAAATTTGCTCATTATACAAAAGTTGCCAGTTAAGCCATTTTCAAGCCTCTTTTTGCTTCCTGCCCCTTTACAGCTACACAGTCCGACCTCTCTTATCCGGACGCACACTTGCTGATATCTTTTTTTCTTTTTAATCTATTAAATGGGGAAACGAAATTTTAATTCAAACTCAAAATTCCTATGCAACTTACTTTGATTATACATTTTCCAATATGGTCTACCCACATCCACATCAATTTTTAAGAAAATATCTTACCCAAATCACAGAAAGAACTTAGACAGGATAATTTTCCAGTAAATGGGGTGCAGCGCAACCATTTTATCATATTCTCTTTTTTTTCCCAGGAAAATCAACGCTTATCTCACTAGCTAGAGCTACATGTAGGCCTTGATATGGTCAGTGCCATCTATCATGTTTAAGCCTATATAGTCATAACAATGGCCGATTTTTATGAAGCTACGATAATCGCCGCAATGACCACAATTTAAAAATTAGTTTCGAGCCACATTCTCTTTCTTTTGAGGTATAGTCAATGTATACCACAATCATTTCAGTAGGTAAATTATCCAAGAAATTTGATAACCAATGAATTTCACTTCCGTAAAAAACGCCTATCGTTTGCACTGTCTGCGTAAGCCCACAACAATAGATTACGTGTTGCTACCATAGGGGAGGCAGCTGCGTGTACATGTATTTAATGTTGGGTCTCCCAGATCCGGATAAATCCCTTAACCGGATTGGTGCTGGTCCTGTGCCCGGAAAAGAGAGGTTGGACTGTATCTGCTATCTCCTGTAGGGATTGGACCCTCAAGGAGCCGTATTCATTTCCCGATAAAAAATGTGACCCACACCCACAAACATTACCATCAGCAGCTGACATTTCATCGTTCTCTGCTTACTCTCTCGTTTCAGGGGATCTCTCTGCAAGTCAATGCTCCAATTGTAGAGAAAGAAACCTGTAGTTGAAGTCACCAGCAGTTCCCCTAAAGCCTCCTTGTAACATTCAACTGATTGGACTCAAATAAAAGGTTAAACACGGCATGGATGGTACAAATTTCAATGAATCAAACTGTTAAGAAAGTCATGTGCAGAAAACAATTCCATTTTTTGTCCCAAATCTACTGCTGTCAAAAAATTTCCCTAAAAGATGAAGAATTGTTACTCACCTATTGTCCTTTGTCGTTCAAAAGCCTGGAATCCCCAACACGGAAAAATGAATATTACCTTGTTCTAAACCCCTTCCCTTCTGCCCCTTGTCCTTCATTTACAACCCAACCATCAAGAAATGTTAATATTTCCCTTTCCTTTTCCCTTGTTTCAGGACCAAACAAACTTTATTAATGAAATATTTCAAATTTTGAAATAAAACAAACTAAGGTGGTTCATGAACCACAAGTCTTGCCTGATTTTGCAATCAGTAAAATATGCAATATGAAACTTTTCTATATTCCATTCTGAAAAGGGGACAACTTAGTCATTAGCAATTCATGAAAGTTTTATAATCTTATTTATTAATCTGACAAGCCTTCAGAGAAAATTTTTATTGATATTAAGGCATGAATTTTAAGCAATTATGAATATGATGCATGGGTTGATATATTTCAAACAATCAATGCAAGGACACTTTTTTTGATTGCCAAAAAATATGGGGGGAGGGCCAGCGCCAGCATTGCCAACCTTGGATCTGTGGTATTACCCAAGGATCACATTTACAAAGTACGAACATAACTGATCCATAAAGAAATAAGAGCGAGTTGAACAAAAACTGTGAACATTTTTGTAACAGACCAATGGACTTACAGACGGTGGGGTGAGCGGTCCTCACTAGCAAAATAATCAGATATCACAAAAACAAATGCCATCATGCAGAGGCCATCCATACAGCAAAAATTATTTTGGGCAGGGGAGGCAGCAATCAATGTCAAGACATCAACAGAAGATCTGATGATAATCCCCGAACAATCACATAGCGCTCGCACGATAGCCGGACATCGTACCATTGAAAGGTGGAGTATCCTAAGGACATCAAACGATGCTTGGGCGATTGTCGGCCAGTTTTATTTCCCTCATGGCATCTGCTTGTGTTGTTTACAAAGACTCTGATATTGCACATGCGAAAGGGCCTCCAGTGCATCTCTAATTACCGACCATTGTCCAGCCAATGTCAATCACATTGGTCAAACATCGATCATACATTGATGCATACTGGTTGGACATCCATGGGTTATTGTCCAAACAGGCATCGATCAATAATCGACCATTTCTGACAGATATCTGCTCTCAAGGACTTGACTTCTGATGCTAAGGACACTGGCCAATTCAAGGCTGGACATCGGATGATACCTAAACGATGTATCAAGGATGGGTAGGCAATTAGAAAGATCAGCGGAGACATCAGAAAATTGCATCTCCCAGCCACAGCCTTTATGATGACCATGTTCGTTCGGCAACCAGTCCAAAATGGCAAAAAAAATAACATCGCAAACCTGTTCGGACTGGAATGAGACAGAGCTATAACAAACCAATGGACTAACAGACCAAGAGGAAAAGTGTTAAATGGTCTCTGCTGAACTTCGTTCAGGCAAGACAAAAAAGGGAGGGGGACAAAAATGAAAGCCAAACCTTCAATGAACTGATTTGGCAAGACATTATTTCACCTAGAGTTTGGAAGATTTTGCCTGGTAAGCGTATACATGTACATGTAATTCACAGGCCGCCATCTCCGAGCCAGTATTTTGTTAAATAATGAAAAATTATATGACCAGGCGTGGCTTTAACCTAGAGTTTTAAACAGCAAAGGCCCTGTAGGCACATATTTCGCAGGTCACCATTTTCCCCAGTCAGAATCTACTCAAACTATCCAAACTATAAAAATCTGACTGGGCACTGCCTTTCACTTAAAAATTACTGAGCAATTATCCTATAAGCACATAATTCACAGGCCACCATATCCCAGTCAAAAAAAGTGCATTAAGAACTTCCTTTTTTCTCCCTCCCCCTACACACCTGGCAACAAGCTGAACAAATCATCTAACTGGGCGTAGCCGTTCACCTACAGTTCAAGGGGCGTTGCCCGGTAGGCATATAATTCACAGGCCACCATCTCCCAGCTTAACTGTATGCAAGTTATTTTTTCAAAATATCCCTCCCCTCCCTCCCCCAAATCCTAAAAAAAAAAACATTGGACTGGGCGTGGCCGTTCACCTACAGTTCAAGGGAAGTTACCCGGTAGGCAAATAATTCACAGGCCACCATCTCCCAGCCCGAATATATGTAAAGTATATATTAAAATATTCATCCCCTCCCCCCATCCTAAAAAGTCATTGGACTGGGTGTGACCGTTCACCTACAGTTCAAGGGAAGTTGCCCGGTAGGCACATAATTCACAGGTCACCATCTCCCAGCCAAAATGTATGTAAAGTATTATTAAAAATATTCCTCCCCTCCCCCCCATTCTAAAAAGTCATTGGCTTGGGCGTGGCCGTTCACCTACAGTTCAAGGGAACTATGCCCGGTAGGCACATAATTCACAGGCCACCATCTCCCAGCCAAAATGCATGTAAAGTATTATAAAAACTGTAAAAAACATCTCTCCTCTCCCCCAAATCTTAAAAAGTCATTGGACTGGGCGTGGCCGTTCACCTACAGTTCAAGGGAACTTACCCGGTAGGCACATAATTCACAGGCCACCATCTCCCAGCCAAAATGTATGTAAAGTATTATTAAAACTATCTAAAAATATCCCTCCCCTCCCTCCCACCAATCCTAAAAAAATCATCTAACTGGGTGTGACCGTTCACCTGCAGTTCAAGGGAAGTTGCCTGGTAGGCAAATAATTCACAGGCCACCATCTCCCCGCCCGAATATATGTAAAGTATTATTAAAAATATTCCTCCCCTCCCCCCATTCCTAAAAAGTCATTGGACTGGGCGTGACCGTTCACCTACAGTTCAAGGGAAGTTGCCCGGTAGGCACATAATTCACAGGTCACCATCTCCCAGCCAAAATGTATGTAAAGTATTATTAAAACTATCTAAAAATATCCCTCCCCTCCCTCCTACCAATCCTAAAAAAAATCATCTAACTGGGCGTGGCCGTTCACCTAGAGTTCAAGGGAAGTTGCTCGGTAGGCACATAATTCACAGGCCACCATCTCCCAGCCAAAATGCATGTAAAGTATTGTAAAAACTGTAAAAACATCCCTCCCTTCCCCCCCCATCCTAAAAAACACATCTGGCTGGGCGTGGCCGTTCACCTACAGTTCAAGGGAACTATACCCGGTAGGCACATAATTCACAGGTCACCATCTCCCAGCCAAAATGTATGTAAAGTATTATAAAAACTGTAAAAAACATCTCTCCTCTCCCCCAAATCTTAAAAAGTCATTGGACTGGGCGTGGCCATTCATCTACAGTTCAAGGGAACTTACCCAGTAGGCACATAATTCACAGGCCACCATCTCCCAGCCAAAATGTATCTAAAGTATTATTAAAACTATCTAAAAATATCCCTCCCCTCCCTTTCACCAATCCTAAAAAACACATCTGGCTGGGCGTGGCCGTTCACCTACAGTTCAAGGGAACTTACCCGGTAGGCACATAATTCACAGGCCACCATCTCCCAGCCAAAATGTATGTAAAGTATTATTAAAACTATCTAAAAATATCCCTCCCCTCCCTCCCACCAATCCTAAAAAAATCATCTAACTGGGTGTGGCCGTTCACCTACAGTTCAAGGGAAGTTGCCCGGTAGGCACATAATTCACAGGCCACCATCTCCCCTTGTTATTACCTTGTTCTAAACCCCTTCCTGTCTGCCCCTTGTCCTTCATTTACAACCCAACCATCAAGAAATGTTAATATTTCCCTTTCCTTTTCCCTTGTTTTAGGACCAAACAAACTTTATTATTGAAATATTTCAAATTTTGTAATAAAACAAGTAAGGTGGTTCATGAACCACAAGTCTTGCCTGATTTTGCAATCAGTAAAATATGCAATATGAAACTTTTCGATATTCCATTCTGAAAAGGGGACAACTTAGTCATTAGTAATTCATGAAAGTTTTATAATCTTATTTATTAATCTGACAAGCCTTCAGAGAAATTTTTTTATTGATATCAAGGCATAAATTTTAAGCAATTGTGAATATGATGCATGGGTTGATATATTTAAAACAATCAATGCAAGGACACTTTTTGGGGTGCCAAAAAATATGGGGGGAGGGCCAGCGCCAGCATGGCCAACCTTGGATCTGTGGTATTACCCTAGGATCACATTTACAAAGTACGAACATAAATGATCCATGAAAAAATAAGAGCGAGTTTAACAAAAACTGTTAACATTTTTGTAACAGACCAATGGACTTACACACGGTGGGGTGAGCGGTTCTCACTAGCAAAATAATCAGATATCACAAAAACAAATGCCATCATGCAGAGGCCATCCATACAGCCAAAATTATTTTGGGCAGGGGAGGCAGCAATCAATGTCAAGACATTAACAGAAGATCTAATGATCACACAGCGCTCGCGCAATAGCCGCACATCGTATGAGTGAAAGGACAACATATGATGCCTGGGTGATTGTCGGCCAGTTTAATTTCCCTCATGGCATCTGCTTGTGTTGTTTACAAAAACTCTGAAATTGCACATGCGAAAGGGCATCCAGTGCATCTCTAATCATCCAACCATTGTCCAGCCAATGTCAATCACATTGGTCAAACATCATTTATACATGTACATTAATGCATACTGGTTGGACATCCATCGGTTAATGTCCAAACAGACATCGATCAATAATCAACCAATTTCTGACAGATATCTGCTCTCAAGGACTTGACTTCTGATGCTAAGGACACTGGTCGATTCAAGGCTGGACATCGGATGATACCTAAACGATGTATCAAGGATGGGTGGGCAATTAGAAAGATCACCGGAGACATCGGAAATTGTATCTCCCAGCCACAGCCTATATGATGACCATGTCTATTCGGAAACCAGTCCAAAATGGCAAAAAAAAATCACACTGCAAATCTGTTTGGACTGGAATGAGACAGAGCTATAACAGACCAAGAGGAAAAGTGTTAAATGGTCTCTGCTGAACTTCGTTCAGGCAAGACAAAAAGGGAGGGGGACTAAAACAAGTGGAATGCCTCTGGCCGTCTCACCTGCATCACGCGGTTCAATATAGCAGCAGTGCTGACTATGAATACTACTCTAACTCGCACAAGATGTTCAGTGATACATGGTTACTCTTATGTCCAAGTTTAATGAACTAGACCACTTTTCATGAACTAGACCAATAAACTTACAGAGATATGATGGTTATTCAACAAAAAACCCCAACATGGCCAAAGTTCATTGACCTTACATGACCTTTGACCTTGATCATGTGACCTGAAACTCGCACAGGATGTTCAGTGATACTTGATTACTCTTATGTACAAGTTTCATGAATCAGATCCATAAACATTCAAAGTTATGATGGTAATTCAACAGATACACCCAATTCGGCCAAAGTTCATTGACCTTTGACCTTGGTCATGTGACCTGAAATGAGCACAGGATGTTCAGTGATACTTGATTACTCTAATGTCCAAGTTCAATGAACTAGACCAATAAACTTTCAAAGTTATGATGGTAATTCAACAGATACCCCCGATTCGGCCAAAGTTCATTGACCCTAAATGACCTTTGAACTTAATCATGAGACCTGAAACTTGCACAAAATGTTCAGTGATGCTTGATTACTATTATGTCCAAGTTTCATTAATCAGATCCATAAACTTTCAAAGTTATGATGGGAATTCAACAGATATCCCCAATTCGGCCAAAGTTCATTGACCCTAAATGACCTTTGACCTTGGTCATGTGACGTGAAACTCATGCAGGATGTTCAGTGATACTTGATTAACCTTATGTCCAAGTTTCATGAACTAGGTCCATATATTTTCTAAGTTATGATGACATTTCAAAAACTTAACCTCAGGTTAAGATTTCGATGTTGATTCCTCCAACATGGTCTAAGTTCATTGACCCTAAATGACCTTTGACCTTGGTCATGTGACATGAAACTCTAATAGGATGTTCAGTAATACTTGATTAACCTTATGGCCAAGTTTCATGAACTTGGTTCATATACTTTCTAAGTTATGACATCATTTCAAAAACTTAACCTCAGGTTAAGATTTGATGTTGACGCCGCCGCCGCCGTCGGAAAAGCGGCGCCTATAGTCTCACTTTGCTTCGCAGGTGAGACAATAAAAAGCAAACCCAATAGTTTGAAAGTTTTAAAATTGTGGGTAGAGTATGATTTCCATATGAACCCCCCCTGCATCTATTCCAATAAATGAACTGATTTGGCAAGACATTATTTCACCTAGAACTTGGAAGATTTTGCTTGGTAAGCGTATACATGTACATGTAATTCACAGGCCGCCATCTCCGAGCCAGAATTTTGTTAAAATATGAATATTATATGACCAGGCCTAGCTTTAACCTACAGTT
Organism: Lytechinus variegatus; assembly: GCF_018143015.1. Classification (NCBI taxonomy): domain Eukaryota; kingdom Metazoa; phylum Echinodermata; class Echinoidea; order Temnopleuroida; family Toxopneustidae; genus Lytechinus; species Lytechinus variegatus. The sequence goes on along the minus strand of NC_054755.1, from coordinate 5,771,944 downwards.
TTAAACAGCAAAGGCCCTGTTGGCCACCATCTCCCAGCTGTGTGCAAGTTATCCCTCCCCTCCCCTCTCTCCCCCAAATCCTAAAAAAAAACATCTGGCTGGGCATGGCTGTTCAAATACAGTTCAAGGAAGCTTACCCGGTAGGCACATAATTCACAGGCCACCATCTCCCAGCCCGAATACATGTAAATTATTATTAAAAATATCCCTTCCTTCCCCCCATCCTAAAAAGTGATTGGACTGGGCGTGGCCGTTCATCTACAGTTCAAGGGAACTTACCCAGTAGGCACATAATTCACAGGCCACCATCTTCCAGCCCGAATATATTTAAAGTATTATTAAAAATATCCCTCCCCCCATCCTAAAAAGTGATTGGAATGGGCGTGGCCGTTCACCTACAGTTCAAGGGAAGTTGCCCGGTAGGCACATAATTCACAGGCCACCATCTCCCAGCAAAAATATATGTAAAGCACTATTAAAAATATCCCTCCCTCCCCCCCTCCCCATCCTAAAAAGTCATTGGACTGGGCATGGCCATTCACCTAAAGTTCAAGGGAAGTTGCCCGGTAGGCAAATAATTCACAGGCCACCATCTCCCAGCCAAAATATATGTAAAGTATTATTAAAAATATCCCTCCCTCCCCCCATCCTAAAAAGTGATTGGACTGGGCGTGGCCGTTCACCTACAGTTAAAAGGAAGTTGCCCGGTAGGCACATAATTCACAGGCCACCATCTCCCAGCCTGAATATATGTAAAGTATTATTGGAAAATATTCCTCCCTTCCCCCCCATCCTAAAAAGCCATTGGACTGGGCGTGGCCGTTCACCTACAGTTTAAGGGAACTTACCCAGTAGGCACATAATTCACAGGCCACCATCTCCCAGCCCAAATATATGTAAAGTATTATTAAAAATATCCCTCCCCTCAGTCTCCCCATCCTAAAAAGTCATTGGACTTGGCGTGGCCGTTCACCTACAGTTCAAGGGAAGTTGCCCGGTAGGCACATAATTCACAGGCCACCATCTCCCAGCCAAAATGTATGTAAAGTATTATTAAAAATATCCCTCCCTCCCCCCATCCTAAAAAGTCATTGGACTGGGCGTGGCCGTTCACCTACAGTTCAAGGGAAGTTGCCCGGTAGGCACATAATTCACAGGCCACCATCTCCCAGCCAAAATATATGTAAAGTATTATTGAAAATATCCCTTCCTTCCCCCCCCCATCCTAAAAAGTGATTGGACTGGGCGTGGCCGTTCACCTACAGTTCAAGGGAACTTACCCTGTAGGCACATAATTCACAGGCCACCATCTCCCAGCCCGAATATATGTAAAGCACTATTAAAAATATCCCTCCCTCCCCCCCCTCCCCATCCTAAAAAGTCATTGGACTGGGCATGGCCATTCACCTAAAGTTCAAGGGAAGTTAACTGTTAGGCACATAATTCACAGAGCTTCATCTCCAAGACTGAAAATATGTAAAGTATTATAAAAATATCCCTCCCCCCATCCTAAAAAGTGATTGGACTGGGCGTGGCCGTTCACCTACAGTTCAAGGGAAGTTGCCCGGTAGGCACATAATTCACAGGCCACCATCTCCCAGCCCAAATATATGTAAAGTATTATTTAAAATATCCCTACCCTCAGCCTCCCCATCCTAAAAAGTGATTGGACTGGGCGTGGCCGTTCACCTACAGTTCAAGGGAACTTACCCGGTAGGCACATGATTCACAGGCCACCATCTCCCAGCAAAAATATATGTAAAGTATCATTAAAAATATCCCTCCCTTCCCCCCCCCCATCCTAAAAAGTGATTGGACTGGGCGTGGCCGTTCACCTACAGTTCAAGGGAACTTACCCAATAGGCACATAATTCACAGGCCACCATCTCCCAGCCCGAATACATGTAAAGTATTATTAAAAATATCCCTCCCTCCCCCCATCCTAAAGTCATTGGACTGGGCATGGCCATTCACCTAAAGTTCAAGGGAAGTTAACTGTTAGGCACATAATTCACAGAGCTTCATCTCCAAGACTGAAAATATGTAAAGTATTATAAAAATATCCCTCCCCCATCCTAAAAAGTGATTGGACTGGGCGTGGCCGTTCACCTACAGTTCAAGGGAACTTACCCGGTAGGCACATAATTCACAGGCCACCATCTCCCAGCCTGAAGATACGTAAAGTATTATTAAAAATATCCCTCCCTTCCCCCCCCCATCCAAAAAAGTGATTGGACTGGGCGTGGCCGTTCACCTACAGTTCAAGGGAACTTACCCGGTAGGCACATAATTCACAGGCCACCATCTCCCAGCCTGAAGATACGTAAAGTATTATTAAAAATATCCCTCCCTTCCCCCCCCATCCAAAAAAGTGATTGGACTGGGCGTGGCCGTTCACCTACAGTTCAAGGGAACTTACCCAATAGGCACATAATTCACAGGCCACCATCTCCCAGCCCGAATACATGTAAAGTATTATTAAAAATATCCCTCCCTCCCCCCCATCCTAAAGTCATTGGACTTGGCATGGCAATTCACCTAAAGTTCAAGGGAAGTTAACCGATAGGCACATAATTAACAGGCCTTCATCTCCAAGACTGAAAATATGTAAAGTATTATAAAAATATCCCTCCCCCCATCCTAAAAAGTGATTGGACTGGGCGTGGCCGTTCACCTACAGTTCAAGGGAAGTTGCCCGGTAGGCACATAATTCACAGGCCACCATCTCCCAGCCAAAATGTATGTAAAGTATTATTAAAAATATTCCTCCCCTCCCCCCCCATCCTAAAAAGTCATTGGACTTGGCGTGGCCGTTCACCTACAGTTCAAGGGAAGTTGCCCGGTAGGCACATAATTCACAGGCCACCATCTCCCAGCCAAAATGTATGTAAAGCACTATTAAAAATATCCCTCCCTCCCCCCCTCCCCATCCTAAAAAGTCATTGGACTGGGCATGGCCATTCACCTAAAGTTCAAGGGAACTTACCCGGTAGGCACATAATTCACAGGCCACCATCTCCCAGCCCGAATACATGTAAATTATTATTAAAAATATCCCTCCCCCCATCCTAAAAATTGATTGAACTGGGTGTGGCCGTTCACCTACAGTTCAAGGGAAGTTACCCGGTAGGCACATAATTCACAGGCCACCATCTCCCAGCAAAAATATATGTAAAGTATCATTAAAAATATCCCTCCCTCCCTCCCCCCAATCCTAAAAAGTGATTGGACTGGGCGTGGCCGTTCACGTACAGTTCAAGGGAAGTTGCCCGGTAGGCACATAATTCACAGGCCACCATCTCCCAGCCTGAAGATATGTAAAGTATTATTAAAAATATCCCTCCCTTCCCCCCCCCATCCTAAAAAGTGATTGGACTGGGCGTGGCTGTTCACCTACAGTTCAAGGGAACTTACCCGGTAGGCACATAATTCACAGGCCACCATCTCCCAGCCCGAATACATGTAAAGTATTATTAAAAATATCCCTCCCTCCCCCCCATCCTAAAGTCATTGGACTGGGCATGGCAATTCACCTAAAGTTTAAGGGAAGTTAACCGATAGGCACATAATTAACAGGCCTTCATCTCCAAGACTGAAAATATGTAAAGTATTATAAAAATATCCCTCCCCCCATCCTAAAAAGTGATTGGACTGGGCGTGGCCGTTCACCTACAGTTCAAGGGAACTTACCCGGTAGGCACATAATTCACAGGCCACCATCTCCCAGCCTGAATATATGTAAAGTATTATTAAAAATATCCCTCCCTTCCCCCCCCCCCGATCCTAAAAAGTGATTGGACTGGGCGTGGCCGTTCACCTACAGTTCAAGGGAACTTACCCGGTAGGCACATAATTCACAGGCCACCATCTCCCAGCCCGAATACATGTAAATTATTATTAAAAATATCCCTCCCCCCAATCCTAAAAAGTGATTGGACTGGGCGTGGCCGTTCACCTACAGTTGAAGGGAACTTACCCGGTAGGCACATAATTCACAGGCCACCATCTCCCAGCCCGAATACATGTAAAGTATTATTAAAATATCCCTCCCCCCCATCCTAAAGTCATTGGACTGGGCATGGCAATTCACCTAAAGTTCAAGGGAAGTTAACCGATAGGCACATAATTAACACGCCTTCATCTCCAAGACTGAAAATATGTAAAGTATTATAAAAATATCCCTCCCCCCATCCTAAAAAGTGATTGGACTGGGCGTGGCCGTTCACCTACAGTTCAAGGGAAGTTGCCCGGTAGGCACATAATTCACAGGCCACCATCTCCCAGCCTGAATATATGTAAAGTATTATTAAAAATATCCCTCCCTTCCCCCCCCATCCTAAAAAGTGATTGGACTGGGCGTGGCCGTTCACCTACAGTTCAAGGGAACTTACCCGGTAGGCACATAATTCACAGGCCACCATCTCCCAGCCCGAATACATGTAAATTATTATTAAATATATCCCTCCCCCCATCCTAAAAATTGATTGGACTGGGTGTGGCCGTTCACCTACAGTTCAAGGGAAGTTGCCCGGTAGGCACATAATTCACAGGCCACCATCTCCCAGCCAAAATGTATGTAAAGTATTATTAAAAATATTCCTCCCCTCCCCCCCATCCTAAAAAGTCATTGGACTGGGCGTGGCCGTTCACCTACAGTTCAAGGGAAGTTGCCCGGTAGGCACATAATTCACAGGCCACCATCTCCCAGCCAAAATGTATGTAAAGTATTATTAAAAATATCCCTCCCCCCATCCTAAAAAGTGATTGGAATGGGCGTGGCCGTTCACCTACAGTTCAAGGGAACTTACCCGGTAGGCACATAATTCACAGGCCACCATCTCCCAGCCCGAATACATGTAAAGTATTATTAAAAATATCCATCCCTCCCCCCATCCTAAAGTCATTGGACTGGGCATGGCAATTCACCTAAAGTTCAAGGGAAGTTACCCGGTAGGCACATAATTCACAGGCCACCATCTCCCAGCCCGAATACATGTAAATTATTATTAAAAATATCCCTCCCCCATCCTAAAAAGTGATTGGAATGGGCGTGGCCGTTCACCTACAGTTCAAGGGAACTTACCCGGTAGGCACATAATTCACAGGCCACCATCTCCCAGCCCGAATACATGTAAAGTATTATTAAAAATATCCCTCCCCCATCCTAAAAAGTGATTGGACTGGGCGTGGCCGTTCACCTACAGTTCAAGGGAAGTTGCCCGGTAGGCACATAATTCACAGGCCACCATCTCCCAGCCAAAATGTATGTAAAGTATTATTAAAAATATTCCTCCCCTCCCCCCATCCTAAAAAGTCATTGGACTGGGCGTGGCCGTTCACCTAAAGTTCAAGGGAAGTTAATACCCGATAGGCACATAATTCACAGGACTTCATCTCCAAGACTGAAATTATGTAAAGTATTATTATAAATATCCCTCCCCCCATCCTAAAAAGTCATTGGACTGGGCGTGGCCGTTCACCTACAGTTCAAGGGAAGTTGCCCGGTAGGCACATAATTCACAGGCCACCATCTCCCAGCCAAAATGTATGTAAAGTATTATCAAAACTATCTAAAAATATCCCTCCCTTCCACTCCATCCCACCAATCCTAAAAAAAAATTATCGACTGGGTGTGGCGCCATTCACATAGTTCAAGAGACGTTGCCCAGTAGGAACATAATTTACAAGCCACCATCTCCCAGCCAAAGTTTATATATACTAAAATACATATAGGCAAGAGCCCAATGGACATATAATTCACAGATCACCTTCTTCAAGTAAGGTATTTACTAAAGCTACGTACATCTCCTAATCGAAACCGAGGCTTACATGTATGCAGGGCTTTACAGAACATCATTTGACTATAATCTAGGCACAGACAGCAGCTTTGTTTGGCGTCACCTGTATCTGGGAGGTGAAAAGCGAACTGAATCACTGTGACCCACATGTCTCTCCTTCCGATATAACTGATTGGGGGAATGCAGGTGGACCACTACACCGCCGGGGTTTCCCCTACTCTTATACGAATAGTGCAATGGGTTCTTTACGTGCATAGGTGGTGACTCTCCTCTACACGGGGCCTCCATTTAACGTCCTATCCGAGGGACGGAGTGTTTTCCATTGTCTTAGACTATAATAGTCTGATGCTATTTTGTGGAAAGTCAGCAATACTTCTGATGCAGAAGATACAAACCGTAGCTGCTAAGGTGCCAACGCCTTTATATTCCGGTCTTGCAATTTTTTGTTAAATAAACCAATTCCCCAACCCCATCATTTTCCTTATACCTTTCACTTCCCCCCCCGGCAACAATCTAAATAAATCAACTGACAGGGCATGACCATTCACATACAACTTCAGTGGCAAGACCCTGTATGCACATAATTCACTGGCCACCGTTGTCTAGCAAGAATCAATTTAAACCATACAAACTACAAAAATATGACTGGGTGTGGCTGTTCACCAACAGAGAAAGTCTTGTAGGTACATAACCAACAGGCCACTATCTCCCAGCTAGATAGTAACTAATCTAAGCTACATATCTGATAGGGAGTGGCCAAGAAGGGGCAAGTTCGTGTAGGTACATACTTCACAAACCACATGATCAAAGCTAGGTCATACCTGTTACTTCTTCAGTTTAATGCACAAAGCAAAATTTAATAAAAAACCTAATGTAGTGGGCATACGTTTCAATTAGACTAGACATATCATGAGCATATTGGGGGTGGGGCTTTAGGTGGGCCGGGATGGGGTCGCAAAGAAATAAAAGAGAGGAAATGGAAAGGGGAAGAAAAGAAGAAAAAGAGAAAAAAGGGTAAAGAGAGAAAAAAAAAGGGAAAAGGGCACGCTGAATTTATGTCCAAACGGGATGGGGTGCTGAATTGAAGCTCTACCGACGGGCACCGAATCAGAGTTTGAGGTCGAGCCAAATTTATGTTTGATCTAGGGGCGCCGAATTGATGTTCAACAAAGTGTGAGCCGAATCGAAGTTCGAAACAGGGGCGCTGAATTGTTCTTCAACCTGGGGGGTGCTGAATTAATGTTCCACCTAGGGGTGCTGAATAGGGGTTCAATCAAGGGGGTGGCAAATTGATGTTCGACATAGGAACACTGAATTGGAGTTTGAAACAGGGGTCAAGCTAAATTCATGTCTGACCAAGGGGCACCGAATTGATGTTCGACCAAAGGGCGCCGAATGGAAATTCAACATAGGGGCGTTGAATTGATGTTTGTCATGAGGGGGCGCCGAATTGATGTATGGTTTATGGGTGTTGAATTGATCTTCAACCTAAAAGGGGGGCGAATGGATGTTCGATCTAGGGGCACCAAATTGATCTTCAACCTGGGGGGTGCACAATTCATGTTCAACCTAGGGGTGCCGATTAGGAGTTTGAAACAAGGGGTCGAGCCAAATTTATGTTTGACCAAGGGGGCACTATGCCAAAGTTCGGTATGTGGGCGCCGAATTTATTTTCAACCTAAGGGGGGGGGGGGCGAGTTGAAGTTCGACACAGAGGTGCCGAATCGATCTTCAAACTGTGGGGCACCTAATTAGTGTTCTACCTACGTACGCAAAATTGGAGTTTGATAGAAGGGGCACAGAATTTATGTTAGCCCTAGGGGTGCCGAATTGATGTTCAAAATAGGGGGGGACTGAATGGAAGTTCGACATAGGGGTGCCCAGTTGAAGTTCGGTATATGGGTGCCACATTGATCTTCACCCTAAGGAGGGGGGGCGAATTGATGTTCGATCTAGGGGCGCCCAATTGGTGTCCGACATAGGGAGAGCCGAATTGAAATTCGACACAGAGGCACCGAATTGATCTTCAACCTTAGGGGCGCCAAATTTAAGTCCTACCTAGGGGCGCCGAATAGGAGTTTGAAACAGGGGTCGAGCCAAATATATGTTTGGCCAAGGGGGCACCAAATTGATGTTCTACATGTACCTAGGGGCGCTAAATGGAAGTGTGATGTAGGGGCACCGAATTCATGTTTGACATAAGGGGTCGTCGAATTGAAGTTCGGTATATGGTACATAACCTACAGGCCACCAGCTCACAACTAGGTAGTAACTAATCTAAGCTACATATCTGATAGGGATAGCCAAGAAGGGGCAAGTTAGTTCGACAGAGGGGCAATGAATTGGAGTTTGAAACAGGGGTCAAGCTAAATTTATGTCTGACCAAGGGGGCACCGAATGGAAATTCAACATAGGGGCGTTGAATTGATGTTTGTCATAAGGGGGCTCCGAATTGAAGTACGGTATATGGGCATTGAATTTATCTTCAACCTAAAAGGGGGGCGAATGGATGTTCGATCTAGGGGCTCCAAATTGATCTTCAACCTGGGGGAGCCAAATTCACGTTCATCCTAGGGGCACCGAATAGGAGTTTGAAACAGGGGTCGAGCCAAATTTATGTTTGACCAAGGGGGCACCGAATTCACGCTCGACCTTGGGGCGCTGAATGATAGATTGACATAGGGGTGCCAAACTGAAGTTCAACATAAAAGTTTGACATAGGGCCGCCGAATTGATTTTTGACATAGGGGGATGCAAAATTTATGTTCTACCTCGGTGTGCAGAAGCGGAGTTTGAAAAAGGGGTCGAAGCAAATTTATGTTCGACCAAGGGGGCATCGAACTGATGTTCGACCTAGGGGCGCTGAATCATAGTTCGACATAGGGGCGCCGAATTGAAATTCAACATAGGGGGTGCCGAATTGAAGTTCGGCATAGGGGCGGCAAATTGATCTTCAATCTTGGGGGGCGCCAAATTTATATTCTACCTAGGGGCGCCAAATTGAACATTGACAAAGGGGGCGCCATATTGATATCAGAAATAGAGGTTGAGCCAAATTTATGTTCAACCAAGGGGACACCGAACTGATGTTCGTCCTAGGGGCGCCAAACGGAAGATCGACATAAGGGTGCCGAATTAAAATTCAACATAGGGGGCGCCTAATTGAAGTTCGGCATAGGGGTGGGGAATGGGTCTTCAACCTTGGGGGCGCCAATTATGTTCTACGTAGGAGCACCGAATTAGAGTTCGAAATAAGGGTCGAGCCAAATTTTATGTTCAACCAAGGGCCATCAAATCGATGTTCGACCTAGGGGTGCGAAATGGAAGTTTGACATAGGGACAACGACTTGATGTTTGTCATAAAGGGGCATCAAATTGAAGTTCTGTATATGGGCGCTGAATTGATCTTCAACCTAAGGGGGAGGCGAAATGAAGTTCAACACAGGGGCGCAGAATTGATATTCAACCTGTGGGGTGCCGAATAGAGGTTCGATCAAGGGGTGCCCAATTGATGTTTGACATAGGAGAGGAATTGATCTTTAACATAAGGAGAGCTAAATTTATGTTCTACCTATAATAGGGGCACCGAATAGGAGTTTGAAACAGGGGTCGAGCCAAATTTATGTTTGACCAAGGGGGCACCGAATTCACGCTCGACCTTGGGGCGCTGAATGATAGATTGACATAGGGGTGCCAAACTGAAGTTCAACATAAAAGTTTGACATAGGGCCGCCGAATTGATTTTTGACATAGGGGGATGCAAAATTTATGTTCTACCTCGGTGTGCAGAAGCGGAGTTTGAAAAAGGGGTCGAAGCAAATTTATGTTCGACCAAGGGGGCATCGAACTGATGTTCGACCTAGGGGCGCTGAATCATAGTTCGACATAGGGGCGCCGAATTGAAATTCAACATAGGGGGTGCCGAATTGAAGTTCGGCATAGGGGCGGCAAATTGATCTTCAATCTTGGGGGGCGCCAAATTTATATTCTACCTAGGGGCGCCAAATTGAACATTGACAAAGGGGGCGCCATATTGATATCAGAAATAGAGGTTGAGCCAAATTTATGTTCAACCAAATTTATGTTCAACCAAGGGGACACCGAACTGATGTTCGTCCTAGGGGCGCCAAACGGAAGATCGACATAAGGGTGCCGAATTAAAATTCAACATAGGGGGCGCCTAATTGAAGTTCGGCATAGGGGTGGGGAATGGGTCTTCAACCTTGGGGGCGCCAATTATGTTCTACGTAGGAGCACCGAATTAGAGTTCGAAATAAGGGTCGAGCCAAATTTTATGTTCAACCAAGGGCCATCAAATCGATGTTCGACCTAGGGGTGCGAAATGGAAGTTTGACATAGGGACAACGACTTGATGTTTGTCATAAAGGGGCATCAAATTGAAGTTCTGTATATGGGCGCTGAATTGATCTTCAACCTAAGGGGGAGGCGAAATGAAGTTCAACACAGGGGCGCAGAATTGATATTCAACCTGTGGGGCGCCGAATAGAGGTTCGATCAAGGGGTGCCCAATTGATGTTTGACATAGGAGAGGAATTGATCTTTAACATAAGGAGAGCTAAATTTATGTTCTACCTATAATAGGGGCGCTAAATAAGAGTTTGAAATAAGGGTTGTGCCAAATTAATGTTCAACCAAGGGGGTGCCGTATTGATATTCAAATAGGGGGATGGTGCTAAATTGAAGTTCAGCATACGGGTGCCAAATTAATGTTCGACCAAGGAGGCGCCGAATTGATGTTGAACTTGGGGGGGGCGCCGAATTGAAATTCGGTATATGGGCGCCATAATTAATCTTCAACAAAAGGGAGCGATTTTATCATGTACCAAGGGGGGCAGAATCGGAGTTGGAAATAGGGGTCGAGCCAAATTTACGTTCGACCAATTGACCAAGGGGGCACTGAACTGATGTTTGACCTAGGGCCGAGGAACAGAAATTTGACATAGGGGCCCCGAATTGAAGTTCGGTATATGGGCACCGAAATTGATCTTCAACAAAGGGGGGCGATTTTATCTTGTACCTAGTGGGGCAGAATCAGAGTTTGAAATAGGGGTCGAGCCAAATTTCTGTTCGACCAAGGGCCATCGTATTGATGTTCCACCTAGGGGCGCCGAATTGATCTTCACCTAGGGGGACCAAATTTATGTTCTACCTAAGGGCGCCAAATAGGAGTATAAAATAGAGATCAAGCCAAATTTTATGTTTGACCAAGGGAAGCCGAATAGATGTTCAAAGAGGGGGGTGGTGCTAACTTGAAGTTCAACATATCAGAGTTTGAAATAGCGGTCGAGCCAAATTAATCTTCAACCTAGGGGGCACCAAATTTATGTTCTACCTAGGGGCGCCCAAATAGGAGTCTGAAACAGGGGTTGAGCCAAAATTATGTACAACCAAGGGGGTATCAAATTGATGTTCGACCTATGGGCGCGGAATGGAATTATGACATAGGGGCGCCAAATCGATGTTCATCCTAAGGGGGGGGGGGCGAATTAATGTTTGATCTAGGGGTGCTGAATGGATGTTTGACATAGGGAAAGTCGAATTGAAGTTTGACCAAGGGGCGCCATATTGATCTTCAAACTGTGGGGCACCTAATTAGTGTTCTACCTATGGACACAAAACTGGAGTTTGATAGAAGGGGAGCAGAATGTATGTTAAACCTAAGGGTGCCGAATTGATGTTCGTCAGAAGAGGGCGCTGAATTGAAGTATGGTATATGGGCGTTGAAGTGATCTTCAACTTAAGGGGGGGCGAATGGATGTTTGATCTAGTGGGGCTAAAAAGATGTTCGACAAAGGGGGCGCCAAAGTTATGTTCTACCTAGGTACGCCAAATCGTTTGAAATAGCGGTCGAGCCAAATTTATGTTCAACCAAGGGGGCACCGACTTGATGTTTGACCTAGGGGCGCTGAACGGAAGTTTGACATCGGGGTGCCGAATTGAAGTTCAACATAGGGGGGTGCCTAATTGAAGTTTGACATAGGGGCGCCAAATTGATGTTCGACTAAGGGGGCGCCAAAGTTATGTTCTACCTAGGTAACCGAAATCGGAGTTTCAATTACGGGTAGGGCCAAATTTATGTTCAACAAAGGGGGCACCAACTTGATGTTTGACCTAGGGGCGCTGAAGGGAAGTTCGACATCGGGGTGCCGAATTGAAGTTCAACATAGGGGGGTGCCTAATTGTAGTTTAACATAGGGGCGCCAAATTGATGTAGTCTAAAGGGGACGTCGAATTGAAGTTCGGTCTGTGGGCGCTAAATTGATCTTCAACCTGTGCGGCGCCTAATTAATGTTCTACCTACGGACGCAAAATATGAGTTTGAGAGAAGGGGAGCAGAATTTATGTTAGACCTAGGGGTGCCGAATTGATGTTCGACATAGGGGGCGCTGAATGGAAGTTCGACATAGGCACCGAATTGAAGTTCAACATAGGGGTGCCAAATTGAATTTCGGTATATGGGTGCCAAATTGATCTTCACCCTATGGGGGGGACGATTGGATGTTCAATCTAGGGGTGCCCAATTGATGTCCGACATAGGGAGAGCCAAATTGAAATTCAACACAGTGGCACTGAATTGATCTTCATCCTGGGGGTGCCAAATTTATGTTCTACCTAGAGGCATCAAATAGGAGTTTGAGACAGGGGTCAAGCCAAATTAATGTTCGACCAAGGGGGCATCAAATTAATGTTCAACATAGGGGCGCTGAATTGGAGTTTGAAATACGGGTCGAGCTAAATTCACGTCTAACCAAGGGGGCACCCAATTGATGTTATTATTATTATTATTATTATTAGTCTGGCGTCACCTGTGCCTGGGAGGCGAAAAGCGAACTGAATCACTACGACCCGCAGGTCTCTCCTTCCGATATAATTGATTGGGGGGAATGCAGGTGAACAGCTACATCGGGGTTTCCCCCTACTCTTATACGAATAGTGCAGTGGGTTCTTAACGTGCAAAGGTGGTGACTCTCCTCTACACAGGCCTCAATTTAACGTCCTATTCGAGGAACGAAGTGTATTTCCATTGTAACATAGCCTGCATCTATGAAACATGGGAGAGATTGGACTTCGACATAGGTGCGCCAAATTGACGTTTGTCAGAAGGGTGTGCCGAAATGAAGTATGTACGGTATATAAGTGTTGAAGTGATCTCCAACCTAAGGGGGGGGGGGCGAATGGATGTTCGATCTAGGGGCGCCAAATTGATGTTCGACAAAGGGGGCGCCAAAGTTATATTCTACCTAGGTACGCTAAATCAGAGTTTGAAAAAGCGGTCGAGCCAAATTTATGTTCAACCAAGGGGGCACCGACTTGATGTTCGACCTAGGGGCGCTGAACGAAAGTTCGACATAGGGGCGCCAAATTAAAGTTCAACATAGGGGGGTGCCTATTTGAAGTTTGACATAGGGCGCCAAATTGATGTAGTCTTAAGAGGGCGTCGAATTGAAGTTCAGTATGTGGGCGCAGAATTGATCTTCAACCTGTGGGGCACCTATTTAATGTTCTACCTACGGACGCAGAATTGGAGTTTGATGGAAGGGGTGCCGAATTGATGTTCGACATAGAGGAGCACCGAATTGAAGTTCGGCATCGGGGGCCGCAAATTGATCTTCAACCTTGGGGGCGCCAAATAGGAGTTTGAGACAGGGGTCGAGCCAAATTGATGTTCGACCAAGGGGGCATCAAATTAATGTTCAACATAGGGGTGCTGAATTGGAGTTTGAAATACGGGTCGAGCTAAATTCACATCTAACCAAGGGGGCACCGAATTGATGTTATTATTATTATTATTATTAGTCTGGCGTCACCTGTGCCTGGGAGGCGAAAAGCGAACTGAATCACTACGACCCGCAGGTCTCTCCTTCCGATATAACTGATTGGGGGGAATGCAGGTGAACAGCTACATCGGGGTTTCCCCCTACTCTTATACGAATAGTGCAGTGGGTTCTTAACGTGCAAAGGTGGTGACTCTCCTCTACACGGGGCCTCCATTTAACGTCCTATTCGAGGGACAAAGTGTATTTCCATTGTAACATAGCCTGCAAATTGATGTTCGACAAAGGGGGCGCCAAAGTTATGTTCTACCTAGGTACGCTAAATCAGAGTTTGAAATGGCGGTCGAGCTAAATTTATGTTCAACCAAGGGGGCACCGACTTGATGTTCGACCTAGGGGCGCTGAACGAAAGTTCGACATAGGGGCGCCAAATTAAAGTTCAACATAGGGAGGTGCTTATTTGAAGTTTGACATAGGGCGCCAAATTGATGTAGGGGCGTCGAATTGAAGCTGTATGTGGGCGCAGAATTGATCTTCAACCTGTGGGGCACCTAATTAATGTTCTACCTACGGACGCAGAATTGGAGTTTGATGGAAGGGGTGCCGAATTGATGTTCGACATAGAGGGTGCTGAATGATAGTTCAACATAGGGGCGCTAAATTGAAGTTCAACATAGGGGAGCGCCGAATTGAAGTTCGGCATAGGGGGCGGCAAATTGATCTTCAACCTTGGGGGCGCCAAATTTATATTTTACCTAGGGGCGCCAAATTGGAATTTGACAAATGGGGCGCCGTATTGATATTAGAGCGGGGGAGGGGGGTGCTAAACTAACGTTCAACATTCTGGCAGCGAATTGATGTTTGACATAGGGAGGCCAAACTAATGTTCTACCAAGCAAGGTACGCCAAATCATAGCTTGAAAAAGGGGTGGAGCCAAATTTATGTTCGACCAAGAGGGCATTGAACTGAAGTTCGACCTTGGGCGCTGAACGGAAGTTCAACATAGGGGCGCCGAATTGAAGTTCAACATAGGGAGGTGCCTAATTGAAGTTTGAAATAGGGGAGCCGAATTGATGTAGTCTAACGGGGGCGTCGAATTGAAGTTCAGTCTGTGGGCGCTGAATTGATCTTCAACCTGTGGGACGCCTAATTAATGTTCTGCCAACGGACGCAAAATTGGAGTTTGATAGAAGGGGCGCAGAATTTATGTTAGACCTAGGGGTACCGAATAGAGGTTCAACATAGGGGGGTGCTGAATTGAAGATCGACATAGGGGTGCCAAATCTTCACCCTAAGGGGGGGGGGGGCGAATTGATGTTCGATGTATGAGTGCCCAATTGATGTCCGACATAGGGAGAGCAGAATTAAAATTCGACACAAAGGCACCGAATTGACATTCAACTGGGGGGCGCCAAATTTATCTTTTACCTAGGGGCGCCGAATAGGAGTTTGAAACAGTGATCGAGCGAAATTTATATTCGACCAAGTGGGTATCAAATTGATGTTCAACCTAGGGGCGCTGAATTGGAGTTTGAAATAGGGGTTGAGCTAAACTTATGTCTGACAAAGGTGGCACCGAATTGATGTTCTACCTAGGGGGGCCGAATGGAACTTCGACATAGGGGCGCTAAATTGATGTTTGTCACAAGGGGGCGCCGAATTGAAGTACAGAATATAGGCGTTAGATCTAGGGGCGCCGAATTGATCTTCAACGTGGGGGGCGCCAAATTCATGTTTAAACTAGGGGTGCCGAATAGGGGTTTGAAACAAGGGTCGAGCCAAATTTATGTTCAACCAAGGGGGCATCGAATTGACGTTCGACCTAGGGGCGCTGAATTATAGTTTGACATAGGGGCGCCAAAATGAAGTTCAACATAGGGGGGCGTCAAATTTATATTCTACCTAGGGACGCCAAAGTGGAATTTGACAAATGGAGCGCCCTATTGATATTAGAAGGGGGTTGCTAAATAAACGCAGCGAACTGATGTTCAACATAGGGAGGACAAACTAATGTTCTACCAATGTACGCCAAATCAGAGTTTGAAAAAGGGGTGGAGCCAAATTTATGTTCAACCAAGAGGGGATGAAGTTCGACCTAGGGGCGCTAAACGGAAGTTTGACATATGGGCGCCGAATTGAAGTTCAACATAGGGGGGTGCCTAATTGAAGTTTGACATAGGGGTGCCGAATTGATGTAGACATAAGGGGCGTTGAATTGAAGTTCGGTATGTGGGCGCTGAATTGATTTGCAACCTAAGGGGGGGCGAACTGAAGTTCGACACAGAGGTGCCAAATTGATATTCAAACTGTGGGGCACCTAATCTACCTACGGAGTGACTCATAATTGGAGTTTGATAGAAGGGGCACAGAATTTGAGTTTGATAGAAGGGGTGTAGAATTTATTTTAGACCTAGGGTTGCCGACTAGAGGTTCAATCAAGGGGTGCCGAATTGATGTTCGACATAGGGGCACTGAAGTTGAGTTTGAAACAGGAGTCCAGCTAAATTTATGTCTGACCAAGGGGGTACTTCATTGATGTTCGACCGAAGGGTGCCGAATGGAAATTCAACATAGGGGTGCTGAATTGATGTTAGTCATAAGGGGGCGCCAAATGGAAGTATGGTTTATGGGAGTTGAATTGATCTTCAACCTAAAAGGGGGGACGAATGGATATTCGATCTAGGGGCGCCGAATTGATCTTCAACCTGGGGGGGCGCCAAATTCATGTTCAACCTAGGGGCGCCCAATTGGAGATTGACAAAGGGGGCACTGTATTGATATAAGAACGGAGGGTGGGGGTGCTAAATTAACGTTCAACAAACAGGCAACAAATTGATGTTCGACATGGGGAGGCCAAACTTATGTTCTCCGAAGGTACGCCAAATCGGAGTTTGTAATAGGGGTTGAGCCAAATTTATGTTCAACCAAGGGGGCACCGCCTTGATGTTTGACCTAGGGGCGCCAAACGGAAGTTCGACATATGGGCGCCAAATTCAAGTTCAACATAGAGGGGTGCTTAATTGAAGTTTGATATAGGGGCGCCAAATTGATGTAGTCTTAAGGGGGCGTTGAATTGAAGTTCGGTATGTGGGCGTTGAATTGATTTTCAACCTAAGGGGGGGCGAATTGAAGTTCGACACAGAGGCGCCAAATTGATCTTCAAACTGTGGGGTGCCTAATTAATGTTCTACCTATGGACACAGAATTGGGGTTTGATAGAAGGGGCACAGAATTTATGTTAGACCTAGGGGTGCCGACTAGAGGTTCAATCAAGGGGTGCCGAATTGATGTTCAAAATAGGGGGGCACTGAATGGATGTTCGACAAAGGGGCACCTCATTAAAGTTCGACATAGGGGCACCGAGTTGAAGTTCGGTATAGGGGCGGCAATTCGATCTTCAACCTTGGGGGCGCCAAAGTTATGTTGTACTTAGGTACTCAGAATCGGAGTTTGAAACAGGGGTTGAGCCAAATTTATGTTCAACCAAGGGGGCACCGAATTGATGTTTGACTGAGAGGTGTCGAACGGAAGTTCGACATATGGGCGCCGAATTCAAGTTCAACTTAGGGGGGTGCTTAATTGAAGTTTGATAAAGGGGCACCAAATTGATGTAGTCACAAGTGGGCGTTGAATTGAAGTTCGGTATGTGGGCGCTGAATTGATTTTCAATCTAAGGGGGGGGGGGGGCGAATTGAAGTTCGACACAGAGGCGCCAAATTGATCTTCAAACTGTGGGGCACCTAATTAATATTCTACCTACGGAGTGACTCATAATTGGAGTTTGATAGAAGGGGCAAAGAATTTATGTTAGCCCTAGGGGTGCCGACTAGAGGTTCAATCAAGGGATGCCAAATTGGTGTTCAGAATAGGGGGGCACTGAATGGAAGTTTGACATAGGGGCACCTCATTGAAGTTCGGCATAAGGGCGCTGAGTTGAAGTTCGGTATATGGGTGCCAAATTGATCTTCAGCCGAAGGGGAGGGCGAATTGAATTTTAAAACAGGGGTGCAGAATTGATCTTCAACCTGTGGAGTGCCTAATTAATTGATCGAACCTCAACACCGGTGTGTTGGCTCAGTTGGTAGATCGTCCGTCTCACAACCGGTAGGTCGGGGGTTCAAACCCCGGCTGTGTCAGACCAAAAGACGCAAAAAGATGGGAGTTGCTGCTACCGTTTGGCATTCAACAATTAAACGAATGCCAAATAGAGGTTCAATCAAGGGGTGCCGAATTGATGTTCAAAATAGGGGGGCACTGAATGGAAGTTCGACGTAGGGGCACCTCATTGCAGTTCGACATAAGGGCACCGGTATGTAGGTGCCAAATTGATCTTCACCCTAAGGGGGGGCGAATTGATGTTCGATATAGGGGCGGACAATTGATGTCCGACATAGGGAGTGCCGAATTGAAATTCAACACAGTGGCACCGAATTTACCTTCAACCTGGGGGGCGCCAAGTTTATGTTCTACCTAGGGGCGCCAAATAGGAGTTTGAAACAGGGGTCGAGCCAAATTTATGTTTGAAAAAAGGGGCATCGAATTAGTGTTCGACCTAGGGGCGCTGAATTGGAGTTTGAAATAGGGGTCAAGCTAGATTTATGTTTGTCCAAGGGGGCACTGAATTGATGGTCTACCTAGGGGTGCTGAATGGAAGTGTGACCTTCATGTAGGGGCACCGAATTCATGTTTGTCATAAGGGGGCGTCGAATTGAAGTTCGGTATGCGGGTGATCTGTAACCTAAGGGGGGGGGGGCGAATTGAAGTTCGAAACAGTGGCACCGAATTGATCTTCAACTTGGGGGGCGCCAACTTTATGTTCAACCAAGGGGGCACCGAATAGATGTTATTATTAGTATTTGTTTGGCGTCACCCGTGCCTAGGAGGCAAAAAGCAAACTTAATCACTATGACCCCCAGGTCTCTCCTTCCGATATAACTGATTGGGGGAATGCAGGTGGACCACCACACCGGGGTTTCTGCCTACTCTTATACGAATAGTGCAGTGGGTTATTAACGTGCAAATGTGGTGACTCTCCTCTACACGGGGCCTCCATTTAACGTCCTATTAAAGAGAAAGAGCGTTTTCCACTGTAACATAGCCTGCATGTACAAAACATGGGAGAGACGTTTACACATAACGCACTGGCTTCAGTCATCCGACCGAGGTGGATTCGAACCCATGATCTTTGGTTCAACAAGCAGACACGTTAATGACTGAGCTAACACTGTTCTACCTAGGGGGGCCGAATGGAACTTCCAAATAGGGGCGCCGAATTGATGTTTGTCAGTACGGTATATGGGCGTTGAAGTGTTCTTCAACCTAAGGGGGGTGAATGGATGTTTGATCTAGGGGCGCCGAATTGATGTTCGACTAAGGGGGCGCCAACGTTATGTTCCACCTAGGTAACCGAAATCGAAGTTTCAAATAGGGGTCGGGCCATATTTATGTTCAACAAAGGGGGCACCGACTTGATGTTTGACATAGGGGTGCCAAACAGAAGTTCGTCATAGGGGCGCCGTATTGAAGTTCAACATGGGGGTGCTTAATTGAAGTTTGACATAGGGGTGCCGCATTGATGTAGTCATAAGGGGGCGTTGCATTGAAGTTCGGTATGTGGGCGCTGAATTGATTTTCAACCTAAGGGGCACCTAAGTAATGTTCTACCTAGGGGTGCCGAATAGAGGTTCAATCAAGGGATGCCAAATTGGTGTTCAGAATAGGGGGGCACTGAATGGAAGTTTGACATAGGGGCACCTCATTGAAGTTCGGCATAAGGGCGCTGAGTTGAAGTTCGGTATATGGGTGCCAAATTGATCTTCAGCCGAAGGGAGGGCGAATTGAATTTTAAAACAGGGGTGCAGAATTGATCTTCAACCTGTGGAGTGCCTAATTAATTGATCGAACCTCAACACCGGTGTGTTGGCTCAGTTGGTAGATCGTCCGTCTCACAACCGGTAGGTCGGGGGTTCAAACCCCGGCTGTGTCAGACCAAAAGACGCAAAAAGATGGGAGTTGCTGCTACCGTTTGGCATTCAACAATTAAACGAATGCCAAATAGAGGTTCAATCAAGGGGTGCCGAATTGATGTTCAAAATAGGGGGGCACTGAATGGAAGTTCGACGTAGGGGCACCTCATTGCAGTTCGACATAAGGGCACCGGTATGTAGGTGCCAAATTGATCTTCACCCTAAGGGGGGGCGAATTGATGTTCGATATAGGGGCGGACAATTGATGTCCGACATAGGGAGTGCCGAATTGAAATTCAACACAGTGGCACCGAATTTACCTTCAACCTGGGGGGCGCCAAGTTTATGTTCTACCTAGGGGCGCCAAATAGGAGTTTGAAACAGGGTTGAGCCAAATTTATGTTTGAAAAAAGGGCATCGAATTAGTGTTCGACCTAGGGCGCTGAATTGGAGTTTGAAATAGGGGTCAAGCTAGATTTATGTTTGTCCAAGGGGCACTGAATTGATGGTCTACCTAGGGGCGCTGAATGGAAGTGTGACCTACATGTAGGGCACCGAATTCATGTTTGTCATAAGGGGGCGTCAAATTGAAGTTCGGTATGCGGGTGATCTGTAACCTAAGGGGGGGGGGGCGAATTGAAGTTCGAAACAGTGGCACCGAATTGATCTTCAACTTGGGGGGGGGCGCCAAATTTATGTTCAACCAAGGGGCACCGAATAGATGTTATTATTAGTATTTGTTTGGCGTCACCCGTGCCTAGGAGGCAAAAAGCAAACTTAATCACTATGACCCCCAGGTCTCTCCTTCCGATATAACTGATTGGGGGAATGCAGGTGGACCACCACACCGGGGTTTCTGCCTACCCTTACACGAATAGTGCAGTGGGTTATTAACGTGCAAATGTGGTGACTCTCCTCTACACGGGGCCTCCATTTAACGTCCTATTAAAGAGAAAGAGCGTTTTCCACTGTAACATAGCCTGCATGTACAAAACATGGGAGAGACGTTTACACATAACGCACTGGCTTCAGTCATCCGACCGAGGTGGATTCGAACCCATGATCTTTGGTTCAACAAGCAGACACGTTAATGACTGAGCTAACACTGTTCTACCTAGGGGGGCCGAATGGAACTTCCAAATAGGGGCGCCGAATTGATGTTTGTCAGTACGGTATACGGTATATGGGTTGAAGTGTTCTTCAACCTAAGGGGGGTGAATGGATGTTTGATCTAGGGGCGCCGAATTGATGTTCGACTAAGGGGGCGCCAACGTTATGTTCCACCTAGGTAACCGAAATCGGAGTTTCAAATAGGGGTCGGGCCATATTTATGTTCAACAAAGGGGCACCGACTTGATGTTTGACATAGGGGTGCCAAACAGAAGTTCGTCATAGGGGCGCCGTATTGAAGTTCAACATGGGGGTGCTTAATTGAAGTTTGACATAGGGGTGCCGCATTGATGTAGTCATAAGGGGGCGTTGCATTGAAGTTCGGTATGTGGGCGCTGAATTGATTTTCAACCTAAGGGGCACCTAAGTAATGTTCTACCTAGGGGTGCCGAATAGAGGTTCAATCAAGGGATGCCAAATTGATGTTCAGAATAGGGGGGCACTGAATGGAAGTTTGACATAGGGGCACCTCATTGAAGTTCGGCATAAGGGCGCTGAGTTGAAGTTCGGTATATGGGTGCCAAATTGATCTTCAGCCGAAGGGGAGGGCGAATTGAATTTTAAAACAGGGGTGCAGAATTGATCTTCAACCTGTGGAGTGCCTAATTAATTGATCGAACCTCAACACCGGTGTGTTGGCTCAGTTGGTAGATCGTCCGTCTCACAACCGGTAGGTCGGGGGTTCAAACCCCGGCTGTGTCAGACCAAAAGACGCAAAAAGATGGGAGTTGCTGCTACCGTTTGGCATTCAACAATTAAACGAATGCCAAATAGAGGTTCAATCAAGGGGTGCCGAATTGATGTTCAAAATAGGGGGGCACTGAATGGAAGTTCGACGTAGGGGCACCTCATTGCAGTTCGACATAAGGGCACCGGTATGTAGGTGCCAAATTGATCTTCACCCTAAGGGGAGCGAATTGATGTTCGATATAGGGGCGGACAATTGATGTCCGACATAGGGAGTGCCGAACTGAAATTCAACACAGTGGCACCGAATTTACCTTCAACCTGGGGGGCGCCAAGTTTATGTTCTACCTAGGGGCGCCAAATAGGAGTTTGAAACAGGGGTCGAGCCAAATTTATGTTTGAAAAAAGGGGCATCGAATTAGTGTTCGACCTAGGGGCGCTGAATTGGAGTTTGAAATAGGGTCAAGCTAGATTTATGTTTGTCCAAGGGGGCACTGAATTGATGGTCTACCTAGGGGTGCTGAATGGAAGTGTGACCTTCATGTAGGGGCACCGAATTCATGTTTGTCATAAGGGGGCGTCGAATTGAAGTTCGGTATGCGGGTGATCTGTAACCTAAGGGGGGGGGGTGAATTGAAGTTCGAAACAGTGGCACCGAATTGATCTTCAACTTGGGGGGCGCCAACTTTATGTTCAACCAAGGGGGCACCGAATAGATGTTATTATTAGTATTTGTTTGGCGTCACCCGTGCCTAGGAGGCAAAAAGCAAACTTAATCACTATGACCCCCAGGTCTCTCTTCCGATATAACTGATTGGGGGAATGCAGGTGGACCACCACACCGGGGTTTCTGCCTACTCTTATACGAATAGTGCAGTGGGTTATTAACGTGCAAATGTGGTGACTCTCCTCTACACGGGGCCTCCATTTAACGTCCTATTAAAGAGAAAGAGCGTTTTCCACTGTAACATAGCCTGCATGTACAAAACATGGGAGAGACGTTTACACATAACGCACTGGCTTCAGTCATCCGACCGAGGTGGATTCGAACCCATGATCTTTGGTTCAACAAGCAGACACGTTAATGACTGAGCTAACACCGTTCTACCCTAGGGGGCCGAATGAAACTTCCAAATAGGGGCGCCGAATTGATGTTTGTCAGTACGGTATACGGTATATGGGTGTAAGTGTTCTTCAACCTAAGGGGGGTGAATGGATGTTTGATCTAGGGGCGCCGAATTGATGTTCGACTAAGGGGGCGCCAACGTTATGTTCCACCTAGGTAACCGAAATCGGAGTTTCAAATAGGGGTCGGGCCATATTTATGTTCAACAAAGGGGCACCGACTTGATGTTTGACATAGGGGTGCCAAACAGAAGTTCGTCATAGGGGCGCCGTATTGAAGTTCAACATGGGGGTGCTTAATTGAAGTTTGACATAGGGGTGCCGCATTGATGTAGTCATAAGGGGGCGTTGCATTGAAGTTCGGTATGTGGGCGCTGAATTGATTTTCAACCTAAGGGGCACCTAAGTAATGTTCTACCTAGGGGTGCCGAATAGAAGTTTGAAACAGGGGTTGAGCCAAAATTATGTTCAACTATAATAAAGGGGGTATCAAATTGATGTTAGACCTAAAGGGGGCGAATCGATGTTCGATCTAAGGGGTGCCAAATTAATGTTCTACCTCCGGAAACCGAATTGGAGTTTGATAGAAGGGGCCCAGAATGTATGTTAGACCTAGAGGTGCCGAATTGATGTTTGACATAGGGACGCCAAATGGAACTTCGACATAGGGGGCGCAGAATTGAAGTACGGTATATAGGCATTGAAGTGATCTTCACCCTATAAGGTGGGGGGGGCGAATGGATGTTGGATCTAGGGGCACCAAATTGATGTTCGACAAAGGGGGCGCAAAGTTATGTTCTACCTTGGTACGCCAAATCTGAGTTTGAAATAGCGGTCTAGCCAAATTTATGTTCAACCAAGGGGGCACTGACTTGATGTTCGACCTAGGGGCGCTGAACGGAAGTTCAACATAGGGGGGTGCCTAATTGAAGTTTGACATAGGGGCGCCGAATTGATGTAGTCTTAAGGGGGCGTCAAATTGAAGTTCGGTATGTTGGCGCTGAATTGATCTTCAACCTTGGGGGCTCCAGATCTATGTTCTACCTCGAGGCACCTAATTGGAGTTTGATATAGGGGGCACTGTATTGATATTCAAACGGGGGGATGCTAAAAAAACATACGAGTGCCAAATTGATGTTCGACCAAGGAGGCACCAAATTGATGTTCGACAAAGGGGCGCCGAATCAAAGTTCAACATAGGGACGCGCCGAATTGAAGTTCGGTATATGGGCGCCGAAAATGATCTTTAACTAAGGGGGGGGGGGCGATTTTATCTTGTACCTAGGGGGGGCAGAATCAGAGTTTGAAATAGGGGTCGAGCCAAATTTATGTTCGACCAAGGAGGCACCGAATTGAAGTTCGACCTAGGGGCGCTGAATTGGAGTTTGAAATACGAGTCAAGCTAAATTCATGTCTAACCAAGGGGGCACCGAATTGATGTTATTATTATTTGCCTGGTGTCACTTGTGCCTGGGAGTTGAAAAGCGAACTGAATCACTATGACCCGCAGGTCTCTCTTCCGGATATAACTGATTGGGGGGAATACAGGTGGACCACTACACCGGGGTTTCCCCCTACTCTTATACGAATAGTGCAGTGGGTTCTTAACGTGCAAAGGTGGTGACTCTCCTTTACACGGGGCCTCCATTTAACGTCCTAGGGACGAAGTGTTTTCCATTGAAACATAGCCTGCATCTATGAAAC
The DNA here is from genome assembly GCF_018143015.1 of Lytechinus variegatus. Lineage (NCBI taxonomy): Eukaryota > Metazoa > Echinodermata > Echinoidea > Temnopleuroida > Toxopneustidae > Lytechinus > Lytechinus variegatus. The sequence continues at coordinate 5,747,697 of NC_054755.1, read as the reverse complement.
ATGGGAGAGAATGGAACTTCGATATAGGGGCGTCAAATTGATATTTGTCAGAAGGGGGCGCTGAATTGAAGTACGGTATATAGGCGTTGAAGTGATCTTCAACCTAAGGGGGGCGAATGGATGTTCGATCTAGGGGCGCCAAATTGATGTTCGACAAAGGGGGTGCCAAAGTTATGTTCTACCTAGGTACGCTAAATCGGAGTTTGAAATAGCGGTCGAGCCAAATATATGTTCAACCAAGGGGGCACCGACTTGAGGTTCGACCTAGGGGTGCAGAATTGGAGCTTGATGGAAGGGGTGCCGAATTCATGTTCGACATAGAGGGTGCTGAATGATAGTTCAACATAGGGGCGCCAAATTGAAGTTCCGCATAGGGGGCGGCAAATTGATCTTCAACCTTGGGGGCATCAAATTTATATTCTACCTCAGGGCGCCAAATTGGAATTTGACAAATGGGACGCCGTATTGATATTAGAACGGGGGAGGGGGTGCTAAATTAACATTCAACATTCGGGCAGCGAATTGATGTTTGACAGAGGGAGGCCACCAAACTAATGTTCTACCAAGGTACGCCAAATCAGAGTTTGAAAAAGGGGTGGAGCCAAATTTATGTTCGACCAAGAGGGCATCGAACTGAAGTTTGACCTAGGGGCGCTGAATGGAAGTTTGACATAGGGGCGCCGAATTGATGTAGTCTTAAGGGGGCATCAAATTGAAGTTCCGTATATGGGCGCAGAATTGATCTTCAACCTGTGAAGCGCCTAATTTAGGGACGCAGAATTTATATTAGACCTGGGGGTGCCGAATAGAGGTTCGATCAATGGTGCCGAATTGATGATCGGCATAGGGGGTGTCTAATTGAAGTATGACATAGGGGCACAAAATTGATGTAGTCATAAGGGGGCGTTGAATTGAAGTTCAGCCTAAAAGGGGCACAGAATTTATGATAGACCTGGTGGTGCCGAATAGAGGTTCGATCAAGGGGTGCAGAATTGATGATCGACATACGGGGGTGCCTAATTGAAGTTTGACATAGGGGTGCCAAATTGATCTTCAACAAAGGGAGGGGGGCGATTTTATCATGTACCTAAGGGGGCAGAATCAGAGTTCAGTATGTGGCGCTGGATTGATCTTTAACCTGTGGGGTGCCTAATTACATTCTACCTACAGACGCAGAATTGAAGTTGATAAAAGGGGCGCAGAATTTAAGTTAGACCTAGGGGTGCCAAATAGAGGTTCAATCAAGGGGGTGCCGAATTGATGTTCGACAAAAGGAGACGCTGAATGGAAGGTTGACATTGGGCCTCAAATTGAAGTTCGACAAAGGGCGCCAAATTGATCTGCACCCTAAGGAGATGTTTGATGTAGGGGCGGCCAATTGATGTCCGACATAGGGAGAGCGGAACTGAAGTTCGACACAGTGGCACTGAATTGATCTTCAACCTGGGGGCGCCAAATTTATGTTCTACCTAGGGGTGTTGAATAAGAGTTTGAAACAGGGGTCGAGCCAAAATTATGTTTGACCATTGGGGGGCATTGAATTGATGTTCGACCTAGGGGAGCCAAATCAGAGTTTGAAATAGGGGTCAACCCAAATTTATGTTTAACAAAGGGGGCACCGACTTGATGTTCGACCTAGGGGTGCCAAACGGAAGTTGGACATAGGGGCACCGAATCGAAGTTCAACATAGGGGGTGCCCAATTGATGTCTGACATAGGGAGAATTTATGTTCTACCTAGGGGCGCTAAATAGGAGTTTGAAATAAGGGTTGTGCCAAATTAATGTTCAACCAAGTGGGTGCCGTATTGATATTCAAATAGGGGGATGGTGCTATTAAAATAGAAGTTCGACATAGGGGGGGCCGAATTAAAGTTCAAATAGCGGGACGGGGTGCCGAATCAAAGTTGGGTATATGGGCACCGTAATTGATCTTCAACAAAGTTGTGTTCTAGTTTCTTCACACCTAAATTAGGCAGACAAGAGAGCCAAGAAGGATCCATTAAGCAAGAAGAGGAAAAATTGATTAAAAAAGAATCTTCAAAAGTGGAGCGAAAACATGCTAAAAACCTATTTACAGGGAGCTACATAAAAAGAGAAATCCTAAAGGAAAAGCAGAGGAAATAATTCAGGTTTTGAACCTCAGAGAAAAGAGGCGACGCCAGCAACTTCCGCTAGGAAGCAAATGAGAAAATATTTGCATAACAAAAGACAAGAAAATTAAGTCCGGGCATCGACCAAAAGAGCTTTCATGCAAGAGAAAGCGCGAGAAGCTAAGGGAGGAAGAAGACCTTACATAGGACGATGGACACTGTGTACAAAACAAAAAATGGAAGAAGCAATTAAAAAAAAATCACTCAAAAGTGGTGCTTAGAGAATTATAATCCAAATTAAATTTGGCTTACATTAAATCCAAATAATAATTAGAATCATAAAGCCAATTCAGGTAAAATGGTTGGCAATGAATCAGATAGCAAAGAAGAAAATAGAAATGTATTTTGGAAGAGCGAAGTATTTTGGAAGGATAAAAACAAAGAGGATGTTTAGCGAGCATATGGGTGTAAACTGAAGAAGTAGTCATAAATTCACCAGATGGCGCTATTGCGCAAAAATCTGTGTACTGTATACTAGTATATCTGAGGGCAGTTCATGAAATACAAACTAGCAAAAATAGATGGATACATCATGATTATTGAGGTAAATAATATTAATCTGCATTTATATAGCGCTTAATAGATTGGAACGTGTCTAAGCGTTTTACAGATATACATGTATTATTAGACCAGTCATCAATTCAATCAGTCATTTCTGCACAAAATGTGTGCACAACCTCCACTACCTAGGGAGTATTCCAGTCAATAGCCGGTAAAGGGCACACAGTAATGAACAACCCACAATGATCATCCTACCGGTAATCCATTTAGAACCTGGGTCGAGAGTGGCAAAGTGTGGATTAATATACTGCCAAAGTATGCCAGACCACGGTGGGATTCGAACACACGACCCTCTGTTTACAAGGAGAGAGTCAGAACCACTACACTAAGGTTCCTCCATATACATCTGATGCGAGGACTACGAATGCTCATATACAATCCGGTCTTGCGCCACTTGCTTATATCAACTTGGATTTGGTGAGTTTTTCTTATTACAAAAAAAGAACGGTCCTCAAACAAATTACTACATGTAGGTGGTCCAAGATAGGTTTGATTAGAAGGGGTCTTGGGTAGGTTTGTGTGTTTAAATTGGATTAGAAACCTTCCCAAGACTTTTTAGGAAAGCCGGTGTAACAGAGGTCCTATTGGTGATGTTTCGTAAAAACAGCATTAGACTCCTAACAAATTTAAAAGCTGCAGGCCTACATTTAGATTGTAGGCACACAATTTGCCGGGCCACTATTTCTCTGCCAGAATCTCCTTGCACTACTCATGAAAATTATAACTAGCACTATCACTGAAGGGGATTAATGCCCTGGCCCTATGATGTTACCATGGCAACAGTTTCCAACACATGAAAAAATATGTCTTGCCCATTTGTACCCCAAGACCTATTTGTGAGCATTAAAAAATGAAAAATATGTCCTGCACATCTTCACCTCAATTCATGAGAATTGGTTAAAAAATGATGAATTAGTTTCAATTGCAAGATTTTTGCATATTTTTTTACATATGTATAAGAAGAATTGTAAGAGAAATTACATTTATATTCAATCATTTAGTTATTTTTTTTCTCTACGGAAATTCATTGCATAAGAACTCCAGAAAGACTGTTAAGCTGTGTTAGACACACATCAAATGAGGCAGAGCTATGTCTGATGCTTCTGTAATTTACAGTACAGCCTGCCAGCATGGAAAAGGACAATAGAACTGGATGCACGTTCTATACAGATGCATATGCACTCACACGCAGGTGACCAGTTTTTCAGAAACATTTGTAGTTACGAAGCCCTTTCTGAGGACTCTCCTTTTTACAATAAGCCTGCTCCAAATTAAGCCCCTGTTTTTTGTCGTGCCCGTAGCACATACTTGCAACTTTTGTGGTCAAGTACCTCCCCCTCCCCCGGTCCCCATCTCCCAGTCAGGAATTAAGAAACATACATAAAACTGATATTACACTAAATCAAAATCTCAATTCAATTTCTCCCCCCACTCACCATCCAAACAAATCAGTCGACTGACTTGGCATACCATCCACATTCATTTCAGAGACTTTACCCAATATTTAGGTTCATCATTCATGAGTCACCATAACCCAGCCAGGAATATTATTATTATTACCAAACCGAACCAACTACTTCAACTCCCCTTAAAACTAAAACTATCACTTAAGGTGATTAAGTGACTGATACCACCTGTGTTACCATGGAAACAATATCCAACACTTGGAAAAATAAACCTTGCTTGTTTTTACTAGACAAATGTGTGAGCTAAAATCATGAGAATTGGTTAAAAACTGATAAATTAGTTAAAACCGCCAGATTTTTGCAATGTAATATGTTTTACCAAGGCAACATGATTACTGATGTATGGAAAAATATGTCCTGCACATCTTCACCTCAAGACCGATGTCTGAGCCAAATTTCATGAGAACTGACTGAAAACTGATTCAGTACGAACCAAAAGATTTTGTTGCGAAGGTAACACAATTTCCGACACACACAAAATGTGTGTCTCACACAACTTTACCTCAAAACCAATGTGTGAGCCAAATTTCATGAGAATTGGTTGAAAATTGAAGAATTCAAACCGCAAGATTTTTACACAATTCTAACTTTATAATATACTGTTACCATGGCAACATGATTTCTGAAACTTAAAAAAATGAGTCTTGAACATCTATACCCCCAAACCGATATGTGTTCCAACTTCCATGAGAATTGGTTAAAAACTGAGGGAGTAGTTTAATGCGCAAGATTTGCAACGGACTGACCATACACTGATTCCTAAACATACATGTTATATACCCCTTCAAACTTTGTTTGGCAGGGGTTTAATAAATAACTACATGTAATGTTCTAAACTGGCTTATTATGGTCCAGTAAGAACTGGTCCTACAAAATGAATGTGAATGGGGTAATAGCAATATATACACACTTACCAACTGTTTCCTTCTGAAATGGTCTTTAAAAAGTATGAAATGCCCAAACATTGACAGATAATCTAATCAAATACCAACTTGTACTAAGAAATCTCGAAACCATGTCCATTGGTTATTCATTTTTAGGGAACGATCTCTTTCACAGCAAGACAAGAATGGTTAATCACCCAATAACTAAATAATCATATGGTGGTGGTTGGAAGATTTTTGGACAGGCTGACATTTTGATATCAGATTATCTGTCAATATTTGATGGTTTCATGCTTCTTAAAGAAATGCAATCCATCTACACAGAATCCACATTGCCCCTATTTTTCATGTTTCCTTACCACATAATTTCAAAATACCATTCATGGTTTGCAAGATCGAAATTCTGCCAATAAAATGATTAAAAAAATAATAATTCATGTGGATTCTGTAATTTGGCCCAATCCCCAAAACCATAGTAATAAGGCAATTGCTGCACATGACTTTCTTACCGATCTGATCCAATGAAATCTGCTTCTCATCCATCCAGTGTCGAAACCTGATAATTGGGTCTTCACAGTCTAGGTGACAAGAGAGGTCTAAAAGAACAGTGGATGACTCTAAATACAGATTTTATTCTGTACAACCTTCACACAAGATCACAGGAGATGCCCCTGAAAGGTGAGAGCAAGAAGAAGAGATTTAAGTCAACTGCCTAATGGTATGTAAAGTAAGGGTCACAAATTGATGGAAAAATGAAATCCCAAGAGCACAACCTGGGGAGCGTTTCATGAAAGGACTTGTCAGACGTTTTAACCGACAAGTCCTGTTTTATCCGACAGTTACTATAGTAACAGTGCTTCTCAACCAATCAGAATCCAGGAAAGTTGTCAGATCTGACAACTTGTCTCTCTCCGACAGTTACCATAGTAACGGTCAGAGCCAGTACCTTTCAGCCAATCAAAGCCAAAGATTTCACTGAAATTGTCAGCACTGATAATTTAGTCAGTGCTGACAACTTTCATGAAACACCCACCAGGAAAGGATGGTAGCATCCAGCCATCAATACAAGGGGGAGGGGAGTAACACCCTACATCTGACTTAAGCAACCCATTTAAGGATGTTCCACAGTAAAGTGAAATCTATGTCAATTTCACAAAATTTTTCATCAAATACTTTGCTTTTTTTCAGTCGAACAGCACTAGCAGTTCTTAGAAATAGTGTGAAAGCTAGCAAAAAACCACCCTCGAAAATTAAAAATTTCAATAATAAACTTGAGAACTGAATGCTGCCCTTTAGTTAAAACCTATGCCATTTTCACAAAAATTTGCAAAGTTGTTATGAAGGTACCAACCAACATGCTTTATAGCGCATATCACTGCCAAATGTGACATACCTAAGAGGTGCACAATTAAAAATAGGGGTTCGTGTGCTTGTTTTCAAACTATCAACACTTTTATTAGAGGGAATAGGCTTTTTAATATGCCAAAGCTCCAAATGCTTTGTATCTATGTGAGAAAAAATTATTTAACAGTGAAATCTAGAAATGCTACAGTTCTCACAAAACAATTCTGCTCATTATGCAGACCAGTGATTGAGTATGGTATTCCAACACGGCTCGATCCCCATCAGAAAAAACCATATCAGAGCCATTGAAAGTGTACAAAGGCATTTCACTAGATTTTGTTTCCCATACGAAGTACCATTTTTGTACAGTCTCATGCAGCATCAAAATTGTCTTCCCAGCTAAAGGTTTCCCATGCCTTAGATTTTTTAAAATTTCTTTTTACATTTAATGTCACACTCTTGTATGGATCTTAATTATTTGGTTTTTGAATAATTTGCCGTACGTATTTCAATCGACTTCTCTATTACACCTTCATACAATTAATTACCATTTTCCATTTCATGTAAAGCTCTTAACTTAGTTCATGTCAGACCATTTCTTTGAACGTGTGTGTGATTCATGATTATTTGATTTTCTAATGCTTTGCCACATGTTCCCATTCTTTACATTGCTGAATTTTTCTGTTACACAAAAATTTAATTACTTTCTTAATATGGTAGCTCAAATTCAGTTGATATCTAAGAAGCTGTTTCCTTGAATATACTTTGGGCATGAATCTTGATTTCCTTTTATCATTTCTTTAATACTCACTTTGCTGTTTTTGTTTTGTTAAACCCTCACATAATCATGACAAATGTCATGTACATGTACAACAATTAATTTAATTCTCTCAAAGTTCAACCAAATGAACAACCATCACTAATTGCTAATTTGACCCAATCTGCATTCTTTCTTTAAGTATTAAAATCGATAACCTTTTTTTGTTTCTCTTTTCATATTACGATGAAATTTATATAGAAGTATCGTAATTACCATGTTTAAATTTATTGCTTCTTTAAAAATAAATAAATAGATTCAAACTCATAGTGATGTAACGTCCTTAAGAGGACCTGCACTTTACTCTGCAGTGATGAAATTAATTGACTTCAATCAGTAAAAGCAAAATATAATGATACATTTTGCATTGGATTTGTACATGAATTCTCGTTTTTGAGCAATTATGGGTCTGCATGCACTAATGAAATGCTGCATAATTTTGGAACTACGTACCTGGGATCACAATTTTGGTCCCTAAACTTGCAAGAGACTAAAAAGTAAAAGCAGTGGAATAAACACAAAATTAATTGGAGCTCAACATAAGTGCGACTTTTTTTAGGGATTTGCAATGCCTGCACGGTTACATTTCATTAAATTGCAGCTCGCATGTCATGTCTCCTGTAATGCTCACTACAATATAGGCTTGATATTGAGAGCAAGGTATCCAGTAGTATCACCTTTCAAAATTTAACCTCAGTGTTGATACTGTACATGACCGAGGTTTCCATTTCATCTTCTCAAGGAAAACCAAAACTTCATTTAAGAAGATTTTCATTAACAAGGGAAAATTTGACTTCAATGTCATGTTATTACTAATAACAAATGAATCATAGTCGTTCATCACATGACACGAATCTTCATTCTAGTTTATCGAGATTGAATGTAAACATTGAAAATTTGATTGGTCCTCTCAAGTTTATTGAATGATGAGATAATCATTCTAAAACTTGTTTGTAATATGCTTTTTCATGTCGAATATAAAAGATAATTGATGACATGTCCTGCATAGACTGATCAAACACTGAGGTTAAATCAAAACCATTTAACATTGTGGGATGAAACTTTGTCACATCTTGTTCTATTGTCTATCAAATAAATGATAATAATCACAGTGACCATGAAAACAAAGGTGACTTTCTTGTAATAATGTGGACAGGAAAAAAGATATATTTCTTAAATCTCTTTACGAGGATAGAAATAATAGCATTTGTGTAACAGACATAATTCTAGCCCTTACTCATTGACAATGACAAAAATAGTGGCATGTTTCTATAATACAGTGGCAAAAAATAAGGAATTAAGGAATTAATAAATTCACCAGAAACATTTGTTGCTCACATGGGCGAAAGAAAAAAACACAACTAAAAAATACTTTCTACAAGCCACTGCATCCATCCTCCACCTACAACCTCCTCCGGACCTTCCTCCACCATAACCTCCTCCTCCGCTCCTACCTCTCCTTCCTCCTCCTCTCCTACCTCCTCCAACGCTTCCTCCGCAATCTCCAAAACTGGCACCGCCCACCACTCTTCAACTTCATGAAAGACCTCCTCCACCCCGACTTCCTCCTCAGCCCCCAAAACCATCACCACCTCCTCCTCTAATGCCACCTGGCCCATCTCCTCCTCCTCCAATGCCACCTGGCCCATCTCCATCTCCTCCTCCTCCTCCGGCACCTGGCCCATCTCCTCCTCCTCTATCCCCGATCCTTCCTCCTCCTCCTCCTCCTCTACTGCCCCCTGGCCCATCTCTTCTTCAATGGCCTCCAGCCTGTCAGCAAACATCTTATCTGGAAGGGAAAAGAATATCAAGAGTTAGACATTATCAATAAAAATTTTCTCTCACTATCCTCCTTTTTTTATATTGCTCTAAATCCTTGAGTGGGACTTATCACCTACATGTACATGACAAAATGTCACATACTGGAGGCTTTCACTCCAAAGTAAAAAGTGAGATTCTAAAACTAATTATTCTAGTTGAAATGTGATTTATGTGTGACAAAATTGTGACTAGAAATGGTTTTATCTATCCCACAAAGATATACATATAGAGCTAACAAAATTTAGAAAGAAATACACATATGGAATTTATACAATAATGCAATTGCTTGTAGAGGTCTAAAACTTCCCTAATCAAAATCTTGAAATTAAAGTAACTTTCTTAACCCTAAATAGACTGGGCTATTTCGATGCCTAAGAAGAATGGGGGGGCTGATTCAGCCCCCTTATGATCTTGGCCATTGATTGCGCGATTGCGACGAAAATTGGCATGCTCGTTACCCATGGCATTATCTACAAAATTATTATATCAAATTCTGCGAAAAATCTCATTGCTCATTAATTATGCTAGTTTATGCGTAAGATCATACGTTATTTATAAAATAATGCCCCTAAAATGCTAATTTTTGTTTCACATACTCTAGATAGGCATCTGATCAAATTTATGTTAAAAAATATCAACATCACATTTATAAATTTCTTATATATTTCTTTGTTTTTCGACTTTTTATTTTTTCAATGGAAATTGTCGGGTACTTTATTTTGACCATAAAAAAGAGAAAATTGATTGATTTTACGCAGTAAAAGGAAAAATAATGATACATTTATGAATTTTGGCTAAAAACACTATTTGCAATGGATTTGTACACAAATTTACGTTTTTGAGTAAGTTTGGGTCAGCATGCACTTATGAAATATTGCGTAATTTTGTAATTGTGAACCCGGGGGTCACAATTTTGGTCTTATATGTTGCGCGAGACTTGAAAGTAAAAAGTCAGCAAGCGACGCGGTCAAAAAATTTCAAGCGGTGGATTTATCTCGAAAAATGTTGGGAGGGGGGCTGAATCAGCCCCTCCAGTCTTTTTAGGGTTAGTAAGATGATCTTTGAACGTTTCCATTTTGGAGAGAATAAACACCATGTATGTATTCCTGAAAAGGACTTTTTGTTATTCTTTCTTGATCGTATATTACATGTACCTCTGAAAAGAACGACACTTTTCGTCTTCAGGAGAATAAGCAATGTTTCTTAAATGTTTCATTACATGGTACCTTGTAGGGTACATTTGTAGGTTACATTCTCTGATTGGCTGGATGAGTCACATGACATCCATATATGCGGACGTGGGTGACTGACAGCATACAAAATTGGGCGTGCAGAACCAGCAAAGACTGGAAATGCCATCAAATTATCATTCCCGCCAAAAATGGCATGAAATGACAAATTGTTGAAACGTCAAGTTTGAATGGTCCTTCAGGATAAATGGTGTACCAAGAAATCTACGGCACTATATTCTTTTTCGCCATGGAAACCTTCAAAAGTTACAAAGCCAATTTGATTCAAGTCAACAATTCAAGGTACAATTTTTCATAATCTATGGGCAATCATTAATAGTGATATCATTATCATTATGATGACAACAATTACTATCATTTTTGTTATTACATTGTATATCCATTGCTACTGAGTTTATCACAAACTTTATGCACATAATTATTGTCAATACTACAGAGGTAATACCAGTGAGTACATTTTTTTAAGGCGCAGGCGGGACAGATCCTTCTACATGTAACTCCCTCTCCCCCTCATTTCCATCTGTGACATTGAGTTTCCAGCAAAAGGAAATAAGTAAAGGAAGGGAAGGTAAGACAGATTGGAAAGAGCTCACTTTCTTTTTTTGTTGTATGAATCAATGCTGGTTATAACATTTCTTTAAAAGGATATTACCTCTATTTACCTTAATTTGCTATTGTTTCTTTACACTACTAATTTAAAACTGCAAGTAGTGAATGCCTCTTACAGTCTTGTTTGCCTGCATCACAAATTTATCATAATAACAGGAGTGCTGGGTTTGAAAACAAATATTCCCCCAAAATCAGTCATATGATGATAAAATACTATCATTGACCCTAAATGACCTTAAACCTTGATCATGTATCCTAGGACCCATGCAAGACAGTAATACCCTTTTTACACACGCTAAAATTTCCTTAACCCCGTACTATAGGTGGGGCTAAATTGCCATTTAGCCCCACTTATAGTACGGGGTTAAGCTTAGCCCACTTTCTTTTTACACAACATTTTTGCAGTTGGCTAACCCCACCTTTAGTACAGGATTATTAGGCCATGCAAAAAAGCAGGGTTATCCCAGAAATTTTGGTGCTAAGAGCGGTAGTACGGGGTTAAGATCGCTAGTGTAAAACGAAAGTGGGCTAAACGCTCCCGTTCATGCCTCACAACAGAGCTGGCCCTGTTGTCCAATCAGAGGTTAGCATAATGAATATTCATAAATGAACAGCGAACACGGCGATGAGAAAAAGCACGCGCCATAAGTCAGCGAGTTGAAATTCGTGTTTTGATACTTTCCTCATCGACGCTTGTGAATATTCATGAGCTACCACAAGTCCGGGTTAGCGAGTTTCGTGTGTGAAAAGCAAGCATTCCTTATCCGGGTTGGCAATAACAATTTGGCATGTGTGAAAAGGAAAAAAAATAGTACGGGGTTAAGGATAGCACGGGGTTAGCGATAGTCCGGGGCTAAGAAAATCCTGTGTAAAAAGGATACTTGATTACCCTTAAGTCCATGTTACATGAAATAGATCCAATAACTTTCAGTTATGATGGCAATTCAACAAGGGTCTACTCCAACATTGCCAAAGTTCATTGGCCTTAATGACCTTTGACCTAAGTCATATGACCCAAAACTCGCACAGGTTGTTCACTGACACTTGATTACTCTTATGTCCAGGCTTCTCTTACTAAATCCACAAAATTTCTAAGTTATGACAATTCAACAAATACCCAAACATTTCCACATTTCATTGACCTTAAATGACATTTGACCTTGTTCATATGACCTGAAACTCATGCAGGATATCTACTGATGCTTGATTGCTCTTACATCTAACTTCCATGAATTACAAGTAGATCCATACACTTAAATTGACATTTCAAAAACTTAATCTCAAGTGGTAAAGATTTTGATGTTGATCATCCAGCCTAACTGGCCTCTGACCTTGGTCATGTGACCTGAAACTCATGCAGGATATTAATTTCAATAATAGTTGATTAACCTTATGTCCAGGTTTCATGAACTAGGTCCATATACTTTCTCTTATGAAGACATTTCAAAAACTTAAATTAAAGATTTAAATGTTGATGCCATTGCCATCAGAAAAGCATTGCCTGTTTCAAGGTATTTAAGTCATTTTGTTCCTCTCCTTGGATACCGAAAAGCATTTGACGAATTGAATATTAGACAATTTGGCATTCGAAAGGCAAAATCTTTTGAAGACAAAATGGAACTTGTAACTGAAGTTGTAGAGCGTTAGGCGAATTTGTAAGATCAAGTGGTGATTAGATGAAAAGGCAATTAGCAATTTACCTTCACGACCAGACATGGATGGATACATCACAAACAGATATTGGGTCAGATGTATAAAATTGCTTCTACTTCAAGCACAAGCAATTGCTAGCCAAGCAAAGGATCAGACCTCTAATAGCAATTGCTTTATTACCTCTATGCATAACCCTTTGTTTGTTGTTTTTCTTGTGTTTAAACCCTTTTCTTTTTGAAAAGCGATTGCTATGGGTTTGAACAATAGTTACATGCATGTCATGCTACAGAGAACACGACTCTGAGAACAGAGGCGAGACTCAAGTGCAGAAGTGTAACATCTTTTCCCCGAGACGTGGTGTCAACTTTTCCATATTAACTTGTTTATAATTAATAAATTTATAAAGTTCCAGGCAGATCCAGTAGGGCCAAGGGACCTGGGCCCCCGCTACTGGCGGAGCAAAATAAAGGTCTTGTCAACTTTGTAAAATTTTCGCTTGCACTTCATGTCTGCATTGCTTGTTTGATATCTTTCTCAATATCTTTCTCAATAGGCTGATAGGAGCTTAAAATATCAAGCTCTGAATTCAAAATATAAACAATTTTTCAGCTCAGACGTCAAGCTTTAAGTGCTACATAAAATGTCTGTTTTATCATTATGGCCTGAACATTTAAGCTCGCGCTGCGCTCTTGTTTTATCTAATTTGCCAAGTACCAAAGTGTTCTTGTGTCTATTTATTGAATAACAAAGTACTTAAAATACCCTTTTCATAACAGTTTATCAAAACTTTCAGCTTGCAATTTGTGCTTACATTAATTGTTAAAAAGATATAAATCAAGTCATGGCATGCATCCTACTCTTAATCACACAAAAAACACAAAAAACGTTAAGTTTTCAGGCCTTAATATCACCAAATTTCACACTCTCATTTGGGTTATTAGATTAATAAATAAGATAACATTTTCATGATTATTATAACTGAATTTCCTGTTCTCCAGAATGGAATATCGAGAAGTTTAATATCTTAGGAAGGGGACCAGGAATCATACGATGACACAATGTCCCTAGGATGTGCCAATCCTGCAATCCTGGGTCAAAATAACTGAACAGCTTGCACTACGAGCTTGCATCATTAAAGCAACCTTTTATTGACAAATCATGGGGAAATCAAGGCTTATCTCGGAACAGAGAAGGAATTCCATTATTTTAACATTTTGTGCTTCAGGCAATGAGGTCCTAATCATCAAATTCGTAAAAATTTAAATATTGTATAATTCAAACAATAAAAAACAAAAGAAATAGTGAATGAGTGACATCATCGACTCTCTCATTTGGATGTAACTGGCTCATTCATATAACTATTTTGTTAAAAAATAAGCGACTGACAAATCATGGGAAAATTGAAACAATATGAAATTTGCAAAAGGTCAGTTGACTTGCGTAATATAATCTGTCCATCATGAGCGCCCGTCGGACTAATGCAATAAAAGTTCAGACAGTACGAATTTGACAGAACTCATGAAGGTTATTTACTTCGGATCATCGCAGCTCTGGTTTCCAACAATCCCAATTCCTAGACTCATAGCAGGTCTTTTGATTGCTAACCCAAAATAAATAACCACTGTGAAAGTACATGTTTCATGAAAACATGCAGTTTACTTCTGGTTGGTTAGTCTACATTACTTACTATTGCTCTCCTCTTGAATTTGTATTTTGTATTTTATTATATGAAATATGAAATATCTTTATTTTCTAGTTATTGTCATGTGAAATGAAGTTTCATTCCTCCCTGAACATGTGGAATTCCATTATTTTAACATTTTGTGCTTCAGGCAAGGAGGTCCTAATGGTCAAATTCGTAAAAATTGAAATATTGTATAATTCAAAAAATAAAAAAACAAAAGAAATAGTGAGTGAGTGACATCATCGACTCTCTCATTTGGATGTAACTGGCTCGTTCATATAACTATTTTGTGAAATATAAGCGAAACTTTGAAATGTCATAACTTTCTTATTTTACATCCGATTTTGATGACATTTTTAGCATTGTACTTGCCTGATTTTTCTTTGATTCAAATCAACATTTTTCTGAGGTGGACTTGACCTTTAATGTAGAAAGAAACCCAATTACCCATCGTTTTCATGATTCACAAAACATGAATAGCGTGTTCTCTTTTGTTTCTGCTTGCACTTTGTGCTTGCATCAATTGTTTAGTTATTGACCTACATGTATCCCTTTCATGGTTACAAAAAAGTGCTTAGAATATAAACCACTTTTTAGGTTGGAATATCAAAATTTTTCTGCCAGAGCATTTGCATTTGAATTATTTATTGTTAAGATATGTATCATCTTCATGCATGACTGCAAATATTCCTTAATATTTTGTCCCTTTAAGATTGGGCCAGAACGTATATTGAAAGTTTTTAGCAGTAATTATCTAGTTACGTACGCATCTTGTTCAGGATCACAAAAATTGTTGAAATTGATAAATTTCAAGAAAAAATACATAAAATTTGAATAGGGCTTGTGAGAATACATGTTGTTTCAACAGAATAATGCTAATAATGAATGTAGAACTCCCCCTTCAAAGAAACGAACAAAAATTAACTTTGAGCGGCCGATCCGAGAAAATTTTTTGGAAAAATTCTGTGCCCCCCTCCCATTAGCAATAGATCATGGATCCGTATTAAGTGGTTTTAGTTCTAAATAACTTCAATTCTTCAACAAAAAACAAAATAACAACTCCAATATTCTTCGATTAATGAGAAAACAGTTAAAAAACTCTCAAAACTTATTTTAAACAGAGCATGGGGGTGCAGATGCTGGGTCAGGAAAAGGGCCATGCTTTTTGTGATTCAGTGTTTTTATTAATTCAGTGGTTTGAGTTAAAAATAGCTTCAATTTTTCAAAATAAACAAGAAGGCAATGGGATTGACAACTCATAAAAAAATATCTAAAAATTAAGTTTTTTTCAAGCAATAAAATGATATATACTAAGCTAAAAAAGAGCACTTTTTAAACAGAAAACCAAATAAATGTATCAAGTTTTAACCTGTTATATCTTTTATCCTTTTCTCTGAAGCACCTTGAACAACTACATGTAAGATTCAAAAGCGTGCTATACAAATCTAATTCCTTATTATATTCTTATACATACATGTACATGTAGGCGAATCCAGGTGGACCCAAAGCCCCCCCCCCATTGACGGAGCAAAAAAAAGGAAAAAGGTGAAAGAAAGGGGAAAAAGAAGGTAAAAGAGAGCAGAAAAGAGGAAAAGACAAGTAAATGAAATAAGGAAAGGGACATAAGTCAATCATTATTGACACTAAACATCCAACTTGGTGAATATTTCATGGTTTGAAGAGGTAAAAAGATGTAGTGATAGAGGTTCAAAGAGTGAAAATAAACAGACCACAGTTCCAAAAATCAAAGATGGCATCCAGAATGGCTGCTAAAGCCTAAAAATCCTCAATCCAGGGAATAAATTTGCTGAATACAAATTTGAATAGCATTTTTGGTCAGAGACAAGTTCTCAAATAAGTAATGTACAGTCCTATGTATAAATATGCTATATACAAAGACTTTATGCATAGCAGTCTTTCAAAAATGTGGAGCAAATTGCGATACCAAGAAAATTATTCCATGCAATTCATCTATTACTTACATTAAAGTTTTTTATATTCTATTCATTGGTTTTAACGGTCAAGTAATACACTAGGACATGGATAGTCAGTGGTCAAGTTTGTCCACAAATCCAAGATGGCTTCCAAAAATTGAATCTAAAATGGCTGCTTTAACTAGTTCATTTGATATCTGCCTGAGAAGTCTGATATATGATTTTTGTGTCCAAACAGTTGTTTGAAGGGTCAAAAAATTTGGACAAGTTAAAAGGACATTTAGTAGTCAAGTATGACCAAATGTCCAAAAATGTAGTCTAAAGTGACTGCTGTTACTGAAAAATTATATTACATAATACCCACAGGCATGCAGCCAAGTGAAAGACCTGAATCCCTTCTCTGTTCTGAGATTAGCCTTGATTTCCCCATGATTTGTCAATGAAAGTTCGCTTTAACAGACCATAGTACATGTGCATTAACTCAGAATGAAAAATATAATTATTACTACTTCCAGTTTCACTGAGCTGGGATAGAATGCTCATGTCCCATACACATGCTATCTGCCCCTGAAACTGCTGGAACTGGCCAGGCATATCCTAGACCAAAAGCTTCAGTCTCTCTTATATTGGCTGTTCTGCTGAACTCTGCTGGCTCCACTCACCAATTACAAAGACCGAATCAATGGCTATATGTTTGTATTATTCAGTAAACTAGCTGAAGTACATGTAAGTCACTGATTTTTTTTTCTTCCTTTTAAATTCATATTTTCCTGTTTCGGTGCATTTCAGGCCCAAACGGACTTTATTTTGGTGTTGTTATTTTTACAATATTTTACAAAATAAAGACAAAATTGATGAGCCCCGTGGGGGGGAGATTTTGCATTGTTGACCCCCTAATGGAGGCTGCACAATCGCGAGTCGTCTGTGTACGAGGAGAAATAGAAAAAATCTAAATGTTGAAAACTCCTCAAAACAGACAGCTGTCAGCTAACTAACTTTAGCCTGTTTAGGCACATCAATGCCCCGGGGGGGGGGGGGGGCACTCAGTATACAACGCATAGTGGGTATGTGCCGCGGCCGCAGAGGGGACCCTATTTTTACACTCAAATTTCTGTTCCAAGGCTTAGCATTTTTGCCTTATTGGGAAAAACAAAGAAAGCCGCTCCAAACCATATCATTTTTTTCTTATCGTGAAAAAGGAAGAAAGAAATCCGCTCCAAAGCTTCGCATATTTTCCGTTACGCCGTTCCGGTCGCACTGATCTGCTACATTGAGCCCCAATTTTGATGAAAAGCGGCAGCAGAGCGCTGTCCCGACTATCACCTCAGCGCCCGTGCTGCCGGGCTAGCTGCATGCACGCATGCTCGTTCCAACTTCCATAGGGATGCATATTTTACGCACTCACAACATGCAGGCGACCTGTTCCAAGGACCCCTGTTGTCACAAATATTTGTAGACCAAAAGCTTCGGTCTCTGTTTTGTTGGTTGTTCAGCTGAACTTCGTTGGCTTCACTCACCAAATACAGAGACCGAAGTTCTAGCGCGATCTGTACAGGGGACTCAATGGCCATATGTTTATGTACTTAAGATCGGATAAAACGGGGAAGTGAATTTGCGCGACAGCCGAGGTAAGTCACTGTTTTTGTTCCTTTTAACTTCATTTTTCTCCGTTTTTTGGCAATTGATGCCAAGAGGGAATATAAGTTTGCACTCTGGTCACTATAATTTTCGAAATTTTTATTCATTAAAGACAAAAATTGAAAAGCCCCGACGGGGGGATTTTGCATTGCAAGTCCCCTAATGGTGGCTGCACGATAGCGAGCCGTCTGTGTACGAGGAGAATAAAAAAAAAATGTTAAAAAAACTCCTCGAAACAGACGGCTGCCAGCTGTCTAAAATATTTGTAGTTCCGTAGCCAGTTTCGAGGACCCTCCTTTTTACAATTAACCCGCTCCAAGCCGAGGCCCCCGTTTTTTGTCTCGCCCACGGCACATCCTTTCTACTTTTGTGGTCGAAAGCCCCCCCCCCCCCCCCCCCGGATCCGGCATGCACTCCAATCAATACAACGACAAGCCAACTAATCACACTGAACAATTCGTAGGATGAGTGTCTTTCACCATCCATCTCACGCACGAAGGTTAGGGAGAAAAGGACTTAACTGGCCTGACAAAGTCAATGATTCCTCCAATATCAAAGCTCGGTGGGTTGCTCAGCATGATTGCCACTTTGACACCATCAAGACCATGTCCATGGTTCAAATTTAAAGTGGAGGCAAAACATGGACCAACACGGCAACAGGCAATACAATAGCATCATCACTGCTGCTGCTAGAGCTAGCTCCGGATCCGGCAGTTATGCATGGTAAAGGATATGGGAGCAAGTAACCAAAGTGCTTTTTCTATTGGAAGTGGTCACGTGTAATAACATAGTATAGTCTACGCTTGCAGACCTTTATCAGTTATCACCAAAGTTCACAAAGTTTTGAACACATGTACATGTACTTGTTTTCTGACGCCCGGTTTTGACACTTATTTCTGGCGCGCTAATCACTCACTAATGCCCCCCCCCCGATGCTGGTTCTATCCGAAGATCCGCCCCTGGGATAGTACGTCACATCATATTTCTCAACGCTGGCTGTTTGGATACAAGAAAACTGCTAACAAAAGGAGTCCACAGTTGATTGTTAATTGTAATAAGTGGCATTATCCAAACCAGTGTTTTTTTTACTTGCGTTAAATGACCGGGGGTTGATTCACGCCCCCGCCCAGAGATCTCGGCCGCCGATCGCGCGAACTTATCGTGAAAATTGGCATGATTTTTTTTGGGGGGGAGGGGGGCAGTGGCGTACCTAGGATTTTTCACAGGGGGCAAAAACGTCTGCCAAAAAAAAGTTCTTCAATCACAAATAAAGGATTTAATACCAGAAAAAAATGACAAAAAAGGTCTTCAAGCTCGTCAGGGGGGGGGGCAGTGATACGTCCCTTTCATGGGTTGTGGCTCGTCGGGGGGGGGGGGGGGGGGGCATGATAATAGTGGATGAGATCTACAAAGCTGTAGGCCTATCATGAGGATAATTTTTCCGAAATCATCCAATAAATCAGAGATGCTTGAACCATTTTGATTTTGCTCTAATCTAATTCACTATGAATAATATAGAATACTAATTTTGCATGGTATTGATATTCTTTACACCAACAATTACAAATGAAGAATATATATCCTGGTAAAAAAAATGAAGTTCTTTTTATTTAATTATTTCATACATTTCTTATTCATTTCTTTGTTTGCGACCTTTTTTTTTTTTCTCATTTTTCGCAAGATTTATAGCAGAACTTTCTTAAAGAATAATTAAGCTAAATCAATCAATTTCAACTGATGAATGATTAAGTAAAAATGTGAAGTGGGGGGGGGGGGGACCGGCGTTGTGGTTTAGTGGTTACGACTCGGGTCTTTCAATCAGATGGACGTGGGTTCGAATTCCAGCCATGGCGTGTTAGCTTCATCAAGAAATTTACCCACATGTGCTGCTCTCGACCCGTGAGGTGAACTTATGGGTACTCGGGAGGATTGCTTTGTATATGGCGGCTCAGCTGCAGCCGGTGTAATAATAAATGACACCAAGTATCAAGCTTAGCGCAGTAGAGTAAATGCAATTATAGAAGCGGCGCTTTATAAATATAAATAATTGTTTGACTTTGTACAAAAAATCACGTGTTTGAGCAGTCTGATGGGAGTGCGAAATTTTCAAACCGCATACCCGGGCACCATTAAAAAGATGTGCAAGATTTTAAAGATTCGGATAAGAACATTTTTTAATTGTTTTATGGTTGAAGGCCTTTTCTTTTTTTTGCTTGCCAAAATATCCTACAAAAAATTGCCCCCCTTTTGGAAAATCATATTTACGCCAGCGCTTGTAAGGGCTTGTGAGACACACACAGTGACGTCATGCAATCACATTTATATCTGAACTATTTTCCCCGGCCAAGGGCGCCGGAAGCGGGGGGGGGGGGGGCAGCGGGGCACTTGCCCCCCAAATGAATTTTTTTGGGGCAAAACGAGATTCCCCCCATGTGCCCCCCTGAAAGTTGAAAAACGATAAATTATTTAAGGACAAGAGTAAACGATGAAGGCACTTTTCTGCCTAAAAACTGTCATTTCCATGGTCAAATACATTATCATAGTAAGCCTCGCGTCTTTTGACGAACAGTTCCTCTGTGAAACATACCTTTGATAAGCCCCTTTTCCATCTTATTACAGTGTGATAACGTTTAACCTTTTAATGAATACATTTCAGACTAAAACCGAATGGCAAGGTAATTTTTTAATATCTAAACTTACAAATTATGAAAAAGATGCATGATATCCTCTTAGATAAATGATTTGATTTTATATATTTCGATCTAAAAAGTTAAAGTTCACTGTGAAGGATTAATCATAACTCATGAAAACTATTCTTTATACTGAGTACGCGAACAATGAAAATATTCTTATATTCCAAGTACATGTAAATTTGGAATAAAGGGAAAGTGAATTGGCTTAACAAAGGTATGATTTTACCGCATATAATTCCGAAGCTTCGTAATAGACCAGTTCATAGTTACTTCATGGGCAATTTTGGTCAAATGACCTTTCATTTCTTTCATCATGATAGGCAAGTTTCAAAGCAAGATATTACGTAAGCTTGCCTTACATAGCAGGATGAAGAAATTGAATAGACCAGGTGACTAGAATAGCACACCAGTGAACACTTAACGAAGGTATTTGTTGCATTCCTACTTTGAATGCATATCTTAGCATGTTGCACAATGTACTTGACAAACTGTGAAATACCAGTCGTTCGTGGAAGCATTGTTGTTTTTTGTGGATGTAAATAAAAACGACAATTCAAAAGAATACATGAATAATCAAGACATCAAAGTTGGTGCTTATCGCATTAGATTTTAAAGCACCATGTCACTTTAGTACAAATGACCTTCTTCTGATCATGCGTAGAATCTTTTTATCATGCGCAGAAAGGAACTACGAACTGGCTTATTATATTCCGAGGTTCGTATTTCCGAAGGTTCGTAAATTCCGAAGGTTCGTCAATCCGAAAACGAAACAAGGTTCGTAATTCCGAAGATTCGTTAATCCGAAAACGAAATAAGGTTCGTAATTCCGAAGGTTCGTTAATCCGAAAACGAAATAAGGTTCGTTAATCCGAAAATTAAATAAGGTTCGTATTTACGAAAATGAAAATAATTCATTTTGGTAACAAAAACGATGTTGTCATTACAAGATTACACGATATTATGCAATGATAGTAATAACGATCGATGATACATGCGTGTGTTGTGGCCAAAAACATGTATTTCATTATGAATAGGCGCCCTGATCAAGCATAGGCTGATTTCAATTTTATCTGAGCAATGGTGGAAATCAGACTAACCTTAGTTTTCAGGTTTAACCAGAGTTTTCTCAGGTAAAAATTTTTATGCAACAGGCAACAGAAAGTAATCTTTTAAGGACTGCATTTAGTGACTCATGAATACAATATATATTTCACGAACTAAATAATGAGAGCGCGAACCGCAAGCTTAAAATTTGTGATATTCCAACCTGAAAACTTGACATTTTATATATATTTTTTTAACCAGTAATAGAATGAGTTCCTCAATAAACAATACTTGATGCGAGCGAGAAACGTGAGCCAAATTTTTCCGATTTTCCAACCTGAAAACTGGACATTCTAAGCATTCTTGGAAAAAAATAATAGCTGGGAGAACACTTTTCAGAACTGAAGTGGCTTCCTTGGGTAAATAATATCTATATCAATATTATCATTCTAGGCCTACATGAAATTTCCAAAAGTTTGATTACGTGATTCGCTCGCAACATCTCACAAGGATGCCCTTTAATCAGTAATTGACCAAAAAAGGGGAATTTTACATCTTCAGATTTGACTTTTCCCCCAAACCGCTTGCTCGCTACGCTCGCAGAAATGAAACGTAAATATATAACTTATCAATCAGTGATCACTCAAAAAATTTTGCTCAATTTAATTACTACAAAACACACAACCTCTTTACACAGATCATAATCTCATTGTGAAAATATCCGTTTGCACCAAATTGCCCCTATTGGCCCCTTTTTTGGCTTTGCCCCCCCCCCCCCAAAAAAAGAAAATACGTTCCGCCGCCACTGGTTGAAACACGCATCTTCTTCATGGCTAACTGCAAAAAGTTCTTAAAAATGTCCCCTTTAGATCAGGTCAGAGCTTATATATTTTAAATTTCTGTTTGCGCTTATTGCTCGCAGTTATTATCTAAATGTAGTTACACAGGCATCTCGTTTTGAAGATCACAAACATATTGCCCATCATATTAAAAAAAAATATAGCTCGCGCTCGCATTATTTAAAAAGGGTTTATCATGTTATTACATATTTACTTTATTTTATATATAAGTATAAAGGTAATTATTGACTGTTAGGACTACCCTTTCAAAGAAACAAACAAAAATCAACTTTAAGCTGGCGATCGAGGAAAATATGGCTGAAAAAAATTGCCCCCCCCTTATTTGACGAATGTTGGATCCGCTGGGAGGGAGGCAGGTGGCACTTGCACCCCAAAAATGAAATAAAAAACAGGAAATGAATATTTTCCAAAATGGGAAAGTTCCTTTTTCATGTTTTTTTTCAAAATAAAATACTCTTTTTAAAGTATACAAGTTAAGTTTTCAGGATGGAATATTGCAAATTTTCAGCTTGCGCTTCGCACTCTCATTCGATTGGTGAAATATGCATCCTAAAGTCACTAAATGCTTTCTTTAACAGGTTTCTTTTCTGGTCAGTATGTTTAAGCTCGCGTTTTGCGCTCGTGTTAATTCTTTAGTTAGATGCACATCTTTTTAATGACAGCAGAAATCTGCTCGGATTTTTAAAACTTATTTTCATTTTTTTATAGAAAAGCCTAAATATACATTTTGCCATAATAAGAAGTCACTTCAAAAAAGTTTTTCTCTAGTTAATCACTATCAAACACACAATGACTTCAAGCAGATGATTATCTTAAGGTGAAAATATCACCAAAGTGCCCATTTTGACGTATGAGTTTCATTTTTTGGCTTTACCCCCAACGAAAATTCGTTCGGCCGCCCTTGCCTTCCCATCCTCATAACAATTGAACGGCAACAATTTCCCCCGCCCCTCCCTTGCCTCTGCCTCTGCTTTCCCGGTTTTCATTTTTCGGATTAACGAACCTTATCTTGTTTTCGGATTAACGAACCTTATTTCGTTTTCGGATTAACGAACCTTCGGAACAACGAACCTTATTTCGTTTTCGGATTAACGAACCTTCGGAACAAAGAACCTTAGGCCTATATCGTTTTCGGATTAACGAACCTTCGGAACAACGAACCTTATTTCGTTTTCGGATTATCGAACCTTCGGAACAACGAACCTTATTTCGTTTTCGGATTATCGAACCTTCGGAATAACGAACCGTCGGAATAACGCCACAAATGTTCGGATAAACGAACCCTTTTTCGTTTTCGGATTAACGAACATCGAGGTATAGGCAATTTACGTGTTTCGGAATTACGAACCTTCGGAATAAAGAACCTTCGGAATTACGAAGTGTAACCGATTTTTATGGGTATGGAACATTCTCGTCTAACCGTCTATGCACTAAATTTACTTAAAAGTATCCAGAGGCGATTTTCTTTTTTCGTCATTTTTATTAGTTATGAAATTGACAATGGCCATCGATGTCATCAATGTCATCACTCTTTGGCTGGCATATAGGGCTAGATGCGAGTTCGAGAATAGTTGGGCCGGTATGCCTTTTCGTTTCCTAACCAAGTTCTTAACAAAAACTAACTGTTTATATATATTTCGAAATTCGAGGATACGTGTGTATAATTATGTATTTTCCATAATAAAAGAGCACAAATAGTAGGGGGACATTTGATATTATGTACCCCCTTTCCAAGGGGACTCGTCCCCATGCCCCCCCCCCCCCCCCGAGATTTCCGCCCATTGTGATGGGGGAGCTTTTGCATTTTCTAGAATAAAATTGAAAGATTTCGTGCACACTTTTGGTAAATTTTGTGAATTTTGTCCTCTCGATCGGCGGCCCTCGGCTGCGTACGGTCATGTTTGTCATCTTAAAGTCTTTAAAAGGCATATATTACATTGGTTTGAAACAATTGAGTTTGCAATAAGGCTCGTAATTTGCTGGAACTCCGACCCTGATCATGAAGAAACACCAGTCTGGGTCAGAAGGGAGGAAACAGAAGGAGCAAAAAGAACTCCAAGACTGTTTAATTCTCAAGAAATTTATTTTTGAATGCTCTTGGAAACGCACCTTTTACACTCAATTTTTACACAAAGTTCTTACCGTGGGGGGGGGGGGGTCCCACACTCTCTCCCGCTCGATCGCTTCAGTATCTCACGCTTTCAAAAATATTGTTCCCCCTTTCGGGATTTTGCCCCCCCCAAAAAAAAAAAAAAAAAAAAAAACCTGAAAGTGTTCCGGCTCGCCTGTCCCCGGCCATGATAATACATAACATTTATAATGCGCTTACTCCTGATGTTTCTAAGCTCACATGTGCTCTGTTAATAGTTTGTACTTGGGTTTAAAAAAAAGCAGGGGATTATGAAGCAGGTAATACAACTATACTAATAATCAAAAATCAAAACTGGTGTGCACCTCCAATTGACCAATCCACAACTGTGAATCATGTATTAAACAGGTAGATTTTGAGTTAGGGTCTTCAACTGATTCACAGACTTAAGGGGCAATTGAAGAAAAAGCGCGGTCAATATATTTTTTAGAGGTTCGATGTCCAGGAGTTAAGTGCATTGTAGACGATGAACGAAGAGGTCTTGATGAGGTACTAGAGCGTAAGGAAATGAGATATGTAAGATATTTTGGGGCTTGGCCATAACACTTTAATAGCCTCCGAGCCAGTCTAAATTTGATTTAAAGGAAAGCAGCTGGGGCGCTACTTATTGAAGAACTTGCAATAAAATGTGATTTCCTATATACATAATCATCAAGAAATATTTAACAGAAAACCCTTTCCTCGGGAAGAAAATTTATAATATAATTAAATAAAACTGGCGAGTATTATAATTAAATACAATATGATTTGTTAGAAAATTCTGGGGGTGCCCTCACTCCCCTGCATGGATGCAAGGGAGAAGCTAGGCTTACCTGACATGCCTTTTACCTGTACAACGGAACACTACTCTAATTATTTCATGGAGCTTAAAGCCTGTGTATAGCTTTGGTAAAGGGTCAATAATGTGATTGATAATCGAATATCATCTAATATGACAGTCTAAATGAAGCGTAGAGACCGTTAGATATTTTTCCAACTGCACTTCTCTGAGAAAATTTCAAATATTCAAATGTTGGATATACAGCGCCCTCTCTCGGCGATGCTTGTTTTAAATTAAAAAATGGGCATTCAAGCACTTATCTTATAAATTTAGTGATTAGATATCCAAAAGTTACAGACAAAGAACATATCTTGAAAGTTTCAGCCCATTCCATGATTCGAAATAGGATTTAATTGAAAGACAAAAACACACAGATATTTTAATTTGATCGGGTGACCCGATCAAGTTAAATTTTCATGTAAAATCGCAAAATTTATCCTGTAAAACACACATTTTCATTTCATATCCTCCACATCATAACTGTTATAGGGCATATCCATTCATATTAGCTAGCCATGAATTGGAATAGTGATAGGTGCATTTTGGTGGATTTACCAAAACTATACACAAGCTTTAAACTTTAGTACCAAACAATAGCACACAGGGTAACCCAGTGCAGAATCGTGGGTCCCGGTATGGGGGGCACCAGCAAAATTTTTGAGTCACAATAGTGGGTGCACTTAATAGCCAGGTATGCTGACCTAATAAAGACATTTTAAAGACTATGCCATTTAAAATAAAAGCCCGAAGTGAGTGGAAACATAATTTGCTGCATATTGAATTGAAACTGTGTGTTTTAATTACCACTGTTTAACCCCCTTGAGCATGATTATTTCAAACAGGCAATACGAGCGCAAGAAGTGATAAACACCAATAGGCACTAATTAAGCAAATTGTGTTTGTTAAAGTTATGAATTTGTTTGAATATAAAATAGTATGAAATAGATTTTTCTTCTCCCCCCAACTACGTTCCTCTTTCTCCCCCCCCCCCCCCGTTGTTGTTTTGTTTGCCAGCTGACTGCAGGGGGGCACATGCCCCCATGCAAGCCTCCCGTATACGCCACTGCCACTGCCTTTGAAGGCCAGGTGAAGCCACTTTCACGGTTAAAATGAAAAGAGATTTGTGCCGAAAATTGATCATTGGGAATATTTCAAATTTTATTTTATCACAAAATAATTTGGATTACATGAAGTACACGACAAAATGTATTTCAAAGCCGTATCATGTCACGGAGGGGCAAAATAATGCATGAGCTCTATTAAATTTGAAAAACTCTAGGAAATTGACAAGTTTACGTCATCATTTTATAAATTTCCACACACTTCCACATTACAAAAAAATGAAGATGAGTTTAAGGGAATGTATCAGTTTGTGGGGTTATGTGACAGATGTGGTCGATTGCGGCCAGTCTAGTAATTTCAAATATTGCAATAATTATTTTGCTGTTAAAGAAAAAATCTGCTATAATACCCGACCAGAGACAAGGAAAGTAATATATCATTACAAAAGTATAGGCCTGTTGTATCAAACCAGATAGGGTATAGGGATCTATTGGCTACAATCTGCAAGAAATATTAAATGAAACCTATGTCTGACATATTTTATCCCGGTCCCTAGTGGCATCAAAATGAGATGGTACTCCAGCCTTTTTTTCTTCTTTGAGTCCGTGTCTGTATACTTAGTGTAAATACAAAGGAATATGCGCACTGGCGTAAGGGTTGAGACATGACGTAGGTTATGTAGAAAGAAAGTGACCATTTTAATAAAAACAAAATATAATTGTGGTAAATTCAGTGGCGTACCTAGGATTTTCCACGGGAGGGGGGGGGGGGGCAAAGCCGTCGCCAAAGAATTTGACAAGCAAAAAAAAAAGTCTTCAAGCTTGGTGTTGACGCCGCCGCCGTCGTCGTCGGAAAAGCGCCGCTTAGTCTCACACTGTTTATGCAGGTGAGACAAAAAAGGGACAGTTTTGTAGAGTCTATAAAAACATTGATTGAAATTATGACATATATATTTTGATGTTAATGGATGCTTTCGTGGTAAAATGTACCACAGTCTGGGGCACGCGCGACTGCTCCCTACATGTAGGACTGCGGGATGGGTTGGAGCCCGGGGGGGGGGGGCACTCGACCAAAAAAGTGGTCGGGGTGTGCCGCGGGCGAGACAAAAAACGGGGGCCTTGGAGCGGGCTTATTGTAAAAAGGAGGGTCCTCGGAACGGGCTTCGGAACGACAAATGTTTGTGAAAAAGGGGGTCCTTGGAACGGATCGCCAGCGTGTGAGCGCGTCTGCATCCCTACGGAACGGTCATGCGTGCATGATGCAACTAGCGCGGCCTCCGCCGGGGAGCTCTGCGGCCGCTTTTCACCAAAATTGCACCTCATTCAACGCGATCGGAGCGGCGTATTAAACGAAAATATGCGAAGCTTTGGAGCGGATTTCTCTCTTCTTTTTTCTCGATAAGAAGAAAATGCTGTGCCTTGGAGCGGCTTTCTTTGTTCTTTTTCTCAACAAGGCAAAAATGCTATGCCTTGGAACGGAAATTTGAGTGTAAAAATGGGGGTCCCCTCCGCGGCACATACCCACTATGCATTGTATACTGAGTGCCCCCCCGGGTTGGAGCAACGAGGATTCATGTACTATAGAGGCTGTGTGCACACAACAATAGACCCCAAGCCCTATGCACTCATCCATGCTTGGGTGCACAACTCAGCAGAGCTGCGTTGTAAGGCCAGCCAAGATTAACGTTCACTTGGAGAATCGACCGGTGCGAGACGAGGACATCTGTAAACTACCAACCGACTTCGCCCTTCGAGTTAATTCGTCAACATCCCGGACCCCGGGCATCCACCCAAGAATACTTCACATCACAGCATATATACATCACAGCAACATTCTACAAGTTTCTTTGGCCTGCTGTTTGGTTTCCTATTATTTTCACCGTGCCTCGCACCAACTTTTGTCTGGTGAGTATATGAGCACTTTCCTTCTATTAACCCACTTTCCACCCTTCCTTCCCACAAGCAAATTATATCCAACATTCTTTTTATTTTACCACTCTTTGAACACTTATCTTTCCAATGCAATTTAAAAAAAAAATGTTCGTGCTTGAACGAACACGGGATGTTTTTGTCGGAGATTCGAAAAGAGGCTTGAGCCAGAATGGCGGAATATGAGTATAATGATCAGACTTCTTGCTGATCAGCAGACCTCCTCTTAACATGTGCCATGCATGCTTTTCGAATTATGCTGTCAAAGTTTGTTTTAAAAATCCTTTATTACTTGGGTTAATTTTTTTTTCATTTAAACTTCTTTTAACTTTGAATTTCCCTTCATAAGTAAGAAAAGAAGACTTTTCGTCAACCCAAGCAAGAAGATTTGCATTATTAATTGGGAAAACTTGTAATTATTCAAACCCTTCTATTATGTGAAACAAGTTATGGTATGGTACCTTTAAAATACATGAATCCAAGGGGTTATTGATTCCTTGACCAAGTTTAATTACATGCTTGACAGGACAAACAGGACTCTTCATGTCTTTCAATAATTTGCAATGGTGTATTGAGTCATTTTGAAGGAGCAAGATATGGCAGATCGGGTAAAATGTATTAAAAAGTTGTTAAGCTAGCAAGCAGAAATTTCCACGTTTTCATTAAAGTATCAAATTTTGGGTTTTTTTACATCCTATTCAGAAAAATCTTTTCATATGTCACTATGTTTTCTGTTATTTTTCTTTCCACTTTTGTTTTTTTTCCCGAGCCCACACCCATCAGAATATGCCACTGTTGTAGCACACAATGAAAGGATTTGAAAAAAAAATACACGCTCTCCCATACTTCGGTTGAAAAAGAAATGTTTTTTTGCTTGAAGAAGGAATATTCAAAAAGCTAAAAGAGAACATAATAAACAACAACAAAACAATTCAAGCAAATAAACACGTTTGAAAATGAATTTTGACCGCATAATTTTAAAATTATGGCAAAGATTATGAAAAGGTTGAGAGAAAGTTTGCTTATTGATACGAATTCCGATCATCATAATCATCATTTTATGCCATTTGCCTCCATTTTAACCCCAGACAAATTCCTTCCGTGTTCGCTCAAGCATGAACGGAACTATTTTTTTAATAACATTTGAAAGATAAAACTTCAGAGCACTTATTAACACCAAAATATAGACATCATAATTTGAAAACAAAATTTTTTATAGACTTTTCAAATCTGTCTCGTTTCTTTGATACGCACTGTATATTTCAAGCACTTTGTAGGAAAGTTGTGAGGTTAATGTTGATCGCACGTAAGAAAGAGCTGATATTTTTTCATTACTATATATTACCTTGAGTTTGAAATAGGACCGGGATATCCTTAGGACATGCATATGAAAATAGCTATCCCTCTTGCTAAGCGTGACGTGAAACAAAAGGGACAAATATTTTTTTTAAATGAATATCTGTTTAATGCTAATGAGGATGCGAAATCTGATGACATTATGGCCTGAAAACTGGACATTCCAAGCACTTTTGTAATTATAAATAGGATGCATCAGCCATCAGTTTATGTATCTTAACCATTAATGCGAGCGCAAATCGCGAGTCAAAATATTCGATAAACTGTCATGAAAAGGGGATTTTATAGTTTGAGACATAACTCGCCAATCAAAATACGAGCGTACACTGCTATGTAGCAGATAAATTTTGACAATAAGACCTGAAAAGGATATTTTGAAAACTTTTTTTGGAATACACGAGAATAATAGGTACCTGATCAAGTTTTGCGAGCGCGAGTGCGAGCAGAAAATGATTATATTCAGACCAGAAAACATACATTTTTACAGAGCACTTTTTAAAAATTAATTTGTAAATTAAACAAAATGATCAAAGTTCGATTTCCGAGCTAAAATATGTTTTCTTCACTGAGTTAAAAATTTGATATGTTAAGCTCCATGAGCAAAATATGTAAAGGCAATGCGAGCGCGGAGCACGAGCGATAATTTTACATAGAGTTATACGAAAGAATAAAAACAAATCATTTTCCAAGTCTTCCCCTTATCTTGTTTCATTCAATCATCTTCGTCTCTTTCCCCTTTTTTCACTCTCTTTTCCCCATTTTCTTGCTTTCCCCCTTTTTTTCATTTTTTTTGCTCCGCCAATAGGGGGCCCAGGCCCCCTGGATCCGCCAATGGAAAAAATGTATTAAAGGCATTGTACTTACAGTGTTGCTTACACAAATCTAGTTCAGCTGCTTTTCTAGTGCAGCGATGGCCTTTTTTTGTTTTTTCTGAACACCTTCCCACTCCTCCTCCTCGGGCCACTCTAACGTTTGCACGTACCATCCTCCGAATCCTATACAAGGAGAATGTAAATAATAATGGTAAAGGTAATGGTTATGGTTTAATCAAAATTCATTCGCAGTCAAAGGCTGAATTGCAGAATATTTTACAAAACAAGCACAAGAATATATGATAATCAATTGCGTAATGACACAATGCATAAGAAATTAAAATATTTAAAGGTCAAGTCCACCTCAGAAAAATGATGATTTGAATCAATATTAGAGAAACATCAGACAAGCACAATGCTGTAAATTTCATCAAATTGGATGTAAAATAAGAAAGTTATGACATTTCAAAGTTTGGCTTATTTTTAACAAAATAGTTATATGAACGAGCCAGTTACATCCAAATGAGAGCGTCGATGATGTCACTCGCTCACTATTTCTTTTGTTTTTTATTGTTTGAATTATACAATATTTCAATTTTTACGATTTTGACGATTAGGACACCATTGCCTGAAGCACAAAATGTTAAAATAATGGTATTCCACGTGTTCAGGGAGGAATGAAACTGCATTTCACATGGCAATGACAAGAAAATCAAAATATTTGATATTTCGTATAATAAAATACAAAAGAAATAGTGAGTGGGTGATGTCATCAATTCCCTCATTTGCATACCGACCGAGATGTGCGTATCACTGTTTTGTGAAATGAAGCGAAACTTTAACATTTTCAGTGTTATGCTTATTGAATTTTTCTCTTTTTATTCAAATCAAGTTTTGTTGGGGTGGACTTGTCCTTTCAAAAAGCTTGTTTTGAAAAATGTAAATAATATCTTGTTGATATTTATTTACTCTATACGACTATTACTATGTTGTTATATTATTACCTTTGTGTATTGTATGTATGTATTTTGTAATTCTGATACTGATGTGAATGTATAAATAAATGAAATAAAAAAAGTGAACATAAACATTAAAACATTACAATTTTATTAAAAAATGCACGGTGAATTCACTTCACCTAACCTATGGAAAAAAAGTAATGAAAACCAAAATGCAATATTGTTAGAAGTATTGAGGCATAAAACAGACATGACCTAACGATTGTCCGGCCCCATCATTGTGCATCTCTTGAATGAACTGTCCATTCAATAAGAAATGGAAAATAAAAATTCCGATCAGTTCTCGTAATCATGAAAAAGACGTGTATCTAACCAAAGAAGCTCCTTTTTTTAAAGCGTTTTTTTTTTCAAAATGAAATGTGCCCTTATTCAAAATTAGATACTCTCTTTGAAGAACAACATACTACATTTCAGGTAAGAAAATTATGCTTTTTGCTTGCGTTCATCCCAGTTATTATGTAGTAAGGTACTCGCCCTTCTTCTGGTTACAAAAATGCCTATGTCCAGTTTTCTGCAGGAATACCACTATTTCGGCTCTCGCTTCGTGCTCGCGTTAATTCTTTGGTTAGATACACAGCTTTTGCATGATTAGGAGAACTGCTCGGATTGTTTTTTTTTCATTTTAATTTCTTATTTAAATGTCCCAAAGTCTGAGCTTGCGATTAGCGCTCGCAACATCTAGCACGGGCTGCCCTTTTAACAGTATGACCCGATTAGCTCCATGACCCAAAAGCGAGTTTTAGAACTTTTCAGATTTGAAAACAATCCAAACCGCGTAAAAATCCAAAATAATCAGAAATCACTGTAAAAAGGATTGCCTCAACTGAATTACAATAGGAATGCAAAGCACACAGCGACATCACAAAAAATAATCTCGATCGTGTTGGAAGTCGCCAAAAGGCCCATTTTGACATGATTGCCCCCTTTTGGCTATGCCCCCCCCCAAAAAAAAATACGTACCCCTGCTCCCATATACCTTCCCAAACTAATAACATTTGAACAGTGTTTATACCTACCGCTCTTTCCCTTAAGGTTTTCCTGGCTTCGCTACAGATAATTTCATTTTTGAATAAACGAACATTCGGAATACCGTGAACCTTACAAGGGCGCCGGAAGCGGGGGGGGGGGGGGCACTTGCCTCCCCCCAATAAAATTTTTTGGCCGCAAAACGATATTTAGCCCCCCCCCCCATGTGCCCTCCTGAAAGTAGAAAAATGATAAATTATTTAAGGACAAATTAAAGTAAACGAAGGCACTTTTCTGCCTGAAAATTGTCATTTCCATTGTCAAAAAAAATTGCCCCTGACGGGGCAAATACATTATAGTAAGCCTCGCGTCTTTTGACGAACAGTTCCTCTGTGAAACATACCTTTAATAAGCCCCTTTTCCATCTTATTACAGTGTGATAACGTTTAACCTTTTAATGAATACATTTCAGACTAAAAGCGAATGGCAAATAGTGGTCCACCAATGATTAGGTTTATAACTCTATGTTGCTGGCTGTGTCGTCTAAAGCCAGGCTGACACTTGCACGACTTTTGGCAAAGATTTTGTCGTGGAATGTCGTGCCATTTTGGGGCACGAACAGGGAGGCTCCCGCACTGTTTACGACTTGTTCAAGCATAGTTCACGACAAGTTCACGACGATTTCACGAATAGTTGACGAATGCGTGCTCGTCAGTGTCTGCATTGACACGAACTGGCACGACGAGTTCATGTATAGTTTGCACAAAGTTTACGCACTTTCCGCATTGGCACGACGAGTTTACGCAATTCGGACGGTGTAGTGCTGAACTATTCGTGAACACGACGTGAGCTGTTCGTGAACTTTTCGTGATAGAAGTCGTGGCATGGCGCGCACTGCCATGCATTGGCACGCATCCCGCATCGTCCAGACGAGTTCACGAACAGTTTGCGCATAGTTCACGACCCGGTCGCTAAATTTTGTCGTGACCAAAATTTTGAACATTTCAAAATTCTCGTCCCGACATGGCACGCAGTCTAGTTGCGTGTCTAGTCACGGCTAGTTTGAGCACTGGCACAACTTGAGTCGTGCCAATGCGTGACACAAAATATCATGCAAGTGTCAGGCTGGCTTCACAAACGCGCTGTCGCCCAGAAACGCTCAAACCGGACGCGCGTTTCCGTTTTACACCCTGGCGAAGGCATTTTCCGGAAAAGTAGCTAAAAAGCGACTAGTGAAGAGTCTACGTCTACGTTTGTTTACATTATCAGCTGGGCGCGCGATCCAAAGTCCGCACCGAAGTTATCCGCAGAACATACCGTACTGTCTTGCAAATGCAGCTGCATGAGCTTATACTTTCCAGGTTTGATCATTTGCATTGCCGACTTGCTGATGCCTGTCTTTCTCTCTATCTGTCTATACATCTATCTCTCAAATGCTATCTCTATCTATCTATGTAACTCAGTGCAGTATCTATCTATCTAATAATCTTCTCTGTCTCTCTCATTCTTTATCTAACATCTATCTATCTCAAATCTCTATTCATCCATCTGTCTGTCTTTCTCTATTTCTCTCTCTCTACCTACCTATGTAACTACAGTATCTATCTGTTAATTTGTCGCTCTTCTCTCTCATTCTTTATCTATCTGATATCTATCTCTCTATCCATCTGTCTGTTTTTCTCTATTTCTCTCTATCTATTTATCTATTTTTTAATGAGAGTATCTATCTATCTGTTAATTTGTTAATAATCTTCTCTGTCTCTCTCATTCTTTAATTATCTATTTCTCTCTGGCTATCTGTCTATCTATCTATCCATCTGTCTGTCTTTCTCTTATTCTCTCTATGTATTTATCTATCTATTTTTTTAACTTATCTATCTGTTAATTTGTTAATATTCTTTGTCTCTCTCCCTCTTTATCTATCTAACATTTATCTATCTCTATCTATCTATCCATCTGTCTGTCTTTCTCTACTTCTCTCTATCTATATATCTATCTATCTATCTGTTAATTTGTCTATCTTCTCTTTCTCTCTCATTCTTTATCTTTCTATCTATCTAACATCTATCTATCTGTCTCTCAAATTCTCTATCTCTCTCCCTCTCTAGCATTTTCTCTCTCTCTCTCTCTTTGTCCGTCCATATTTCTATCTACAACATCTCTCTCTCTCTCTTTCTATCTATCTATCTATCCACCTCTCTCTCTCTCTATTTCTATCTATCTATCTGTCTATCTTGTCTCTATTTATTTATCAGTCTTCTATCTATTTTTCTTCTAAGTGTATCAATCCATCAAACTTCAATTTGTCTTTCCATTATATAGGTATCTGTTTATTTTGATTTTGCCTGTCATTCTATTCATTTAGTTAATAATTTATTTTTATAAAAAAAACTATCATAAACAACGCGACTGCAAAAGCATGTTCGGATTTCACTCCTGACTGCCGCTCTCTCTGTACATGAAGTGCCGAGGAACTCTGTGCTCTGATCAGTAACTGTGCAAATTGCATGCGGTGGTGGAATCGCCCGTGTCGCACGCTGCATCCAACCAGCGACGTGTGTAGACTCTTCACTAGTCGCTTTTTGGCTACTTTTCCGGAAAATGCCTTCGCCAGGGTGTAAAACGGAAACGCGCAAACCGGACCCGATATCACTAACGCGCGTGAACAACAACTACTCGAGCAACATATGGAATCTATGTGATTGGTGATTGATTGATTGGTGGTAATTTTTTTACCTGAATGCTAAGAAAGCATTAATGCTTGTAAGAAAGCAACCAGAGGACGACGGCTTAAGGTCCTTTCCGAAGGACCTGGTACTGAGGATTAATGCCTCACCAAAGTGCACTAGCGCACCAAGTGGAAATAGAACCCGGGTCACCGGAATACGAATCCCCCGTTCTACCGAGTGAGCTATCGCGCCTCCATTTGTCATAGCTGTCAAGCCCAGAAACCATAACATCTCGTTTCAAACAACTTGTTTCAAATGTTTTATTTTCAACTAAATATAAATTGAGTTAATAAAGTGATAACAAGTCAGTGCCCCAAAGAAAATATCAAGGTCATTTCAACTCAATATAGACATGTTATCAGAAAATTACACACAGAATAATCATGTGCAGAGGATTGTAATTCATAATATGAGAAAAATGGGGAATCCCACTCGAAAGCAACTTTGAGATAATGTTTAGACATGAAAAAAAAATCATCTGTGAAAGTGTCTTATTGGCCTGACTCATATTATCCGAGATATGAATACAAATGTAAATAAAAAATATAAAAGAAAAAATAAGCGTTATAGTACTGCTCTACTATAAAAAATATCTTAAAGTTCACAGCCCCGTACTTTCCTCTATTCCTTTTCATTGGCATGATTGGAAGGCGTTTTGTCTGATACTATTTCAGCTCATTTGATATAGCACTTATGTATTTTAGATTCCAAAACTTCTTCCCATTTATCTGTTACTAATCAAATCGAGATGGCAACTATGTTCTCTGGTTCATCACAGCTTTTGTTATTCATGGACGTTTGCAAATATAAAAAAAAAACAATCCAGGAGTGGGTGGGGCTGCAAGACGTAAATTTTCGAAGAAACTTAAGACCGATTACGTTCACACTTTTGGTGAATTTTGCCCTCTCGATCGGCGGCCCCCGGCTCCATAAGACCGATTACGTTCACACGTTTGGTGAATTTTGCCCTCTCGATCGGCGGCCCCCGGCTCCATATACGGTCATGTTTTGTCTAAAGTCTTTAAAAGGCCTATATTACATTGATTTGAAACAATTTCGTTTGCAACAAGGCTCTTCATTTGCTGGAACTGTGGACCCCTATCATGAAGAAACACCATTCTGGGTCAGAAGGGAGGAAAGAAATTAATTTTTGGATGCTCTTAGAAATGCAACTTTCATACTCCATTTCTACACAGAGTCCTCACCGGGGGGGGGGGGGAGTGGGGGTTCCCACAGCCTCTCCCTCTCGATCGCTTCGGTATCTCACGCTGTCAAAAATATTGTGCCCCTCCGGTATTTTGCCCCCCTAAAACTGAAAGTGTTCCGGCGCGCCTGGAACCTTATAAATGTAAAAAACAGAATTATGGCCAATTATTTTTTTTTCAATTTCCGTCATATAGTTTACAAGCCTAGCTGTCAACCTGAAATAAATATACCAGCGAGTGAGAACAATAAGTGAGAATATACCTTTTTATCGTATAAATTATTATTCAGCTCGACTTTCATTTTCTTGTGTTATTACATGGAATCATTCATTTTTCCACACATGGATCTCTTCTGTAATGTAATAACTTGCAGCAATGAATATCTAATGCACTAAATCAGTTGCCAAATACAATTTTTTAGTTCTTGGTAGAAAGAAAATGGAATAAACTCAATTTCTTACAGCAAAATACAAAAGAACAAGTGGGGATATGATATCATAAATTTGCTCATTGATTATTCATGAAGACATACCTACTGTTTCACCGGAATAATGCAAATCTTTAAAAATAACATACTTATTCGATGTCCAATTATGTTTAAATCATATTATTTTCAGCCCGGAGCATCCATTTAAGGGATTAGTGCTAAGTAATACCTCAGCAGGCGCGTACGCAAGGGGGGGGGGGGGGTTAGGGGGTTCAAACCCCCCTTTTCGTTTTTTGTTTGTTTGTTTGTTTTTTTGCTTGCTTGTCTCCCCAGAGGTCGGTCTGGTAGACGCACGGCACGCCTACATAATAATGTATGACGCAAGAAATTGTAAGGACAAAAAGAGGGCGGATTCCCCCCCCCCCGCTCATCACTTTTTAGAGACTGGGCGGGAGAAAAAAAATCAGCTCGAAACCCCCCTTTCAAAAATCCTGCGTACGCGCCTGTACCTCAATCACACTACTAGAACTTGAATCACGATTAGAATATTGTTAAACTGAGATTATTTTGTCCATGCGCAAAATGAAAAAGATTTCTTTTTCGAGACCAATTGTTGGGTACACAGATCCTCTGAGTAATAACCTCAGTCACACTACTTGAAGTTGAATCGTAATTAGAATATCGTTTAAAAGTGAGATTATTTTGTCCAAAATAGATTTCCTAATCGAGACTAATCGATTTCAATCAGTGCATGTGTTACGCATTTCTTCATTGTAAAAATGATTTATTACGAAATGCACCTTAACGATTTGTGGAATATGAATATATCAATAAAGCATAAAAAATGACTAAAAAATATTCAAATTTCACTTTTTCCTTGTGTGCAAACACTGTTAGAAAATTTATCCTTAAAATAAAAAAAGTTCCTGCAGCAGAGTCTCGAGAACACCTGTAATCTTACCAGATTGCGTAATCTTACAGGAAATTAGTATTTGGTGTATGGAACCTTACAAATTACCTTTTATAAAACACCATTTTCCCCTTTTTAAACAGACCTGTTCTGTTAAATTGCAGAAAGTTTCCTGTTTTATTAATTTACGGTATGATTCTGTCATTGCTTTTTGCAAAATCTTCTTTCTTTTTTTGTAAAATCAGGGTATTTTTAACAGTGAACCCAACTCCCCTAATATGTTAAATTTCCTCAATCAATCAGGATTCATATCAACAAGTACAGTATATCATGATTTCCTAATCGAGACTAATCGATTTCAATCAGTGCATGTATTACGCATTTATTCATTGTAAAAATGATTTATTACGAAATGCACTTTGACGATTTGTGGAATATGAATATATCAATAAATAAAGCATAAAAAATGACTAAAAAATATTCAAATTTCACTTTTCCTTGTGTGCAAACCCAACGCCCCTAATATGTTAAATTTCCTCAATCAGGATTCATATCGAAAAGTACAGTATATCATGCATGTCAAATTCATTCCGAATGAGGAAATCGTGGATACTTACTCTGGATCGTTAAATCCCTTGAGATGTTGCCCACAAATCCCACTTTTGTGGGTCGTTCTGTGCTTGCATCTGGTACCTATAGAAAAAAATATATGTATACATATAATATACATAAGTAATCGCTGCTAACAACATGACGCAGTAAAAATGAAGTGTGGTAAACACAGACTTTTTTTACATTTCTTTAACAATTTGTTTTGAATGCTGATTGGATGTCTATCTATTGACTTGGTGAAGCTTGGTGAACTAAGTGCAACTTTGGATTTATTAATCCTGTATTTTTATCAGAAGGGTGAAAATTGTCCGGGAGGGGGGGGGGGCAATTCCATTGAGGAGGACGAGTGGATACCATGCGTGACCAAAAAATATCTCTTTTTCAAAATAGGGCACGTGACGTACGTAATGTAGTAAGGGTGTTACAAACACTAAAATAATGAAAAAGGGTACACATGTATGAATGAATGGATGAATAGTAACAGACTAAAGCTGAATGAAGCAAAAACTGAATTTCTGGTAGTAGGTTCACCATATAACCTTTGTGGGTTAGATAATATTTCTATTGATATTGGTACATCCCAAGTCTTACCATCCACTTCAATTAAGAGTCTTGGTGTATATTTGGATAGTAACATGTCTATGACACAGCAAATTGATTTTTTATGTAAATCTGTTAGGTTTCAATTAAGAAATATATGTCGCATACGAAAGTACATAACAGTAGATGCATGTCATCATGCGGTACGTAGTCATGTACTATCTCGGATCGATTATTGTAATGCACTCCTTGCAGAAGTTCCCCAAATTCATGTAAGGCGACTACAGAGTCTGCAAAACTGGGCAGCACGTATTATTCACAAAGTTGACCGTAGACATGATGCTATTCCATTAATAAGGGCATTACACTGGCTACCAGTTAAACAAATAATATTATTTAAGATTCTTTTGTATGTATATAAATCATTTCATGATCATGTACCAATGTATATCAAGGGGGCACTTCAGGTTCATTATCCTAAACGAGAAGGTTTGCGGTCTAGTGGAGATCATCTTCGACTAACCTATCAGACAACCCGGAGTAAGGCTGGTGAACGTAGTTTTACTGTTGCTGCGGCAAAAGAATGGAACAAGCTTCCCATGACATTAAGATCTGAAACTTCTCGGTACAACTACTGGAATGAATGCCTATCAATCCCTGTACCCACTTTGTGGGAAAAGGTACATAAAGCCAATTTCTTTTGTACTATCGATTCTAAACTCCGTTCCTTTTACTTTAAGATTTTTCATAATACTATAGCTCTAAATGCATTTCTGTATAAAATCAAAAGGAAAGATTTACCAAACTGTACATTTTGTGATAATGAAGAGGAATCAATAATTCATCTGTTCTGTGACTGTGATAAGGTTACCCCAATTTGGAATCTTCTATTGACTACGATAAAAAAACATATTTCAGATTTCAATCTCACTAATTTTCAAAAATTGTTTGGTGTATCAACGGATAGATTTGTTACTTACCTTTTACTATTGGCCAAATATTATATTTATATTTGTAAATTCAAGAACACCTTACCAAATGTGGATTTATTTAAAAGTTTTGTGAAGAAACAAAAGGAAATTGAGCATCACCTAGCCAAGAAAAGAAACAAACTCACTGTACACTTTAAGAAGTGGCGATTTGATATATGATTTTTATTTTAGATACAGGTAGTTCCCCCTTTTCCATTCTATTTGTTTTTGTATCTTAAATTGAGACTTGTACAATGCACAGAGTAATATGCTACAATTGATTATACATGTAAATTTATCTCGATGTGTATTCCCTTTAGAGTAACCTGTATCGTCCAATGTTTTATTTTGATTTATGTCACCCTTTTTATTTTTTTTTCCATTTATTTTTTTATTTCATCTTTGTTTTGTGATTTTACTGCTTTTGAACTGTTTCGAATCATTCCAATTACCTGTAAATATTGTGATTATATGTGATTTTGAATACCAATAAAACACATAATTAAAAAAAAAAGATCTGAAACTTCTCTTCATAGATTTAAGAAACAGTTGAAAACGTACTTGTCTCCAGGATAGATGTAGCTTTTTAAGTATTTGTAAATTGATCTACAGTGTAAACGCTATGATATAGTGCACTATGTATAGCGTTCCTAAATGCCTTTTTATTATTATTTCGCTCGGAAAACTACATGCTTGCGATAGTATAAAAAGACTTAAATATTTTATAAAATATGTACTTTTTGCCCCTGCACTACGTGTTTAGAGTCCCATTTGAGCGAGGTGTGTTGAGTGGTACTAACTACTAAACTCAACCCTGTAAAATTATACATTTGTAATATCCTGAAGATTTTTACACATTTTAACATTGGTACAGATCCGCTTAACCAAATGACGATGCAACTGTCAAAAAATATTCCGCTTGAGTGAGCACCGCTTGTTTTTAAAAAACTCTGTGAAAAATGATTTGCGCAGAACTTTGAAATAGTTATGCGAATAAAAGTAGATTTTAATCATAAA
The DNA here is from genome assembly GCF_018143015.1 of Lytechinus variegatus. Taxonomy (NCBI): domain Eukaryota; kingdom Metazoa; phylum Echinodermata; class Echinoidea; order Temnopleuroida; family Toxopneustidae; genus Lytechinus; species Lytechinus variegatus. The sequence goes on along the minus strand of NC_054755.1, from coordinate 5,706,765 downwards.
AAACACGTTGAATTTTAACTTGTTTCCTTGCCCAAAACACTTCGAGGAGTGCATTGCGCCCCACCCCACTCCCCCACACACCGAGGCCATCGTGACAATATTTACTTTACACTGAGCTGTGATTTTCATGAAATGGCTTAGGCTTGATTTTCCTTTTTTAATCATTGTCAAGCTTGGAAAAGGTGTAGAGAAATAAGTATTAAATGAAAAATTAAATGTAAACCTAGTGAAAAAAACGCTGGATATGTCTGACATACATTTTTGTTCAGACTTAGTTAAGGCCTGGTTACACCGCCCGAGCGTTGTTGGAGCGGTTGTGGAGCGGAAGGGAAAGAGAGTCGCATTTCGCTCACAAAATTGGGGAAAGAAATAGAAAACAAAAATCGAAAAAACAACAACAACACAATCGAAATCGAAAATGGTGAACGGTAGCAAGAGGTGATGATTTTTTTCTCTCCGCTCCACGACCGCTCCAACAACGCTCGGGCGGTGTGACCAGGCCTTAATGTCCTCAGATCCAGCTGGCATAAAAAGGGGAAAGGTTGTGTTTACTAAGTGTTGAAATTTCAATTTGTGTGGCAAAATTGTTACAAAATGCTTGAATGTATCTATTTATAACAATTGGCAAAAAGAGCAATGGGAAATTTATGAGAAATGTTTCGCAGGGTAAGTTTGATTTCCCCTTTCCCCTGACACAGCGTGAAAACGAGCATTTCTGCGCAAACAGATTTACAAAAATGGACAGTGTTCACTCAAGTGTAACATTCCGTCAAAACTTTTTCTTTCATTGGATAGATGAGACCCAAACCCAAGATTAAAATGTGTGAAAAATTATCCACACGTTGTATATTTTTTTTAATCCCCAGGGCTTTTTCAAAGTGTATTTTTTGATACGCACTGCATATGTCCACACCAGAGAAGTGTTAAACAACACCAATTTCGTTTTGGTCTAACACCAGATAGGTGTTTACACAACACCAATTAGTGTTAAAACTGCATCGATTTGATTCCAAAATGGTGTTGTTTCAACATTTCTCTGGTATGGACATTATATAAACTCCCGGGCTGGTGTTAAATGAACACCGGAGTTTTTGCAGCGCATGGACCTGAGAAGCGGGGGTGCTGGGGGTTCTGAAGCACCCTATAAGATTTTCCCAGGGGGTGTTGCATTATTTTCCAAAGGAATTCTGGAATTCTGGTTGATGTGTCACATAGGAGAAATATATGTAAAATGTCCAACATCCTTTTCTGAAACCCCCTTTTTTTTTGACGTATCAAATTTCTTGGCACCGAAACGACCTTCATTTTGCAGTGAAACCTTTTTTGCTTGTCAAATTCAGGCGAGCTTCGCGCTCGCATTGGCGGAGCAGAAAACAAGGGGAAAGGCATTTAAAAAAAAAGGAAACACGGGAAAAGAGAGGAGAAAATAACAGGATGAAGAAGAGTGAATAAAATGAGTTGAGGGGATGACTTGGAAAATAAAATAAAAAACCTTTCATGTCACTATTTATAGTTTTGCATTGCATGTTTGATGAGACAGGCCCCTATGGGACAAGCCTACGTGAGATTCTTCCTCAATAGGCTATGGAGCTTAATATATCAAGTTTTGAAGTCAATATGCAAAACATATTTCCGCTCCGACATCGAGTTTTAATTATTTTGTGTGATTTATAAATTGATTCTCCAAACGTGCTCTGTGAAATGGCCGTTTTATTGTCTCAGTATCAACATTTTCAGCTCGCGCCATTTTGTCAGGTACCTATATTCTCTTCGTGTATTCCATAAAGTTCTCAAAATATCCCTTATTTTTCGGGTTTGATTGTCATAACATGCAGCGCTGTGCGCTCGCATTTTGATCGGTTGTTTGCTTGTATTTACAGTATTTCCATATAAAAATGAAATATTTACATGCTCAATTTAACATATACAGATCATATGGATCGAGGATGGCCCATTTCAGCGGTATTGATTAAATACCACTGTTCTTCCATGGGGCCCTGTAAACACAAATACATGCATATAATGATAATAATATGTCTATTTATATAGCGCAGTTACTATCTGCATTATACTCAACTGCGCTTTGTATCATAATACCCCGGCTGTAGCTGAGCCGCCATATTAATAGGCGCTAAAGCGTTCAAGGAATTAATCCGACCGGGTACCCATTCACCTCACCTGGGTCGAGTGCGGCACAATGTGGATATATTTCTTGCCGAAGGATATTAAGCCATGGCTGGGACCTGGACCTACGACCCTCTGTTTCAAAGCCTTATAAGACTAATCTACTGGGACACAACGCTCCACATTATAAAACGAATGTACAAAAAAATACACAAAATATAATTGAATGCATGACAAGAAAGAAAAATCACCCCATCCTACCCACCCTTAAAAAGGGAAAAAATGCAACAACAGGCAAAATCATTATGGAAAACAGAGATACAATTGAATATTAGATTTAAAGGACTGAATCGTCGAACTAGACGACAAATGTAATTTGTTATGAAGTGTATCCCCTATACAAAAATGTTCGTTCACAGCTATTTGACTTTGGTTTTGGGAGACTAAAGTGATTTTCTGTACGCAGAGAGTAAGGGTATGATTTTCGAGAAAATTGTGCTTTCATATAATCAGGTGCAAAATTATTCAAAACTTTAAACATTACTTTCATGTTCCTTTTGCCGAGTATTTAGAGTCTTCCATTTCAAAATATCATGGATATATGAGGATGAAGTATACAAATATGGATCGATTCATTCTTAGAATAATTCTTCTTGCACGATTTTGTAGCTTTTGCAATAAATCTAAATATTTTTTAGATGCAGATTGCCCAAAAATATCATCCTATTCAAAGTGTGGAAGGATATCCGAAAAATATATTAATTTTAGACTATATTCAATAACAAATCGCCTAAGTCTGCCAAGGAAACCAATCATTTTACCGATTTTTGAATACATGTGATCAAAATGAATATTCTATTTAAGTTCCCTATCTATGAAAACTACAAGATATTTAACACTTTCTTCCATTTTAATATCTGTTTCGCGAATGCTTAAGGGAAGAGTTTTATGTCTTGCCAACATATGCGAGTACCAAAAAACATACTTACGGTTTTATTACATTTATATTTCAGTCGATTTTTGCTCATTCAATTTGCAACATTTTTCAGTTTATTGTTAAGTGTTCTTTAATCCACAAGTAAATTTTTTCAGAGAAATATTAAATGGCTTCCTGCCATATTAATTGGAGATTAATGTATACCTCAATAATTTACTCTATAATAATAAGCAATTCTAAAACAAACTACTTAAAATCCCCTTTTCATGACATCGCGGTTTGAGCTCATTAATTTTCTAAAAATATATTAACCAATGCCTCCTATTCATAATTACAAAAGTGCTTAAAATATCAAGTTTTCAGGAATTAATATCAACACATTTCGAGCTGTCACTGGGCTTATTAAATTAATGAATACAAAAATAAGATTTTCCTGATTTTTTGATAATAAAATTGATAATAAAATTGTCCCTTTTTAATGGAAAACTCGCGCTTAGGAAGAGAAATAGGAGAAAGTCATCTTCATGATGACAAAATGTCCTTAGATTAAAAATATCAGCTTGAGCTTCGCGATCGCATCATTTATTGAGAGCGATCCATAATAGCCACTTCATGATTTTCCTGCACAGTGCTTAAATTAACCCTTTTTCAGATAGGAATATCAAATATTTTCGACTCGCGCTTCGCGATGACACTATTAAAATGTATTACAAACTTAGAGTAAATCCTACTCCAAAACGTCGTGAGAAATATAATAGATATAAAAATACATTAACAAGAATTTTACGGATTGAGAAAAGGAAATATTATTGTAATCAGTTTGAAAAGAAAAGGTCCAACATAAAAGAAACATGGGGTATAATAAATAATGCTTTGAATAGGAGGAGTCTCATTAAAGATATAACCCAAATCCGTGAGGGAAATAAAGTTTTAGATGAGAATGAATCTATATCCAATCACTTTAATGAATACTTTGCAAACATCGGATCAAATTTGGCTAAGAAAATTCCTAACGCAGAAAAAAGTTTTCATAATTTTTTGAAGAACAAAAATCAGAATTCAATATTTTTTAATCCAACCAATTCATCAGAAATTTTACGAATTGTAAAAAATATGAAAGACAAGCGAAGTATGGGATATGATGAAGTTAGTAATTTCTTGCTGAAACATATCATAAATGAAATTACTGAACCTCTAGAGCACATTTTCAATTTATCTATAAGTCAAGGTGTCGTACCGGACGCAATGAAAATCGCTAAAGTTATTCCGATATTGAAGAAAGGTGATCCTTTAGACTCCAATAATTATAGGCCAATATCACTGTTATCGTCAATTTCCAAAGTTCTAGAAAAACTTATTTTTGATCGTACTATGTCGTTCTTTGTAAGTAATAATATTTTCGCAGATTCGCAATTTGGTTTCAGACAAAAACATTCCACGATACATGCAATTTTACAATTTGTTAATCATGTTGCTTCTGCTAATGATGATCATTGTCATACACTTGCAATATTTTTGGACCTCTCCAAGGCCTTCGATACCATTGACCATCAAATATTACTGTATAAACTTTCTCATTACGGTATTCGTGGGAAGGCCTTGGAGTGGTTTAGAAGCTATCTCATAGGAAGGTCTCAATTCGTTTCTATTAAGGGTGTTAATTCGTCTTTTAAACAGCTACCTTGTGGTGTCCCTCAGGGATCCCTCCTTGGACCTTTACTTTTTATTTTGTATATGAATGACTTTCAAAACTCTTCTCGGGTCCTGTCATTTACCCTATTCGCTGATGATTCTTCCGTTTTCTTTTCCCATAAAAACCCAAATATCCTATTAGAAACAGTTAATATTGAACTCAGACTTGTTGCAGAATGGATATGCGCTAATAAACTTTCCCTTAACATAAATAAAACTCAAGGTATGTTTTTCAGTAATTCTATTTCACAGTTACCCGGTAATGTTTACATTAATAATACTGTTATAAATATAGTTGATTCGTTAAAATTTCTTGGTCTTATTATTGACAATAAACTTTCTTGGAAAGAGCATAATTTGAATTTAAGTAAAATGCTTGCGAGGAATGTTGGGGTAATCAATAAACTAAAATCGTCATTTCCTATGCATATCTTGAAAGGTTTGTACTCAACACTTATTTTACCTTATCTGAACTACGGTATACTTGCATGGGGTAATTCGTTTAATTACCAACTGGATAAATTGTTAATTCTTCAAAAACGGGTATTGCGAATAATTTGCCACTCTGACAGGTTAAGTCACACAAATATTTTATTTTTCAACAATAAAGTATTAAAGGTGCATGATTTATATAATTTCTTTTTAGGGTGTTTTATGTTTCAATTGAACTCAAATGCTCTTCCTCATGCTTTTACATCACTATTCCAAAAGAATCAACATTTGCATACTTATCCTACCCGACAGTCGTCATTCTTTCACTTGCATAGGTTGAGAACAGTACTTAGGAAAAGGACGATAGTATATACTGGTCCAGTTTTTTGGAATTCCTTGGATACGACACTTAAGCAACTACAAAATTATAATATTTTCAAACATCACTTGAAAGCAAAGCTTCTTCTTCGATATAATGAAACAAACTGAATTGCTCTTTATTGGCATGCTCTATTGTATTTTTGTCCACAGAGCTAATCAAGAACTTTCTTAAATTCTGTTGGATGGCAGCTGCTTGTTTTATTTATTTTGTTCTTTTATTTCTTCGTTTCTTTCTTTTGTCACGTTTCTGTGTTGTGTTGTTTTTGTTGGTATAATTTGATTTATAAAATGTTGTCACGTGTATTATTCTAAAGTAATTATATCAAAAGTAATGTATAAAAAGGGAACCTTATCTACAAGCATTCTGCTTCTAAGGTTTCCTCCACTTTTCCGTTTTATGTATACTTAAACATGTATTAATATGTATTGATTAAGAATGCTTGCTATTTATATTTATATAACCTACGTGTGTAATGGTTGTTCAGCTTAGTTATGCAAGATATCAAAGTTTTGTAACATAACGGATTTGTGGAAATAAAACCTAAATGAAATGATTGCCCGGGTCAATGAAAATTCATGTTAAAAAATTCTTAAACACGCGCACGGATGTTAATTAAGAGACACTAATAAATGAAAAATGCTTAAATAATCCAGTTTTAGACTAAAATTTTCTTCTCGCGCTTCGAGCCCACATTATTGATTTCGGATACCCAACTACTCTTTCTTTTCACGATTTTTTTTTACAAAACACGAATAGAGTGACCCGTTTTTATATCTAAATCTCTATTTTTACCGCTCACGCTTCGCGCTCGCATTGTTTAGCTATATGGCTATATATCCTGCCTATGATTACAAAATATGCTTAGAATTTCATTTTTTTAGGTTGGAATGTCAACAATTTTCAGCTTTCGCTCGCTTTATTTGATTTTTGAATATGTATCGCTTTATGGCTCATTACAAACAGTTCTCAATATGTCCCTTTTCAATCAGTTATATGCGGATTTTGTTCAGGATCACAAACATTGCCCAGAATAGTCGATTTTCAGGACAAGATACATGAAATTTCCACAAAAAATAGCTCGAGATTCGCGCTCGCACTATTTAGATATGGCTTATGAAGTTACTATGTTTTATAAGAATAAAGTGGCTGTTACGAAGAAAGAAACAAATATCATCTTTGAGTGGCCGATCGGGGAAAATATGGGTGATTTTTTTCGCATACATTCGTAATTCCGAAGCTTCGTTAGTCCGAAAACGAAGTGAGGTTCGTAATTCCGAAGGTTCGTTAGTCCGAAAACTAAATGATTAACTAACCTTATTTCGTTTCGGACTAACGAACCTTCTCAACAACGAACCTTATTTCGTTTTCGGATTATTGAACCTTCGGAATAACGCCACAAATGTTTGGATTAACGAACCCTTTTACGTTTCGGATTAACGAACATCGAGGTATAGGCAATTTACGTGTTTCGGAATTACGAACCTTTGGAATTACGAAGTGCAACCCATTTTTTTCCGTCCCATCACTTTTTGGTGAAAGCTGGATTCGCCCCTGAATTTAAGCCTACTTCAGCACCCCATCAAAAAAAATCGTTCCCAGTGCCCGACCCCGGGGCCATAAACCAAGTAAACGTGAAGCCGACGTCCGTTACATAACAATTATGATATCGTTGTAGGCCTACTTGTTTAGGGGTCAATTCAGGTAACGGTTTGTTTCCAATACTTGTTAAGGGGTGAAATTTTAGAACAACGAAAATACTTGTTTAGGGTGCATTTCGAAACCCCATGGTCACGCATGGTATTCAATCATCAATGGAAGTGCACCCCCCGTGATTTTTTTTGCCCTCTATAGGCTGTGATGACATACTGTATACCGGAACGATCACTGTTCTTCACGGAGAAGGCTGGGGGAAATAGATATTCGGCAATGTGAGAATATAATTATGTATAATGATGTTGAAAGTTCTACATAATCTTGCCCCGGACTACAATCATGAAAATATCAATACCTGTTCAATATTATCATTACTCTCTTCTTACTAATCTACCCAGTCTTCCAAAACCAAAACTCATGAAAGTTGTAAAATGACATAATATAAGGGGGCTTCATTGTACAACAAGCTTCCATCCCATGCTATCAGTCTTTCTTTGACTATACATTCCATTATTATCAAACATTAGAAATTATCTTTATAAATTTGAATATTTGTTGCATTACACATTAGTCTGCCCCGAGTTTTATAGGTTTTTGTCTCACCTGCGAAGCAAAGTGAGACTATAGACGCCGCTTTTCCGACGGCGGCGGCGGCGGCGTCAACATCAAATCTTAACCTGAGGTTAAGTTTTTGAAATGACGTCATAACTTAGAAAGTATATGGACCTAGTTAATAAAACTTGGCCATAAGGTTAATCAAGTATTACTGAACATCCTATTAGAGTTTCATGTCACATGACCAAGGTCAAAGGTCATTTAGGGTCAATGAACTTAGACCATGTTGGAGGAATCAACATCGAAATCTTAACCTGAGGTTAAGTTTTTGAAATGTCATCATAACTTAGAAAATATATGGACCTAGTTCATGAAACTTGGACATAAGGTTAATCAAGTATCACTAAACATCCTGCATGAGTTTCACGTCACATGACCAAGGTCAAAGGTCATTTAGGGTCAATGAACTTTGGCCGAATTGGGGATATCTGTTGAATTCCCATCATAACTTTGAAAGTTTATGGATCTGATTCATGAAACTTGGACATAATAGTAATCAAGCATCACTGAACATTTTGTGCAAGTTTCAGGTCTCATGATTAAGGTCAAAGGTCATTTAGGGTCAATGAACTTTGGCCGAATCGGGGGTATCTGTTGAATTACCATCATAACTTTGAAAGTTTATTGGTCTAGTTCATTAAACTTGGACATTAGAGTAATCAAGTATCACTGAACATCCTGTGCGCGTTTCAGGTCACATACCAAGGTCAAAGGTCAATGAACTTTGGCCGAATTTGGTGTATCTGTTGAATTACCATCCTAACTTTGAAAGTTTATGGATCTGCTTCATGAAACTTGTACATAAGAGTAATCAAGTATCACTGAACATCCTGTTCCAGTTTCAGGTCACATGATCAAGGTCAAAGGTCATGTAAGGTCAATGAACTTTGGCCATGTTGGGGTTTTTTGTTGAATAACCATCATATCTCTGTAAGTTTATTGGTATAGTTCATAAAAAGTGGACATAAGAGTAACCATGTATCACTGAACATCTTGTGCGAGTTAGAGTAGTATTCAAAGTCAGCACTGCTGCTATATTGAACCGCGTGATGCAGGTGAGACGACCAGAGGCATTCCACTTGTTTTTCTCTTGTTTTATTTTTTTTTGTTCAATGCTAAGTAAATTGGTGTTTTGCGTTTTATGCATTGTTTTAATTGGGATCCCGTGGAAGAACAGTGATATTTTGTAAATCGCTGAAAATGGGCTATCCTCCATATTTTCATGTATTTCATTTATGATGTTTATAAAAAAAAATGTAACTAACCTCCGTTTGTTTCCTCTTTGCACCTCATGGAAACTTCACCGTACTCTCTACCTGGTCTGGTTCTTGGAGCCATCTACATCAAAAACCGAGAAAGGAAAACAATCTACGAATTATTTTTAAAGAAAAATACATCTCTATAATTCATAACCATTGGGTGCCGTTCAGTACTTGTTTTCTTTTTACTTTACGTTCTGGCCTGATGGAAAGGGACTTGGTTTAAGGACTGTTTGCAGTTAGGTATGAATAAGATACAGTCAAATAATGTGAGCGCGAAGCGCGAGCTGAAAAATTGACATTCCGACCTAAAAACTGGACATTCTAATCACTTTCGTAATCACGAACAGGATAGGTATATAACTATACCATTGGTCGATGTTTTATAAGATTTCAGACTTAAAAATGGGACATTCTAAGCACTTTTCTAATCATGAACAGGATAGGTATATGAATATACATACAACTGATGCAAACGCAAAGCGCGAACGGATACAATATTGAGATTCACACCTAATAACGGGATACTATTTATGTTTTGTAAATCAGGAAAAAGATTGGTAATGGAAAATAACACAGACAGCACCCAAGGGCTTCCCAGGGCATGCAACAAGATGAACATTATACAGTGCGTCCCAGAATAAACGAAACCGAGATTTAGCGATCATTTATCATAACTTGATCATAAATAGAATAGACAAATGACCTACCAATTTAAAGCTTAGAATCTCCTCTTTCATCTGATATTACTCAGATTATTTCTTATTCACGCATGAGTGAGCAAATGCAATTTGAAGAAAGGATATCAAAAACTCATTTGGCGGGGGGTATCTGGGTTTCAAAAAGAAAACCACATTTCTGAAAAGTTCAATATCTGCTCTTTAATTTGGTACCAAAATTACAGAAAATGGTCAAGAAATAAAAAAGTTCTGGTCATTTGAAATAAGGCTTGTATTTCCATAATTTCATGAGATAAACGTGTTTTCACCGGTTTCCCACAGAAGCTTTCGCATGGTGAACAAAAGATTTAATGCATGGCTGATCGTCAACAAAACAGAGTGTCGAGAGAGTTTGAAAGCCAGCCTGGAGAACCTCTTCATTTTATGAAATTATTGAAATTCAAGCCTTATTTCAAATGACCAGAACTTTGTTATTTCGGGACCATTTTCTGTAATTTACCCAAGTATACACAGCTTGATAAAGCACGGTTTATATTTGTCAGATTTTAAAGTATTTTATTAAATCTAATGATCATTTTGATGCCATAACATTATTTTCAGGATCTCATACACAATTTTTAGGCATGTGAGAAGCATAAACCAGCATTCATTCTGGTCAATCTTAAAGTAACACATAAAACAAAGTTTATATACTGCATATGTTAGCGTAATTTGTCTTTTCACAGATAAGTTTTAAGTAACCAATTAAAATTTGGTATCAAAGTGACGTCATATGGGTTTAAATTATGTTCAGTCGATTCTACGCCCAAAATTACCCTTCATCCACACGTTAAAGTAGAAATATAACACGAATTTATAATTTTGGCGCACTTTCAACTCAGTCTGGCCCACTTTGCGCCGTTTGGATTTGTCACAAGCAATTCTTTTTTTTTATTTTAGCACTAAAGCCAAAATTCTAAAATTTGTTTATTTAACATAGAAAATGGTACCAGGAAAAATAGATTAATGAAGTAATCCTGAAAGTTGTTTAAATAATGAACTGCCTTTCTGACAGAGAGCAATACTAGGCTAATAACAATATTCTAATATTTCTACCTTTCAAATATGGAATTCCTAACGGTTCAATTCTTTGTTGTTTCTTTGCATGTATAATGTTGGTAATTCACCTTCACTATTTATTTATTTATTTATTTATTTTGTTTTATTTATTTTATACTGCAGGGTAGGCCTGTTCAGTTCTTAAAACTGCTTTACAAAGGCGCCCTGCAGTTTAAAATACATGTCAAGATAAATATAAAATATATCATCAAAAAACATTCAACGTCAAAAATACAAAATACAAACTATTTAACATCAGAAACAATTAACATCAAAAAAATTAGAGTGGGAAGTGACAATCTAAACATACAAGTACATAGCATTGTAAATCAATGGAATATTATTTCGCTCTTCATCAATTCGTATGAAAGGCTTTGCATAATTTTTTAAAAACTAACAAGGAGGTACACGTACAGGCTTGTAAATTTGAAGGAAGTGCATTAAATAATTTGGGTCCGAAATATGCGAAAGATTTTCTTTTATATTCAGTTCTAGCTTTGGGAAGCTGAAGGGGGCATCGCAAAGAAAACCGTGTCCTGTATTTCACGGGCCGTTTACATACTAAAGGTTTTAAATAATTTGGAACTAAATTGTTCATTATTTTATATACAAAAACACAATACTGATATTTTATACGCTGATCTACTGATTGCCACTTCAGTGACTGCAACAGAGATATTTGTGATGTATTATAATCTTTTTTCAAAAGCATCCTGGCATATTTATTTTGAAGTTTTTGTATCTTATCTAAATGTACTTTTGCACTGCTTCCCCAAGATGTACTACAGTAATCAATGTAAGGTAAAATCATAGAAAAGTACAGCTTCTTCATGATATCAAAGGACAGTAAATGCTTAATCCGCCTTATACAACCTATTGCTCGAGATATTTTACAAACGATATTAGTAATATGTTCACACCAAGTCAAGCCCGGATCGAGCATGACACCTAAGTATTTAATCTTTTTTACATTTTCTAATTGTATGTTCCTGAATTTCACTGGCAAATGAGCACCCCTCAACTTTTTCTTTTGACCAAATACCATGGCTTTAGTTTTTTGCGGGTGTAAATGCATATTATTTAAGTCTAACCATTTACATATTGAATCAAAATCATCTTGCAAATACTTTTGTACCTCCTTAATTGATTCACCGTGATTAAAAATGGCGGTATCATCAGCATAAAGAGACATTTTAGAATGTACATGCAATTTCAAATTACACATGTCATTAATAAAAATACAAAATATCAATGGACCCAATATAGATCCTTGTGGAACACCTGATTTTATCTTTAAAAATTCACTGCGACAATTGTTAATCATTACAAATTGCCTTCTGTCTGTTAAATACGATTCCATCCAGTTGTATTCATTGCCAGTAATACCATAATACTTAAGTTTTGCAAGTATAAAATTGTGAGGAATAACATCAAAAGCTTTGCGTAGGTCCAAGAAAATACCACCAGTAACATGTTTTCGGTCCATTTTATCATACAAAAAGTCTGTAATCTCAGTTAGACAAGTGGCAGTGGAATAAGACGGTCTGAAGCCAGACTGACAATTTGCCAGTAGATCATTTACATTTAAGTACTTATACAATTGATCATGTACTGCTCTCTCTAGTATTTTGGACAGGACTGGAAGCACAGATATTGGTCTATAATTGTCAATATCAAAAGATCCTCCCTTATGTACAGGAGTAATTCTTGCTGTCTTAAAATCTTCTGGAATAACACTAGTTTGCAAAGTTGCATTAAATAAATGGGTTAAAGGTCCAGCTATACTCTCTGCTGCCAGCTTAAGAAACTTAGGGTAAATACCATCTACTCCGACCGCTTTCGAACAATCAATATGTAATAGCTCTTTCAAAACATACTCCTTTTTGATTGCACAAAATTTAAATTCACAATCTGGAATAAAAAGAGTTTGTAAATTGTTTAATAAATCTTTCGAGAAATTATTCGAAGGGGCTTGCAACCTTGAGCCGACTTCATTAAAGGCTTCACTACTTCAATTCATTTTATTTGCTGGTGACACGAACGTATTTTCCCCCCCATGACTTACTTCATCTCAATGAAACTATAAATGCGGAACTAAAGTATCCACATGGTTCAGAAGTAACAAGTTATCATTAAATGTAAAAAAAGAAGACAAATTATATCTTCTTAGAACTTCAACGCTCAAATATAAATATTCAGTCTCTCATTTATTACATAATGTTAAATTCTAACAGAAATTAAGCACGAATGGGCCATGATAAATTAACCAGGAAAATACACATAGGGCCTATAGTTAATGTAACTTCTGTATCACATGGAGTCGGTGTATTATATAAGCCCAGATAATTCCTCGCCAATCATTATCTATACATTACTCCGTCACACTGCCTTACGTCTCATATTATAATATTCTATGGACTAGTTAAAAAAACTCTTTATTTCTCCTTAAAAAAAGCTGTCCTTATCTACAAAAACTCAGCCCATCGAGCTCATACAAACCCTGCGGCCCGTATTCTGAATTCGGGTTTACTTAAACTCAGGTTTAAATTTCTGGTTAAAGTATGGATAGTCAATTATCAGTGGTGTAGCTAAGAGTTTTTTTTTCCGGGGGGGGCACTGGGGGTCCTTGGCTTTTCAGGAGCGGGCACCATTTTTTCCGGTGAGTATGTGTCACAAGGGCGGATCCGACTTTCGCCGATAGGGGACGGGGCCCGAAACTATCTTCACCTGTATTTTCCCCGATCAGTCACTTTTTAGTTTTATTCTTATAAAACAGCATAAACCTGAAATTTTAATATTCTGGACAATGATTATGTGTGATCCTGAACAACTAGGTGGTTACTGCGAACACCAAGCGTGAGCAGAAATTTTTATTAATTGTCCTAGCATTATCGGAAAGGGACCTGTTAAAGGACTGCTTACAGTTACCCACGAAAACGGAATATATTTCAATAATGCGAGCTCAAAGCGCGAGCAATTTTTTGACATTTAGACCTGAAAAAGGTCAATCTAAGCACTTTTTTTATTAATAAATGGGATATGTATGTAACGAAACAATTGATGCGAGCGCGAATCGCGAGAGGAAGAAAATTTAGGTTTTGGACCTAAAAGCGGGACAATCTATTCGTATTTTGTAAATCATTAATAGGATATAGTTAATTTGGCATCATTAATAATGCGATAGTGAAGCGTGAGCAGACAATTATTTATATTCTGATGTGAAACTGGATGATTTAAGTACACTTTAAATAAAGAGCATACATGCTATCGCGCATGTTTTAGATTTAGACCTAGAATCTGGGCATTCTGAATACATTTCTTTTATGGAAAATTATGGAATACACGTAGACAACAGGAACTTGGCAAATCGAGCGATGTGATCACGCAGCTTGA